>NC_134455.1:344184392-344493741 GCF_047948215.1 Lycorma delicatula | reverse complement strand
TGACCTTCGGGGTATAGGCGGGGGATCTCGGCCACCCCCTGCCTGACCTAGTTCCAACAGGACAGGGGAATGGTCCGAGCTGAGGTCTTCTATCGTTTCAATCATGAATGGGAGGGTACTCCCCTTCATGACTGCGATATCCAGCACGTCAGGCCTACATCTGCCTGTTTGATGCACGAACGTTGGCACCTCAGGGCCTACGACGACCAAGCGGCGGGCTCTCGCCCTTTCGTACAGCAATCTGCCATTTGGATTTGTCAGATTGCTGTTCCATGACACGTGTTTGGCATTGAGGTCGCCCATGAGTATCATGGGCCCATCCCAATTTTCCAGCACGGCATCCAGATCTGCGCCGGTTACCGCGTCGTTCGGCTTGCTATAAGCCGAAACCAGCCGATACACCGTGCCCAGATGCTCCACATGCACACACGTTTGCTCCATCACGTTTGTATGAAGAACAACGCGCGTATGCATGTGGCGTCTGTGGACTAAAACCGCAGTTCCTCCAGAGGAGCGAGATCCGGGTCGAACTGGCCTATCCGTCCTATATGTAAAATAGTTCCGAAGGGTCAGTTGCTTGTTTGGGTTCAAGCACGTCTCAGACAACAGTATCACGTCTATCAGTAGATCCTCGGCCAGACGGCATAGTTCCTCCGTCCGGCCTACTACTGAGTTGGCGTTCCACTGCAAGAGTCTGAGGGTGGGCCTAACCATACCTGGACAGTACAGTCATGAGGCACTCTATTAAGGACTGAATACAGTCCTTGAGAGATTTTGCCTGGAGCAGGCGTGGCAAAACCATCATGATATCTGGCAGGATATCCTTCACTGTCATCTGCGACAGGAAGTCCCTGCCAGTGGTCTCCAACGGGGTAGCCGGTTTCGGATTGCCGCTGGGGGTGCCTTTTGGCGCGGCCGCCCTTTTGGTGGGGCGCGGGGCCACAGGGGCCGCGGTGTTTTTAACAGCCTGCTTGGCCTTCCCAGCCGGAGCAGGCTTTGCCTTTCCCGTCGAGGAAGGCTTGGCCTTCTTCGCCGGGGCCGGCTTTGTCGCCGCCTTTTGTTTTACCACCTTCTTGGTGGTCGCCGCCGGTTTTGGCTTGGCGGGTGTTGGGGAGGGTACCTCCCCTTTTTCCACGACCGCCTTGGCCACAGGTGCCGGCACCTCCGGTTTGGGGGCTGATATTCCCCCACCGGCAACACGGGCCCAGCTGCGGCCGTCTAAAGTCGCGGGCTTTTTAAGTCCCTTGACTTTATTTGTCTGCTCCTTATAATAGGGGCAGCCCCTGTAATTGGCCGGATGTGGCCCCTTACAATTGACGCATGAGGCTGGTTCCTCACGCGGCTTGACGCAGGCAGAAGTGTCGTGGTTTCCACCACACTTCACGCATTGCTGGGCCCTCTGGCAATAGTTTGAGGAGTGCCCAAATTTTTGGCATCTGTGGCACTGGGGCGGCCCCCCTCGTGACACAAATGCAGTCACTGAGACCTTGCAATAAAAAATATTGCTGAGGTCATAAATTTTCCTCGCGCTTGGGGTCCTTTTCAGGGCCACTAGGCAGGTCGGGGTTTCCCGACCGTCCCTCGTGAGGAGCTTCTTGACAGAAGTCACCTCAAAATCAAGGGAGGTCAGTTCCTCCTTTACTTCTTCCGGGGCAGCCCCATAGGGGATCCCCCGTATAACTACCTTCAGCTCCCTATCCTTCGGGAGCTGAAAGGAGTGAAAGGCGATTCCCTTTGAGTGCAGGAAACTCTGCACCGCCCGGTAATCCGCCTCGCTGCCTAGCTGCAGCCTGATCGACAGCCCGGTGCTTTTCGCCACCAGGCGTCCCCCGATCCGCGACTTAATATCGCGCGCTAACGCTGGCCACTCCTTTGGGCAGTCCAGCATAATTGGCGGGATTTTCTCCCGCCTGACGGTAGCAGGCTGTGATGGGGCCCCATCATCAGCCTGCGGGTTGGCGGCTGCTGCAGCCTTGCTGCAGCCCGCTACGGGCTCCGCCTCCATAGGAGGCGCGGAGTTCCGGCGTTTCTGGCGCTTCCTAGCGCCAGACCCGCTTTCCTCTCCACCGACGGATAGTTCCGGGGTGGGAGAACGGGGTGGAGGAGGCCTTATTTTTCCTTCCATGAAGGAGAAAAAAAATAAAACACCAAAAAAATAAAGAAATTAAAATTAAGTCTTATGCTAGCACTACACTTCCTGGAAAACACTGACAAGAAATACAAAAGAAGATATAACCTGTAGACCTAAATAGGTACAGATTAAATCTAACAATTTAAAATAAAATTATTTTATAGCTATCACAATAGTTCAATATAATAGGCTATTAACCTAATGTAATACTAATGACTTCTTAGAAAGTTCACTTTACATTTTGAATAAATAAATAAAAGAGAAATAAAAGATTATGCTATTCTTAACTGAAAGCAGGTAGCTGGCGGCCCGGCTGGTGTCCTCGCAGACCCTTCTCACATTGTCTGTCGACGCAGGTAGAAGTCCTGTTGAACACCTGGCTAGACTGGTAACGACTCACAATTCACAGAGCACAAAGAGATCCTTCCACAAGCAAAGCCAAGGATAGAATCCCCTCCCAATCGTGTGGCCTTCATTAAAGTTTATATATAAACTTGGCGGACCGTATAGGAAACGCCAAAATTGCGGATACCGTTAACTTTTAAGGTGCCCCGACCAATGGCGGTCGAGGAACCGAAACAGCTGGCTGAACTGACCAATCGAAAGGTTTCGCCGCGACGACGGCAACGGTGAGCCCAATAGTGGTCGGTGCTTGAAACCGTAAATAGAGTCAGACCGACGGCCGTCGGGTCATTCCTTCGTGTTTGTTCATTCCAAGTTCACAGCAGCAGCAGCCAAACGATGTCAGGTCGCGGAAAGGGTGGTAAAGTGAAGGGAAAGGCAAAGTCGCGGTCTTCCCGCGCCGGTCTTCAATTCCCGGTGGGCAGAATCCACCGTCTTCTCAGGAAGGGCAACTACGCAGAACGTGTCGGAGCGGGCGCTCCGGTCTACCTGGCTGCCGTCATGGAATATTTGGCTGCGGAAGTATTGGAGTTGGCAGGAAACGCGGCCAGGGACAACAAGAAAACTCGTATCATCCCGAGGCACTTGCAGTTGGCCATCCGCAATGACGAGGAGTTAAACAAGCTTTTGTCCGGGGTCACCATCGCACAAGGTGGTGTCTTGCCGAACATTCAAGCCGTGCTTCTGCCGAAGAAGACCGAGAAGAAAGCTTAAGAAGCGCTCTAATCACCGGTCCGATACTTCACAAACAATCGTCAGACAAATTAAAACGGCCCTTTTAAGGGCCACCATGTTTGAAAAGGTTTAAAAAAAAAAGGCTTGTTGAACTGGCGTGCATAAATGATGATTAAATTCTTTTAAAGTAAAACAACACACAGTTGGGTGGATGTGGATACATACATATAAATAATACATACACATTTAAATTAATTTCCCCCCTACATACATAGTTAGTATAATAATAGAGGTTGTAAGGTAGGTCCTGGTGAGAACGTACTTTTTAACCGCTACGAACCTGTTGAGGTCCCAAACATATATATATATATATATATGCACGAATGCGGCATGCTATTTATTTTTAATCACCGTTCACACCGGCCGGTCCGTCCAAGGGAATGAATACAAAAAAAAAAAAAAAGAAGAAAATCAATCAATCATATTATATTGAATGGGAAGTTAACAACAACACATCGTACAGTATACTACTACTACTACTACTACTAACTAACTAAGAAGTTGTATTGCTTGTGTACCTTCCTTCTTCAATTTTCGTAAGCTCAACAACAAACACAAGTACAAAATGTAGTAGTTATTGTAAATTTCTCTCTCTTCCTTAGTAGTAAGTAGTGTTCTGACGACGATCCACATGGATATAAAAAACCTACACGCGGATTAATTCATTTTAAATCTTAAAAGTAAAAAAAAAAGTACACACACACACACATCATCAATCATCATACATATATATACTTCTTTTTTTCTCTCTCTCTCTCTTTTGCTGCCAGTCAAACAAATATTTTATCTCACAGGTAAGGTAAAAGTAAATTGTATCATCAAATTAATTCTTCTTCTTAGTTGATGATGATTTACACATAAAGATAAGACTACTATTTTATTAACCTCTTGGTTGGTGGGTGGCCCTTAAAAGGGCCGTTTTAATATTCGTAGACCAGCGGGAACGGTGACCGCTTAACCGCCGAAGCCGTACAGAGTTCTGCCTTGCCTCTTCAGCGCGTACACCACGTCCATGGCGGTTACAGTTTTCCTCTTTGCGTGTTCGGTGTAAGTGACTGCGTCTCTGATTACGTTCTCGAGGAACACTTTAAGTACTCCTCTGGTCTCTTCGTATATGAGACCTGAGATACGTTTCACACCGCCGCGGCGGGCCAGACGCCTGATGGCCGGCTTGGTGATGCCCTGGATGTTGTCTCGCAGGACCTTGCGGTGACGCTTGGCTCCGCCTTTGCCCAAACCTTTACCTCCTTTCCCGCGACCGGTCATAGCAGCAGCTTAACTTCAAATGACGAGCAAAAAACTTGTTTCTCAGCGAGCAGGTCAGTCGATCTGAAGCCGCCGTCCCGGTATCCCTCACTTTTATGCTCTCTTAAGGCCGCGTGATTGGGCAGTCGAGGCGGCCAATAGGAGCGGCCCATTTTGACCAATCACGTGAGACCGAGCCGGCAATAAATACCGGTCCCGTTTACTTTCTAGGGCATTGCTTTCTGTGCATCCGAACAGGAGGTCTTAACAGCGTGAATTTGTAAACCAGCAGCAGCACCGACTAGTTATTGCCGTCAGGAAAAATGGCCCGTACCAAGCAGACCGCCCGCAAATCCACCGGTGGCAAAGCTCCCAGGAAGCAGCTGGCGACCAAGGCGGCACGCAAGAGCGCCCCGGCCACCGGCGGCGTGAAGAAACCTCATCGCTACAGGCCTGGAACTGTCGCCCTCCGTGAGATCCGTAGATACCAGAAGAGCACGGAGCTACTCATACGCAAGCTGCCGTTCCAGCGGCTGGTACGTGAGATAGCGCAGGACTTCAAGACCGATCTCCGGTTCCAGAGTTCCGCCGTCATGGCTCTGCAGGAAGCCAGCGAGGCTTATCTGGTCGGGCTGTTTGAAGACACAAATCTGTGCGCCATCCACGCCAAACGTGTGACAATTATGCCGAAAGACATCCAGCTGGCTCGTCGTATTCGCGGAGAGAGAGCTTAATTTGAGGTGGCGTATACGTACGGTCCGCGCGCACTACTACCATCATATTCAAAATCTTTACAACGGCCCTTTTCAGGGCCACAATTTTTAATGCGAGGTTTTTTAAATGTTGTGGTTGGTTCTTTTTTTTTTTTTTTCGGCCGAAGAGAAAAGAAAAAAAAAAAAAACCACCAATGTTATTCTGTTTTCCATATATATAAAACTGCAAAGAAAAAATTATTCCAATATTCACAACCCAACACATATATATATATATATATAGTAGTAGATAGAGAGAGTATAGTAAAATAATGATAATTTTCTATCTTCACCGGGTTGGGGGTTGTTTTCTTCAATCAAAGAAGGAGGGCCTGGCTGGGCTGGACTTAGAGGTACAGACAGGGTTACTTTCGGTGGGAATTTGGGGGAAAAAAAACACAACCAACAACACCCCCTATATTATAATAAGTTCTTTATTTTGTTTGTCATAATTTCATATATATATAATATACATATATTTCTTGCTGTTTGTTGTTTTATTTAACCACCCACCGAGTTCAGAGGCAATTGCCACCATATATATATGACGGACGATGAGAAAGAAGGAGGAGTTAGCGTGGCGGGAGGGAGGGAGGGAAGGTTAGAGAGAGAGAGAGAGAGAGAGATTGATGTGTGTGAAAATTACCGGGATTCGAAGCTCCCGTGTATGAAAAAAAAAAAGGGGGCCGAGAGCCGCCGCCTACACACATATAATATATGGCGGCATACATAATATATATGCCGCCGGCCCGGCATACGGATTTTATGGGAGAGATGAAAATATTTGTGTATGTGTATAATAACACAAAACAAAATAATACAAGATCGACCCGTTTGTGCGGGGGGGTGTAATTTACTAATAAATAAAAATATAAAAGTTCCAAAAAAAAAATCTCTCCTGTATAATTATAAATAATGCCTATCCGGGGGGGGAGAGAGATATACTATACTACGGACGGTCCACACGTTCCGTCCGTGTGATAATTTAATGACGGACAGAGAGGGGATCTTTGTCCGCCCCACTTTTCTTTGGCTCGGCACAGCACCGAAACATGATGAGGCAAAATATTATTTTTACACGTATAACGAAAAAACCTCATACGTTGGTGGCGGCCCTGAAAAGGGCCATTTGTTAATAATTTACGTACAGTAAAATAATAATTTTACTGTTTACTTCTTCTTTCCAGCGGCTGCTTTCTTGGGCGACTTTGGTTTCTTCACTGCTGCCTTCTTCGGCTTCGGAGACTTTGGTTTCTTGGTCGGCGGCTTGGACACCTTTTTCGCCTTCGATGGAGACTTCGGTTTCGGGGCGGCCGCCTTCTTCGCAGAAGCGCTCTTCGGTTTGCTGGCTGCTGCGGCTTTCTTCGGTTTCGGCTTCGGAGCGGACGGTTTCTTAGCCGGGGCGGCTTTGCCTTCGCCCTTCACTGATATCTTGAAAGAGCCGGACGCTCCTTTACCTTTCGGCTGCGTGAGGGCGCCTGCCGCGACCGCCGTTTTCAGATATTTCTTGATGAACGGGGCCAACTTTTCGGCGTCTACCTTGTAGTTGGCTGCTATGTACTTCTTTATCGCCTGCAGAGAAGATCCGCCGCGCTCTTTGAGACCGGCGATCGCCGCGTTGACCATATCGGCTGTCGGCGGGTGCGCCGGCTTAGACCTCGGCTTCTTCGAACCGCCTGCTTTGGATGCCGCCTTTTTCCCTGGAGCTGCCTTGGCCGGAGTTGTCGCTGTGGCGACGGGAGCTGAAGCTGTAGCGGTGCTGTCTGACATGATGATGATGATGATGCTGCTGCTGTTGCTGTTGTGCGGATCGGATGATAACGCTGGTATGAAACGGTATATATCCCGTAAACCTAAAGCCAATGGAAAATTATTACTATATACGTTAGTTTGGCGGACTTTAAAGGGAGCAGCGACTTTGGCTGCTAGCACGTCACCCCGGCCATCACTGAATCGTGCTTACACCGTTCGTTCGGCGCGCGTTTTCTCCTTTAACTTGCGATCTTTATCGACGTACACGGTTCGGTTTCGTAAACGACATTCCGGGCTGCAGTAGTGACGAGCTAAACGTTAGATTTCAGCCCGTACGGGAGCTTAAATGGTACCGAAATCCCGGACACATCCCGAACCGGCGTGGTCGCACCGCCGTAAAACCGTTTAAAAATCGTAAATACCGGTGGCAATATTTGTATATAGCACCCGCGTCCAAGTTAAACATCCCGTTGTTTCTTTCGATTCGTTTTTGCGACGATACGTGTGCGAATTCAATCTTTTTGCGATGTATATGTCCGAGCGTCAAAGTACGACGGTTAGACAACATCCCCATCACTGTTTTCATACACAGTAATAGTTTTCATCGGATTCTATGCGATTATTATTAATCTGACGGATATAAACTAATGACGGTCGTACGGTAACTTTCAGTTTTTCTATAACATCAACCGTTGGGGGAAAATAAGAGTGGGATAAAAATAAAGTAGCTCGAATTATACGTACGCTTTGCGTTAGCCTGAAGTGAAGAGAGAGACTCCTGCCGGCCGACCCGTTTGCACAACGCGCGATATGCAAGCATACGATTGTAGACGTGTAGACGTTTGGACGTGTTTGACGTTAACAGGAGCGCTGGAAAGAAAAACAAAAAAGATATAAATCCAAATTAAAAAAAAAAAAAAAACAAAACAAAAAACGTACATACAACAATTCTGCATAAATACAAAACATATAACCGGTGGTTTCTGCCCCACTCGGTATATATATATATATATATATATATATATATATATGTCACATACACACGTACATGCGCAGGCTTACGGGCACAGGTTAATGGCTTAATGTCTTACGAATAAAAAGCGTCGGGGAGGGAAAGAAAAGAAAAAAAAAACCAAAAAAAAATTCGGGCCGCCTCTCTTAACCGACCGGACGCGAATCACTTTTGCATTAAGTTTGTGTTTTCTTTTTTTCGCTGTCCGCGTACATTTAATACACGTTTAATTAAAGATCGGTCGGTCGCGCGGTTTTCGTTCACGTTAACAAGAGTTAAGTGTACCCGGACCCCTTCCGTACGGTAATTTTAAGGTACATTCACTTCAGGTTGTATACGTATAACTACGCCGCCACCAAGTACATTTGGAAAAATGCGACCGAAGATCCGAATTTCATTGAAATAGCCGTTGAAATTTTATTTATTATTATTATTATTTATTTTTTTTGTCTTTTTATATATACATCTATCTATCTATCTATCTATCTATCTATCTATCTATCTATCTATCTATCTATCTATCTATCTATCTATCTATCTATCTGATTTCATTTGTTCCGATACTCGGAGATTTCGCCGTTGCATGGAGTATAAAATCATAAAATGTAATTTAATAAGAAAAAAAGTAAATAATAAGAAGACCGCCCCTACCTACCGCAGGCATTCACTCACTCGGTCGTTCTTTCTCACTCACTCACTCACTCACTCACTCACTCACTCTCTCTCTCTCTCTCTCTCTCTCTCTCTCTCTCTCTCTCTCTCTCTCTCTCTCTCTCTCTCTCTCTCTCTCTAAGGCTAAATAATATGTCTCATGTTGGGTTGTATTGTAACGTGGTTGTTGTACCCTGAAAATCTCATCTAATTATCTTTAGCGGTGTTGTGGAAACGTTTTCTTATATCCTGGAAAGAAAAAATGAAAATTATTTATTGAAATACTATATCACATTAGGATAAATTTTTATAACCTTTTTTTTTGTTGGTTGATATTTATTAGATTTTCCTAAATCTAATTATGCATACAGCGCCTTCATCGCTTTCACCATAATTAAACCGGGTTCTCTGCGACATAAACAAGACGGTTGTGAAATGAAAGCGGTTAATGGTATATTTCAATTATATATATATATCACGCAAATTAACGCCATTTATTGTGAAATGTGTTAAAAATATTAACGCTGAAAAAAAAAAAAAAAGAAGAAGAAACGACGTGATGACAACAAAGTTGTTTTTATTCACTTTCTCCTAGCATTGGTTGGTTATTCTTGAATATTGGAGAAAGATAGTATATTAAAAAATCTTACAAAATAAAAAACTCCATTTTATAATATAAATTCTGGTCGGTTGAATTTTTTTTTTTTTGTTTAATTTACCCAAAGGAAATTATGTGCCCCACCACATGCAGATATTGACCCCAAACCCCTTTACCAACCAGCGAATTGCCCCATCCACGCGAGTCTATGCCAGGTTTCATGGAAAGTAAATAAAATGAAAACTTAGCGGAACATTTATGGTCACTTCTATTATACGAGCACTTAAATTGAATTTATTTGATAAATAGATCAATTTGTATGTAATTAAAGTTATTTTTTACGATTTTTTTTGTTTTTGTTTTACACATCAGTAATCAATCTCTCTTTTAATGTACAAGTTCAGGAAATCGATTAATCTAAATTCAGGAAAGCAGTCTAATTATTAGAAAATCAGCTATGCTTTGCCGTTATGTAAGTAACGGCTTGCAAAACACAAAAAAAAAAAAAAATGAAACAGTATTATGATGAAGATGAGTAGCAGTAGTAGTAGTAGTAGTAGTAGTAGTAGTAGTAGTAGTAGTAGTAGTAGTAGTAGCAGTAGTAGTAGTAGTAGTAGGCGGTGAAGAAAGAAGAAGAAGAGGAGGAGGAGGAGGAGGAGGAGCAGTAGTAGTTAGTTGGATTTTGAAAAGTAACCGGAATCTATCATCCCGTTTGTTAGTGTGTATTTTGTGCAATGGCGCGCACGCGCTACCACTCACTCGACAACCGCCCCTACCTCAAGGTCATTCCCTGTGTGTGTGTGTGTGATGGGTAAGTAATAATAATATGTCAAGTGAAATGATTTTCTGGTTTGCGGCGGTTTTTTTTTTCGCGGATAGCGGGCGGTGGGGGGTGTTTGAGTTGTTGGTGCGGTATAATGCCTGCCGATATCAACATTTTTTTCCAGATAGCTCAGTATACATGCAATTTCTTCATTTTGAGTCAACAACTGCAACGTAGGCCGGCGCCAGAAAATAAATTTTTTTCGCAAATTATAATTGAGGTTAAAAACATTATTTGTTGCGTTCTTTGCTTTGGGCAAGATGTGTGAATTTCCCTCCCCCCCCTGAAACCATGGTAACGAAGCGTTTTAATTACACTTACACATTTGTTCATTTTTTTTTTTTTACCTTAAAGGAAAACTGCAATAGTAAGGTAAGGAAAATGTTTTTTCTTTTTCTATTTACATATCTCGTGTTACGGAGTACATACATTTTATTATTTATGTACATAAAAAAGCAATTTATATGCCTGTACAATAAGCAAAGAACCAAAATGTTTTTAACCTCAATTATAATGTGGTGGCCCTTAAAAGGGCCGTTTATATTTAGTACATGGCCTATTGTAACCAGCTCCATCCGCTTACTTAGAGCTCGTGTATTTGGTTACGGCCTTGGTGCCTTCGCTGACAGCGTGTTTGGCCAATTCACCGGGCAACAGAAGCCGTACGGCGGTCTGGATCTCCCTGCTGGTGATTGTGGACCGCTTGTTGTAGTGGGCGAGCCTGGAAGCCTCGGCCGCGATGCGCTCGAATATATCGTTAACGAAGCTGTTCATGATGCTCATCGCCTTAGAGGAGATGCCGGTGTCAGGATGGACCTGCTTCAACACTTTGTAGATGTACACCGCGTAGCTTTCCTTCCTCTTGCGTTTCTTTTTCTTGTCTCCCTTGGCGATGTTCTTTTGCGCCTTGCCGGCCTTCTTGGCCGCTTTACCGCTGGTCTTAGGTGGCATGATGCTTTGAATTTGGTGGAACGCAGGTACGGAAGGACCTATTTATGATAGAAATCGGTATTTTTGCTCCCAATAAGACCGGCCCGTCGAAAAGAAATTCCCTTTTCCCACGAATGACGAGGCTGCAAACAACGTATGGCAACTTGCCGACCAATCGTGTGGCCTTCATTAAAGTTTATATATAAACTTGGCGGACCGTATAGGAAACGCCAAAATTGCGGATACCGTTAACTTTTAAGGTGCCCCGACCAATGGCGGTCGAGGAACCGAAACAGCTGGCTGAACTGACCAATCGAAAGGTTTCGCCGCGACGACGGCAACGGTGAGCCCAATAGTGGTCGGTGCTTGAAACCGTAAATAGAGTCAGACCGACGGCCGTCGGGTCATTCCTTCGTGTTTGTTCATTCCAAGTTCACAGCAGCAGCAGCCAAACGATGTCAGGTCGCGGAAAGGGTGGTAAAGTGAAGGGAAAGGCAAAGTCGCGGTCTTCCCGCGCCGGTCTTCAATTCCCGGTGGGCAGAATCCACCGTCTTCTCAGGAAGGGCAACTACGCAGAACGTGTCGGAGCGGGCGCTCCGGTCTACCTGGCTGCCGTCATGGAATATTTGGCTGCGGAAGTATTGGAGTTGGCAGGAAACGCGGCCAGGGACAACAAGAAAACTCGTATCATCCCGAGGCACTTGCAGTTGGCCATCCGCAATGACGAGGAGTTAAACAAGCTTTTGTCCGGGGTCACCATCGCACAAGGTGGTGTCTTGCCGAACATTCAAGCCGTGCTTCTGCCGAAGAAGACCGAGAAGAAAGCTTAAGAAGCGCTCTAATCACCGGTCCGATACTTCACAAACAATCGTCAGACAAATTAAAACGGCCCTTTTAAGGGCCACCATGTTTGAAAAGGTTTAAAAAAAAAAGGCTTGTTGAACTGGCGTGCATAAATGATGATTAAATTCTTTTAAAGTAAAACAACACACAGTTGGGTGGATGTGGATACATACATATAAATAATACATACACATTTAAATTAATTTCCCCCCTACATACATAGTTAGTATAATAATAGAGGTTGTAAGGTAGGTCCTGGTGAGAACGTACTTTTTAACCGCTACGAACCTGTTGAGGTCCCAAACATATATATATATATATATATGCACGAATGCGGCATGCTATTTATTTTTAATCACCGTTCACACCGGCCGGTCCGTCCAAGGGAATGAATACAAAAAAAAAAAAAAAGAAGAAAATCAATCAATCATATTATATTGAATGGGAAGTTAACAACAACACATCGTACAGTATACTACTACTACTACTACTACTAACTAACTAAGAAGTTGTATTGCTTGTGTACCTTCCTTCTTCAATTTTCGTAAGCTCAACAACAAACACAAGTACAAAATGTAGTAGTTATTGTAAATTTCTCTCTCTTCCTTAGTAGTAAGTAGTGTTCTGACGACGATCCACATGGATATAAAAAACCTACACGCGGATTAATTCATTTTAAATCTTAAAAGTAAAAAAAAAAGTACACACACACACATCATCAATCATCATACATATATATACTTCTTTTTTTCTCTCTCTCTCTCTTTTGCTGCCAGTCAAACAAATATTTTATCTCACAGGTAAGGTAAAAGTAAATTGTATCATCAAATTAATTCTTCTTCTTAGTTGATGATGATTTACACATAAAGATAAGACTACTATTTTATTAACCTCTTGGTTGGTGGGTGGCCCTTAAAAGGGCCGTTTTAATATTCGTAGACCAGCGGGAACGGTGACCGCTTAACCGCCGAAGCCGTACAGAGTTCTGCCTTGCCTCTTCAGCGCGTACACCACGTCCATGGCGGTTACAGTTTTCCTCTTTGCGTGTTCGGTGTAAGTGACTGCGTCTCTGATTACGTTCTCGAGGAACACTTTAAGTACTCCTCTGGTCTCTTCGTATATGAGACCTGAGATACGTTTCACACCGCCGCGGCGGGCCAGACGCCTGATGGCCGGCTTGGTGATGCCCTGGATGTTGTCTCGCAGGACCTTGCGGTGACGCTTGGCTCCGCCTTTGCCCAAACCTTTACCTCCTTTCCCGCGACCGGTCATAGCAGCAGCTTAACTTCAAATGACGAGCAAAAAACTTGTTTCTCAGCGAGCAGGTCAGTCGATCTGAAGCCGCCGTCCCGGTATCCCTCACTTTTATGCTCTCTTAAGGCCGCGTGATTGGGCAGTCGAGGCGGCCAATAGGAGCGGCCCATTTTGACCAATCACGTGAGACCGAGCCGGCAATAAATACCGGTCCCGTTTACTTTCTAGGGCATCAGTAGTAGGCCGGAAGGAGGAACTATGCCGTCTGGCCGAGGATCTACTGATAGACGTGATACTGTTGTCTGAGACGTGCTTGAACCCAAACAAGCAACTGACCCTTCGGAACTATTTTACATATAGGACGGATAGGCCAGTTCGACCCGGATCTCACTCCTCTGGAGGAACTGCGGTTTTAGTCCACAGACGCCACATGCATACGCGCGTTGTTCTTCATACAAACGTGATGGAGCAAACGTGTGTGCATGTGGAGCATCTGGGCACGGTGTATCGGCTGGTTTCGGCTTATAGCAAGCCGAACGACGCGGTAACCGGCGCAGATCTGGATGCCGTGCTGGAAAATTGGGATGGGCCCATGATACTCATGGGCGACCTCAATGCCAAACACGTGTCATGGAACAGCAATCTGACAAATCCAAATGGCAGATTGCTGTACGAAAGGGCGAGAGCCCGCCGCTTGGTCGTCGTAGGCCCTGAGGTGCCCACGTTCGTGCATCGCTCAGGCAGATCTAGGCCTGACGTGCTGGATATCGCAGTCATGAAGGGGGGTACCCTCCCATTCATGATTGAAACGATAGAAGACCTCAGCTCGGACCATTCCCCTGTCCTGTTGGAACTAGGTCAGGCAGGGGGTGGCCGAGATCCCCCGCCTATACCCCGAAGGTCAGTTAACTGGAAAAGGTTCTACGAAACCCTCCAGCGGGAGTACAGGCCGGTAAATCCTGAGCTCCTGAACACCCCGGAGGAAATCGACGACACTGTCGGGCGCGTCACGTCGTCAATGACCGAGGCCCTGGCAGGCAGCTCATCGGCCAAGACTCGAGCAGTTGTTCGAAACGACCTCCCTCCTCATATCTCCGAAGCCATAACGGAGAAACGACGATTGAGGAGGAGATATCGAATCACCCTGTCCCCCGCTGATAAGCGGGCCTTTTATAATCAAACGGACAGGGTAAAACAACTGCTAAAAAGCCATCGAGAGGATTCGTGGAACGAATACCTCGCCTCGGTCTCTGACGACATCTCCTCGGTGTTCAGGTTGAACAGGAGACTGCGAGAAGGGAAAAAGCCTCGCCATCCGGTTGTGGGGCAGCGAGGTTTTCTTGCATACTCGGAGGCGGAGAGGGCCGAGGTATTCGCCGATACCTTGGAGGAGCAGTTCACTCCAAACCCCCCTCCCTCCCCGAACGACGAGCACACAACCGAGGTGGAATCCTTTCTTGTAGATTATTTCTCACAGGTGGAGGACGCCCCTCTAGAGATTGACCAAGTCACTGAAGCGGAAGTTTCCGCAGCCATTAAGGCCACAAGCCCCGACAAGGCCCCGGGTGTCGACGGGATCAGCGCCCGTGCATTCCGGAACATACCGGCCTCCGTGATTACAGCAATTTCGGTGATATTCACGTCCATTTTGTACGTTGGATATTTCCCGAATTGTTGGAAAACGGCCAAAGTCGTATGTTTACCCAAACCGGGGAAAAGTTTACTTTTCCCACGGAATTATAGGCCAATCTCCCTGTTACCGGTATTGTCTAAGTTGTTCGAGAGGATTTTTCTCGAAAAACTGAGGCGATACATGGAGGGAGAAGTGCGGCCCGAGCAATTTGGGTTCAGGGAGGGTCACTCAACTACCCTCCAACTGGTAAAAATAATAGATGACCTTGTCGGAGGCCTGAACAGGAAACGGGTGACTGCAGCCGTTTTTCTGGATGTGGCCAAGGCCTTTGACAAAGTTTGGCATAGCGGGCTGCTTTATAAGCTAGCGCGATCGGCGATCCCGTACCGCTATGTCAGACTGATGCGGTCATATCTACTAGACCGACATTTTGTCGTGCGCGTAGGGGAAACGATTTCCTCTACCAGAGAAATAGCCGCTGGGGTTCCCCAAGGAGCAGTACTTTCCCCGTTCATGTACACTTTGTACGTGAACGATATGCCGCTGTCGGAAGGGGTCAAAACGGCCCTTTACGCAGACGACACGGCATATTTCTACGAATCCGCAAATGTGGATTACGCGGTCCGGAGGCTCCAAAGGCAGCTGGACTTAGTGGAACCGTGGCTCGACATGTGGAGAATCAGGGTCAACGGTGAAAAATCGGTGGCCGTGATGTTCACATGCAAGACACGAAAACCGACCAGAGAGCTGGAAATCTCAGGGGAGAAAATCCCTTTTGAGAAAACAGTTAAGTACCTGGGGGTGGTGTTGGACAGGCGGCTTACCTTCGACGAGCATGTCAATTATGCGACCCGAAGGGCTAAGGCCGCCAGAGCCTCGCTATACCCAGTGCTGAACAGTGCCAGCCCGTACCCACTGGCAACTAAGCTGCTCATTTTTCGGCTGTACGTACTGCCGATTCTGACATATGCTTACCCGGCATGGGGGGCAGTGTTGAGCTCCTCGCTTCAAAAGAAGATCGAGGCCGTCCAAAACATAGCGTTGCGGACGATCTTTGGAGCTCCGTGGTTCGTCAGGAACGCCACTCTCCGATCTGATGCGAGATTTCAATCCGTGTCCGAGGTGGGGGTGGCGCAGGCGCGCAGACTGTTCGGGAGAGCGGCTGTGTCCGAACACAGTCATCTTCGGGACATCTGCAGAGAGGACCCAACTCCGACAGGTGTAAGGAAGCGGCCTCACGCCGTACTGGACGAACCACCGTGATGGTGCGGTGCGGTAGCCGAAAATCGACAAACCAGGCTTAGGGGCCTCCATATCGCATGAGCCATAAACGGAATAGTGCGTCAGACGCGTTTCCGGGGTCGCGAGTGATTAGTTTTTCGCGAGTTATATAATTTGAAGACTTCAAATACGGTAAGTCGCGAATACAACAAAAACGCGGTCTAAATTTATAAATTTTTTTTTTTTTTTTTTTTTTTTTTTTTTTTTTTGCGTGTTTTGTTCTGTTTCTCTTGTTTCAGAAACGGGAGAAACGTGGATGTGGAACGACTCGACGTGCCGTCTCATCCCGCCAGCCGAAAGAAAGTTATAATTAAGATTTTTTTTTTTTTTTTTTTTTTTTTTTTTTTTTTTTTTTTTTTTTTTTTTTTTCGTGTGTGTGTTCTGCTTCTTCTGTTGCAGATACCAACAGCCACCTCAAAACAAATGGTTTCTTCACTGCGGCCACGCGGTCCCCCCAACCCCTTCTCAGACACACGTGTGTCTGAAGGTTAATAATTACGTGGAGTGAATATTTACTGTTTACTTCTTCCACAAAAATCGCCGCCCCAAAACCGCGATCGCGAATAAGTATCACCATTTGTAAGTTCCCTATTACCTTCCTTTCCTTTCAAGAAAGAAGAAAGAGGGAACGAGCCCAGCAGCCATCAGCCCAGCAGTCGCAAGCCCAGTAGCCACCTGCCCAGCAGCCACCGGCCCAGCAGCCACCTGCCCAGCAGCCACCTACCCAGCAGCGACCTGCCCAGCAGCCACTGACAGCACAGAAGAGCGAAGAAACCTGCACTTTCCCCCGTTCAGCCCTTCGGGGCTTCGGGAATTACAAGGTTAACGGTATGTAACTTCGGTTACTACCAATTCTTGGAAAGTGCAGGCCAAAGAAGAAAGAAGAGGTCTTCGGGAGAAGAAGAGGGAGAAGATGAAGAAGAAGGAAGACCAGCCACTCGTCTCAACATCACGGACTGGAGTCCGGAACAGAGCCCAGCAGAGATGCGTCCTGAAGGGCAGCCATACCAGAAGCGGATGAAGAGCTTCTTAACAACCTCTCCTAACTCAAACTTACAATCAGACCAAATAACCCAGCAATTGCGACTCCTCCGGAAAAGGGGACGCATTGCTCCCTCCTCACAGATAGTGCCCCGTTGTGGCGTATTCCTGCTAGCCTATTAAAGAGTTAGCACCGAAAGGACTTCAGTGGACGGTCTGAAGGGGAATTACGTCGGGAGGACAGGCTTTATAAGCCTAGCCTTCCGCGGTCGGCCCATAAAATGGGTTCGGTAACGCTGGTATAACAACGGAATTGGAATGCAATTAAATCCGTCTTAAATTCACTATAATAATAATATACAAAAATTGAAAAATAAGAACCGAGACTAAAAGTGACCCTTTTAAAAACAAGCCCGATTAGAAAGATCCAGCAGCAAGGGACTCTGTCCAGGCTCTGCGATAAAGTAGGGAGTAATAGACTCCTGCCACCTTTGCATTCCATTTCTAGGGCATTGCTTTCTGTGCATCCGAACAGGAGGTCTTAACAGCGTGAATTTGTAAACCAGCAGCAGCACCGACTAGTTATTGCCGTCAGGAAAAATGGCCCGTACCAAGCAGACCGCCCGCAAATCCACCGGTGGCAAAGCTCCCAGGAAGCAGCTGGCGACCAAGGCGGCACGCAAGAGCGCCCCGGCCACCGGCGGCGTGAAGAAACCTCATCGCTACAGGCCTGGAACTGTCGCCCTCCGTGAGATCCGTAGATACCAGAAGAGCACGGAGCTACTCATACGCAAGCTGCCGTTCCAGCGGCTGGTACGTGAGATAGCGCAGGACTTCAAGACCGATCTCCGGTTCCAGAGTTCCGCCGTCATGGCTCTGCAGGAAGCCAGCGAGGCTTATCTGGTCGGGCTGTTTGAAGACACAAATCTGTGCGCCATCCACGCCAAACGTGTGACAATTATGCCGAAAGACATCCAGCTGGCTCGTCGTATTCGCGGAGAGAGAGCTTAATTTGAGGTGGCGTATACGTACGGTCCGCGCGCACTACTACCATCATATTCAAAATCTTTACAACGGCCCTTTTCAGGGCCACAATTTTTAATGCGAGGTTTTTTAAATGTTGTGGTTGGTTCTTTTTTTTTTTTTTTCGGCCGAAGAGAAAAGAAAAAAAAAAAAAACCACCAATGTTATTCTGTTTTCCATATATATAAAACTGCAAAGAAAAAATTATTCCAATATTCACAACCCAACACATATATATATATATATATAGTAGTAGATAGAGAGAGTATAGTAAAATAATGATAATTTTCTATCTTCACCGGGTTGGGGGTTGTTTTCTTCAATCAAAGAAGGAGGGCCTGGCTGGGCTGGACTTAGAGGTACAGACAGGGTTACTTTCGGTGGGAATTTGGGGGAAAAAAAACACAACCAACAACACCCCCTATATTATAATAAGTTCTTTATTTTGTTTGTCATAATTTCATATATATATAATATACATATATTTCTTGCTGTTTGTTGTTTTATTTAACCACCCACCGAGTTCAGAGGCAATTGCCACCATATATATATGACGGACGATGAGAAAGAAGGAGGAGTTAGCGTGGCGGGAGGGAGGGAGGGAAGGTTAGAGAGAGAGAGAGAGAGAGAGATTGATGTGTGTGAAAATTACCGGGATTCGAAGCTCCCGTGTATGAAAAAAAAAAAGGGGGCCGAGAGCCGCCGCCTACACACATATAATATATGGCGGCATACATAATATATATGCCGCCGGCCCGGCATACGGATTTTATGGGAGAGATGAAAATATTTGTGTATGTGTATAATAACACAAAACAAAATAATACAAGATCGACCCGTTTGTGCGGGGGGGTGTAATTTACTAATAAATAAAAATATAAAAGTTCCAAAAAAAAAATCTCTCCTGTATAATTATAAATAATGCCTATCCGGGGGGGGAGAGAGATATACTATACTACGGACGGTCCACACGTTCCGTCCGTGTGATAATTTAATGACGGACAGAGAGGGGATCTTTGTCCGCCCCACTTTTCTTTGGCTCGGCACAGCACCGAAACATGATGAGGCAAAATATTATTTTTACACGTATAACGAAAAAACCTCATACGTTGGTGGCGGCCCTGAAAAGGGCCATTTGTTAATAATTTACGTACAGTAAAATAATAATTTTACTGTTTACTTCTTCTTTCCAGCGGCTGCTTTCTTGGGCGACTTTGGTTTCTTCACTGCTGCCTTCTTCGGCTTCGGAGACTTTGGTTTCTTGGTCGGCGGCTTGGACACCTTTTTCGCCTTCGATGGAGACTTCGGTTTCGGGGCGGCCGCCTTCTTCGCAGAAGCGCTCTTCGGTTTGCTGGCTGCTGCGGCTTTCTTCGGTTTCGGCTTCGGAGCGGACGGTTTCTTAGCCGGGGCGGCTTTGCCTTCGCCCTTCACTGATATCTTGAAAGAGCCGGACGCTCCTTTACCTTTCGGCTGCGTGAGGGCGCCTGCCGCGACCGCCGTTTTCAGATATTTCTTGATGAACGGGGCCAACTTTTCGGCGTCTACCTTGTAGTTGGCTGCTATGTACTTCTTTATCGCCTGCAGAGAAGATCCGCCGCGCTCTTTGAGACCGGCGATCGCCGCGTTGACCATATCGGCTGTCGGCGGGTGCGCCGGCTTAGACCTCGGCTTCTTCGAACCGCCTGCTTTGGATGCCGCCTTTTTCCCTGGAGCTGCCTTGGCCGGAGTTGTCGCTGTGGCGACGGGAGCTGAAGCTGTAGCGGTGCTGTCTGACATGATGATGATGATGATGCTGCTGCTGTTGCTGTTGTGCGGATCGGATGATAACGCTGGTATGAAACGGTATATATCCCGTAAACCTAAAGCCAATGGAAAATTATTACTATATACGTTAGTTTGGCGGACTTTAAAGGGAGCAGCGACTTTGGCTGCTAGCACGTCACCCCGGCCATCACTGAATCGTGCTTACACCGTTCGTTCGGCGCGCGTTTTCTCCTTTAACTTGCGATCTTTATCGACGTACACGGTTCGGTTTCGTAAACGACATTCCGGGCTGCAGTAGTGACGAGCTAAACGTTAGATTTCAGCCCGTACGGGAGCTTAAATGGTACCGAAATCCCGGACACATCCCGAACCGGCGTGGTCGCACCGCCGTAAAACCGTTTAAAAATCGTAAATACCGGTGGCAATATTTGTATATAGCACCCGCGTCCAAGTTAAACATCCCGTTGTTTCTTTCGATTCGTTTTTGCGACGATACGTGTGCGAATTCAATCTTTTTGCGATGTATATGTCCGAGCGTCAAAGTACGACGGTTAGACAACATCCCCATCACTGTTTTCATACACAGTAATAGTTTTCATCGGATTCTATGCGATTATTATTAATCTGACGGATATAAACTAATGACGGTCGTACGGTAACTTTCAGTTTTTCTATAACATCAACCGTTGGGGGAAAATAAGAGTGGGATAAAAATAAAGTAGCTCGAATTATACGTACGCTTTGCGTTAGCCTGAAGTGAAGAGAGAGACTCCTGCCGGCCGACCCGTTTGCACAACGCGCGATATGCAAGCATACGATTGTAGACGTGTAGACGTTTGGACGTGTTTGACGTTAACAGGAGCGCTGGAAAGAAAAACAAAAAAGATATAAATCCAAATTAAAAAAAAAAAAAAAACAAAACAAAAAACGTACATACAACAATTCTGCATAAATACAAAACATATAACCGGTGGTTTCTGCCCCACTCGGTATATATATATATATATATATATATATATATATATGTCACATACACACGTACATGCGCAGGCTTACGGGCACAGGTTAATGGCTTAATGTCTTACGAATAAAAAGCGTCGGGGAGGGAAAGAAAAGAAAAAAAAAACCAAAAAAAAATTCGGGCCGCCTCTCTTAACCGACCGGACGCGAATCACTTTTGCATTAAGTTTGTGTTTTCTTTTTTTCGCTGTCCGCGTACATTTAATACACGTTTAATTAAAGATCGGTCGGTCGCGCGGTTTTCGTTCACGTTAACAAGAGTTAAGTGTACCCGGACCCCTTCCGTACGGTAATTTTAAGGTACATTCACTTCAGGTTGTATACGTATAACTACGCCGCCACCAAGTACATTTGGAAAAATGCGACCGAAGATCCGAATTTCATTGAAATAGCCGTTGAAATTTTATTTATTATTATTATTATTTATTTTTTTTGTCTTTTTATATATACATCTATCTATCTATCTATCTATCTATCTATCTATCTATCTATCTATCTATCTATCTATCTATCTATCTATCTATCTATCTATCTATCTATCTGATTTCATTTGTTCCGATACTCGGAGATTTCGCCGTTGCATGGAGTATAAAATCATAAAATGTAATTTAATAAGAAAAAAAGTAAATAATAAGAAGACCGCCCCTACCTACCGCAGGCATTCACTCACTCGGTCGTTCTTTCCCACTCACTCACTCACTCACTCACTCACTCTCTCTCTCTCTCTCTCTCTCTCTCTCTCTCTCTCTCTCTCTCTCTCTCTCTCTCTCTCTAAGGCTAAATAATATGTCTCATGTTGGGTTGTATTGTAACGTGGTTGTTGTACCCTGAAAATCTCATCTAATTATCTTTAGCGGTGTTGTGGAAACGTTTTCTTATATCCTGGAAAGAAAAAATGAAAATTATTTATTGAAATACTATATCACATTAGGATAAATTTTTATAACCTTTTTTTTTGTTGGTTGATATTTATTAGATTTTCCTAAATCTAATTATGCATACAGCGCCTTCATCGCTTTCACCATAATTAAACCGGGTTCTCTGAGACATAAACAAGACGGTTGTGAAATGAAAGCGGTTAATGGTATATTTCAATTATATATATATATCACGCAAATTAACGCCATTTATTGTGAAATGTGTTAAAAATATTAACGCTGAAAAAAAAAAAAAAAGAAGAAGAAACGACGTGATGACAACAAAGTTGTTTTTATTCACTTTCTCCTAGCATTGGTTGGTTATTCTTGAATATTGGAGAAAGATAGTATATTAAAAAATCTTACAAAATAAAAAACTCCATTTTATAATATAAATTCTGGTCGGTTGAATTTTTTTTTTTTTGTTTAATTTACCCAAAGGAAATTATGTGCCCCACCACATGCAGATATTGACCCCAAACCCCTTTACCAACCAGCGAATTGCCCCATCCACGCGAGTCTATGCCAGGTTTCATGGAAAGTAAATAAAATGAAAACTTAGCGGAACATTTATGGTCACTTCTATTATACGAGCACTTAAATTGAATTTATTTGATAAATAGATCAATTTGTATGTAATTAAAGTTATTTTTTACGATTTTTTTTGTTTTTGTTTTACACATCAGTAATCAATCTCTCTTTTAATGTACAAGTTCAGGAAATCGATTAATCTAAATTCAGGAAAGCAGTCTAATTATTAGAAAATCAGCTATGCTTTGCCGTTATGTAAGTAACGGCTTGCAAAACACAAAAAAAAAAAAAAATGAAACAGTATTATGATGAAGATGAGTAGCAGTAGTAGTAGTAGTAGTAGTAGTAGTAGTAGTAGTAGTAGTAGTAGTAGTAGCAGTAGTAGTAGTAGTAGTAGGCGGTGAAGAAAGAAGAAGAAGAGGAGGAGGAGGAGGAGGAGGAGCAGTAGTAGTTAGTTGGATTTTGAAAAGTAACCGGAATCTATCATCCCGTTTGTTAGTGTGTATTTTGTGCAATGGCGCGCACGCGCTACCACTCACTCGACAACCGCCCCTACCTCAAGGTCATTCCCTGTGTGTGTGTGTGTGATGGGTAAGTAATAATAATATGTCAAGTGAAATGATTTTCTGGTTTGCGGCGGTTTTTTTTTTCGCGGATAGCGGGCGGTGGGGGGTGTTTGAGTTGTTGGTGCGGTATAATGCCTGCCGATATCAACATTTTTTTCCAGATAGCTCAGTATACATGCAATTTCTTCATTTTGAGTCAACAACTGCAACGTAGGCCGGCGCCAGAAAATAAATTTTTTTCGCAAATTATAATTGAGGTTAAAAACATTATTTGTTGCGTTCTTTGCTTTGGGCAAGATGTGTGAATTTCCCTCCCCCCCCTGAAACCATGGTAACGAAGCGTTTTAATTACACTTACACATTTGTTCATTTTTTTTTTTTTACCTTAAAGGAAAACTGCAATAGTAAGGTAAGGAAAATGTTTTTTCTTTTTCTATTTACATATCTCGTGTTACGGAGTACATACATTTTATTATTTATGTACATAAAAAAGCAATTTATATGCCTGTACAATAAGCAAAGAACCAAAATGTTTTTAACCTCAATTATAATGTGGTGGCCCTTAAAAGGGCCGTTTATATTTAGTACATGGCCTATTGTAACCAGCTCCATCCGCTTACTTAGAGCTCGTGTATTTGGTTACGGCCTTGGTGCCTTCGCTGACAGCGTGTTTGGCCAATTCACCGGGCAACAGAAGCCGTACGGCGGTCTGGATCTCCCTGCTGGTGATTGTGGACCGCTTGTTGTAGTGGGCGAGCCTGGAAGCCTCGGCCGCGATGCGCTCGAATATATCGTTAACGAAGCTGTTCATGATGCTCATCGCCTTAGAGGAGATGCCGGTGTCAGGATGGACCTGCTTCAACACTTTGTAGATGTACACCGCGTAGCTTTCCTTCCTCTTGCGTTTCTTTTTCTTGTCTCCCTTGGCGATGTTCTTTTGCGCCTTGCCGGCCTTCTTGGCCGCTTTACCGCTGGTCTTAGGTGGCATGATGCTTTGAATTTGGTGGAACGCAGGTACGGAAGGACCTATTTATGATAGAAATCGGTATTTTTGCTCCCAATAAGACCGGCCCGTCGAAAAGAAATTCCCTTTTCCCACGAATGACGAGGCTGCAAACAACGTATGGCAACTTGCCGACCAATCGTGGAATGGAATGGAATGCAAAGTTGGCAGGAGTCTATTACTCCCTACTTTATCGCAGAGCCTGGACAGAGTCCCTTGCTGCTGGATCTTTCTAATCGGGCTTGTTTTTAAAAGGGTCACTTTTAGTCTCGGTTCTTATTTTTCAATTTTTGTATATTATTATTATAGTGAATTTAAGACGGATTTAATTGCATTCCAATTCCGTTGTTATACCAGCGTTACCGAACCCATTTTATGGGCCGACCGCGGAAGGCTAGGCTTATAAAGCCTGTCCTCCCGACGTAATTCCCCTTCAGACCGTCCACTGAAGTCCTTTCGGTGCTAACTCTTTAATAGGCTAGCAGGAATACGCCACAACGGGGCACTATCTGTGAGGAGGGAGCAATGCGTCCCCTTTTCCGGAGGAGTCGCAATTGCTGGGTTATTTGGTCTGATTGTAAGTTTTGAATTAGGAGAGGTTGTTAAGAAGCTCTTCATCCGCTTCTAGTATGGCTGCCCTTCAGGACGCATCTCTGCTGGGCTCTGTTCCGGACTCCAGTCCGTGATCTTGAGACGAGTGGCTGGTCTTCCTTCTTCTTCATCTTCTCCCTCTTCTTCTCCCGAAGACCTCTTCTTTCTTCTTTGGCCTGCACTTTCCAAGAAATTGGTAGTAACCGAAGTTACATACCGTTAACCTTGTAATTCCCGAAGCCCCGAAGGGCTGAACGGGGGAAAGTGCAGGTTTCTTCGCTCTTCTGTGCTGTAAGTGGCTGCTGGGCAGGTCGCTGCTGGGCAGGTGGCTGCTGGGCAGGTGGCTGCTGGGCAGGTGGCTGCTGGGCAGGTGGCTGCTGGGCCGGTGGCTGCTGGGCAGGTGGCTGCTGGGCTTGCGACTGCTGGGCTGATGGCTGCTGGGCTCGTTCCCTCTTTCTTCTTTCTTGAAAGGAAAGGAAGGTAATAGGGAACTTACAAATGGTGATACCTATTCGCGATCGCGGTTTTGGGGCGGCGATTTTTGTGGAAGAAGTAAACAGTAATTATTCACTCCACGTAATTATTAACCTTCAGACACACGTGTGTCTGAGAAGGGGTTGGGGGGACCGCGTGGCCGCAGTGAAGAAACCATTCGTTTTGTGGTGGCTGTTGGTATCTGCAACAGAAGAAGCAGAACACACACACGAAAGAGAAAAAAAAAAAAAAAAAAAAAAAAAAAAAAAAAAAAAAAAAAAAAAAAAAAAAAATCTTAATTATAACTTTCTTTCGGCTGGCGGGATGAGACGGCACGTCGAGTCGTTCCACATCCACGTTTCTCCCGTTTCTGAAACAAGAGAAACAGAACAAAACACACGCGAAAAAAAAAAAAAAAAAAAAAAAAAAAAAAAAAAAAAAAAAAAAAAAAAAAAAAAAAAAAAAAAAAAAAAAAAAAAAAAAAAAATTAAATTTAGACCGCGTTTTTGTTGTATGCGCGAACTTACCGTATTTGAAGTCTTCAAATTATATAACTCGCGAAAAACTATTCACTCGCGACCCCGGAAACGCGTCTGACGCACTATTCCGTTTATGGCTCATGCGATATGGAGGCCCCTAAGCCTGGTTTGTCGATTTTCGGCTACCGCACCGCACCATCACGGTGGTTCGTCCAGTACGGCGTGAGGCCGCTTCCTTACACCTGTCGGAGTTGGGTCCTCTCTGCAGATGTCCCGAAGATGACTGTGTTCGGACACAGCCGCTCTCCCGAACAGTCTGCGCGCCTGCGCCACCCCCACCTCGGACACGGATTGAAATCTCGCATCAGATCGGAGAGTGGCGTTCCTGACGAACCACGGAGCTCCAAAGATCGTCCGCAACGCTATGTTTTGGACGGCCTCGATCTTCTTTTGAAGCGAGGAGCTCAACACTGCCCCCCATGCCGGGTAAGCATATGTCAGAATCGGCAGTACGTACAGCCGAAAAATGAGCAGCTTAGTTGCCAGTGGGTACGGGCTGGCACTGTTCAGCACTGGGTATAGCGAGGCTCTGGCGGCCTTAGCCCTTCGGGTCGCATAATTGACATGCTCGTCGAAGGTAAGCCGCCTGTCCAACACCACCCCCAGGTACTTAACTGTTTTCTCAAAAGGGATTTTCTCCCCTGAGATTTCCAGCTCTCTGGTCGGTTTTCGTGTCTTGCATGTGAACATCACGGCCACCGATTTTTCACCGTTGACCCTGATTCTCCACATGTCGAGCCACGGTTCCACTAAGTCCAGCTGCCTTTGGAGCCTCCGGACCGCGTAATCCACATTTGCGGATTCGTAGAAATATGCCGTGTCGTCTGCGTAAAGGGCCGTTTTGACCCCTTCCGACAGCGGCATATCGTTCACGTACAAAGTGTACATGAACGGGGAAAGTACTGCTCCTTGGGGAACCCCAGCGGTTATTTCTCTGGTAGAGGAAATCGTTTCCCCTACGCGCACGACAAAATGTCGGTCTAGTAGATATGACCGCATCAGTCTGACATAGCGGTACGGGATCGCCGATCGCGCTAGCTTATAAAGCAGCCCGCTATGCCAAACTTTGTCAAAGGCCTTGGCCACATCCAGAAAAACGGCTGCAGTCACCCGTTTCCTGTTCAGGCCTCCGACAAGGTCATCTATTATTTTTACCAGTTGGAGGGTAGTTGAGTGACCCTCCCTGAACCCAAATTGCTCGGGCCGCACTTCTCCCTCCATGTATCGCCTCAGTTTTTCGAGAAAAATCCTCTCGAACAACTTAGACAATACCGGTAACAGGGAGATTGGCCTATAATTCCGTGGGAAAAGTAAACTTTTCCCCGGTTTGGGTAAACATACGACTTTGGCCGTTTTCCAACAATTCGGGAAATATCCAACGTACAAAATGGACGTGAATATCACCGAAATTGCTGTAATCACGGAGGCCGGTATGTTCCGGAATGCACGGGCGCTGATCCCGTCGACACCCGGGGCCTTGTCGGGGCTTGTGGCCTTAATGGCTGCGGAAACTTCCGCTTCAGTGACTTGGTCAATCTCTAGAGGGGCGTCCTCCACCTGTGAGAAATAATCTACAAGAAAGGATTCCACCTCGGTTGTGTGCTCGTCGTTCGGGGAGGGAGGGGGGTTTGGAGTGAACTGCTCCTCCAAGGTATCGGCGAATACCTCGGCCCTCTCCGCCTCCGAGTATGCAAGAAAACCTCGCTGCCCCACAACCGGATGGCGAGGCTTCTTCCCTTCTCGCAGTCTCCTGTTCAACCTGAACACCGAGGAGATGTCGTCAGAGACCGAGGCGAGGTATTCGTTCCACGAATCCTCTCGATGGCTTTTTAGCAGTTGTTTTACCCTGTCCGTTTGATTATAAAAGGCCCGCTTATCAGCGGGGGACAGGGTGATTCGATATCTCCTCCTCAATCGTCGTTTCTCCGTTATGGCTTCGGAGATATGAGGAGGGAGGTCGTTTCGAACAACTGCTCGAGTCTTGGCCGATGAGCTGCCTGCCAGGGCCTCGGTCATTGACGACGTGACGCGCCCGACAGTGTCGTCGATTTCCTCCGGGGTGTTCAGGAGCTCAGGATTTACCGGCCTGTACTCCCGCTGGAGGGTTTCGTAGAACCTTTTCCAGTTAACTGACCTTCGGGGTATAGGCGGGGGATCTCGGCCACCCCCTGCCTGACCTAGTTCCAACAGGACAGGGGAATGGTCCGAGCTGAGGTCTTCTATCGTTTCAATCATGAATGGGAGGGTACCCCCCTTCATGACTGCGATATCCAGCACATCAGGCCTACATCTGCCTGTTTGATGCACGAACGTTGGCACCTCAGGGCCTACGACGACCAAGCGGCGGGCTCTCGCCCTTTCGTACAGCAATCTGCCATTTGGATTTGTCAGATTGCTGTTCCATGACACGTGTTTGGCATTGAGGTCGCCCATGAGTATCATGGGCCCATCCCAATTTTCCAGCACGGCATCCAGATCTGCGCCGGTTACCGCGTCGTTCGGCTTGCTATAAGCCGAAACCAGCCGATACACCGTGCCCAGATGCTCCACATGCACACACGTTTGCTCCATCACGTTTGTATGAAGAACAACGCGCGTATGCATGTGGCGTCTGTGGACTAAAACCGCAGTTCCTCCAGAGGAGCGAGATCCGGGTCGAACTGGCCTATCCGTCCTATATGTAAAATAGTTCCGAAGGGTCAGTTGCTTGTTTGGGTTCAAGCACGTCTCAGACAACAGTATCACGTCTATCAGTAGATCCTCGGCCAGACGGCATAGTTCCTCCGTCCGGCCTACTACTGAGTTGGCGTTCCACTGCAAGAGTCTGAGGGTGGGCCTAACCATACCTGGACAGTACAGTCATGAGGCACTCTATTAAGGACTGAATACAGTCCTTCAGAGATTTTGCCTGGAGCAGGCGTGGCAAAACCATCATGATATCTGGCAGGATATCCTTCACTGTCATCTGTGACAGGAAGTCCCTGCCAGTGGTCTCCAACGGGGTAGCCGGTTTCGGATTTCCGCTGGGGGTGCCTTTTGGCGCGGCCGCCCTTTTGGTGGGGCGCGGGGCCACAGGGGCCGCGGTGTTTTTAACAGCCTGCTTGGCCTTCCCAGCCGGAGCAGGCTTTGCCTTTCCCGTCGAGGAAGGCTTGGCCTTCTTCGCCGGGGCCGGCTTTGTCGCCGCCTTTTGTTTTACCACCTTCTTGGTGGTCGCCGCCGGTTTTGGCTTGGCGGGTGTTGGGGAGGGTACCTCCCCTTTTTTCACCACCGCCTTGGCCACAGGTGCCGGCACCTCCGGTTTGGGGGCTGATATTCCCCCACCGGCAACACGGGCCCAGCTGCGGCCGTCAACAGTCGCGGGCTTTTTAATACCCTTGACCCTGTTGACCTGCTCCTTATAATAAGGGCAGCCCCGGTAATTGGCCGGGTGAGGCCCCTTGCAATTAACGCATGAGGCTGGTTCCTCACGCGGCTTAACGCATGTGGCAGTGTCGTGGTCCCCACCACACTTGACACATTGCTGGGCCCTCTGGCAGTAATTGGACGAGTGTCCAAATTTCTGGCATCTGTGGCACTGGGGTGGCCCCCCTCGTGACACAAACGCAGTCACTGCGACCTTGCAGTAAAAAAGACTGCCAAGGTCGTAGATGGTACGGGCCGAAGGGGTCCTTTTAAGGGCCACAAGGCAGGTCGGGGTTTCCCGACCGTCCCTCGTGAGGAGCTTCTTAGCTGAAACTACCTCATAGCCAAGGGAGGTCAGTTCCTCCCTTATTTCCTCCGGGGCAGCCCCATAGGGGATCCCCCGTATAACTACCTTCAGCTCCCTATCCTTCGGGAGCTGAAAGGAGTGAAAGGCGATTCCCTTTGAGTGCAGGAAACTCTGCACCGCCCGGTAATCCGCCTCGCTGCCTAGCTGCAGCCTGATCGACAGCCCGGTGCTTTTCGCCACCAGGCGTCCCCCGATCCGCGACTTAATATCGCGCGCTAACGCTGGCCACTCCTTTGGGCAGTCCAGCATAATTGGCGGGATTTTCTCCCGCCTGACGGCAGCAGGCTGTGATGGGGCCCCATCACCAGCCTGCGGGTTGGCGGCTGCTGCAGCCTTGCTGCAGCCCGCTACGGGCTCCACCTCCATGGGAGGCGCGGAGTTCCGGCGTTTCTGGCGCTTCCTAGCGCCGGACCCGCTTTCCTCTCCACCGTCGGACAGTTCCGGGGTGGGAGAACGGGGTGGGGGAGGCCTTATTTTTCCTTCCATGAAGGAGAAAATAAAACACCAAAAAAAATAAAGAAATTAAAATTTAAAATTAAGTCTTATGCTAGCACTACACTTCCTGGAAAACACTGACAAGAAATACAAAAGAAGATATAACCTGTAGACCTAAATAGGTACAGATTAAATCTAACAATTTAAAATAAAATTATTTTATAGCTATCACAATAGTTCAATATAATAGGCTATTAACCTAATGTAATACTAATGACTTCTTAGAAAGTTCACTTTACATTTTGAATAAACAAATAAAAGAGAAATAAAAGATTATGCTATTCTTAACTGAAAGCAGGTAGCTGGCGGCCCGGCTGGTGTCCTCGCAGACCCTTCTCACATTGTCTGTCGACGCAGGTAGAAGTCCTGTTGAACACCTGGCTAGACTGGTAACGACTCACAATTCACAGAGCACAAAGAGATCCTTCCACAAGCAAAGCCAAGGATAGAATCCCCCTCCCTGGACCAATCGTGTGGCCTTCATTAAAGTTTATATATAAACTTGGCGGACCGTATAGGAAACGCCAAAATTGCGGATACCGTTAACTTTTAAGGTGCCCCGACCAATGGCGGTCGAGGAACCGAAACAGCTGGCTGAACTGACCAATCGAAAGGTTTCGCCGCGACGACGGCAACGGTGAGCCCAATAGTGGTCGGTGCTTGAAACCGTAAATAGAGTCAGACCGACGGCCGTCGGGTCATTCCTTCGTGTTTGTTCATTCCAAGTTCACAGCAGCAGCAGCCAAACGATGTCAGGTCGCGGAAAGGGTGGTAAAGTGAAGGGAAAGGCAAAGTCGCGGTCTTCCCGCGCCGGTCTTCAATTCCCGGTGGGCAGAATCCACCGTCTTCTCAGGAAGGGCAACTACGCAGAACGTGTCGGAGCGGGCGCTCCGGTCTACCTGGCTGCCGTCATGGAATATTTGGCTGCGGAAGTATTGGAGTTGGCAGGAAACGCGGCCAGGGACAACAAGAAAACTCGTATCATCCCGAGGCACTTGCAGTTGGCCATCCGCAATGACGAGGAGTTAAACAAGCTTTTGTCCGGGGTCACCATCGCACAAGGTGGTGTCTTGCCGAACATTCAAGCCGTGCTTCTGCCGAAGAAGACCGAGAAGAAAGCTTAAGAAGCGCTCTAATCACCGGTCCGATACTTCACAAACAATCGTCAGACAAATTAAAACGGCCCTTTTAAGGGCCACCATGTTTGAAAAGGTTTAAAAAAAAAAGGCTTGTTGAACTGGCGTGCATAAATGATGATTAAATTCTTTTAAAGTAAAACAACACACAGTTGGGTGGATGTGGATACATACATATAAATAATACATACACATTTAAATTAATTTCCCCCCTACATACATAGTTAGTATAATAATAGAGGTTGTAAGGTAGGTCCTGGTGAGAACGTACTTTTTAACCGCTACGAACCTGTTGAGGTCCCAAACATATATATATATATATATATGCACGAATGCGGCATGCTATTTATTTTTAATCACCGTTCACACCGGCCGGTCCGTCCAAGGGAATGAATACAAAAAAAAAAAAAAAGAAGAAAATCAATCAATCATATTATATTGAATGGGAAGTTAACAACAACACATCGTACAGTATACTACTACTACTACTACTACTAACTAACTAAGAAGTTGTATTGCTTGTGTACCTTCCTTCTTCAATTTTCGTAAGCTCAACAACAAACACAAGTACAAAATGTAGTAGTTATTGTAAATTTCTCTCTCTTCCTTAGTAGTAAGTAGTGTTCTGACGACGATCCACATGGATATAAAAAACCTACACGCGGATTAATTCATTTTAAATCTTAAAAGTAAAAAAAAAAGTACACACACACACACATCATCAATCATCATACATATATATACTTCTTTTTTTCTCTCTCTCTCTCTTTTGCTGCCAGTCAAACAAATATTTTATCTCACAGGTAAGGTAAAAGTAAATTGTATCATCAAATTAATTCTTCTTCTTAGTTGATGATGATTTACACATAAAGATAAGACTACTATTTTATTAACCTCTTGGTTGGTGGGTGGCCCTTAAAAGGGCCGTTTTAATATTCGTAGACCAGCGGGAACGGTGACCGCTTAACCGCCGAAGCCGTACAGAGTTCTGCCTTGCCTCTTCAGCGCGTACACCACGTCCATGGCGGTTACAGTTTTCCTCTTTGCGTGTTCGGTGTAAGTGACTGCGTCTCTGATTACGTTCTCGAGGAACACTTTAAGTACTCCTCTGGTCTCTTCGTATATGAGACCTGAGATACGTTTCACACCGCCGCGGCGGGCCAGACGCCTGATGGCCGGCTTGGTGATGCCCTGGATGTTGTCTCGCAGGACCTTGCGGTGACGCTTGGCTCCGCCTTTGCCCAAACCTTTACCTCCTTTCCCGCGACCGGTCATAGCAGCAGCTTAACTTCAAATGACGAGCAAAAAACTTGTTTCTCAGCGAGCAGGTCAGTCGATCTGAAGCCGCCGTCCCGGTATCCCTCACTTTTATGCTCTCTTAAGGCCGCGTGATTGGGCAGTCGAGGCGGCCAATAGGAGCGGCCCATTTTGACCAATCACGTGAGACCGAGCCGGCAATAAATACCGGTCCCGTTTACTTTCTAGGGCATTGCTTTCTGTGCATCCGAACAGGAGGTCTTAACAGCGTGAATTTGTAAACCAGCAGCAGCACCGACTAGTTATTGCCGTCAGGAAAAATGGCCCGTACCAAGCAGACCGCCCGCAAATCCACCGGTGGCAAAGCTCCCAGGAAGCAGCTGGCGACCAAGGCGGCACGCAAGAGCGCCCCGGCCACCGGCGGCGTGAAGAAACCTCATCGCTACAGGCCTGGAACTGTCGCCCTCCGTGAGATCCGTAGATACCAGAAGAGCACGGAGCTACTCATACGCAAGCTGCCGTTCCAGCGGCTGGTACGTGAGATAGCGCAGGACTTCAAGACCGATCTCCGGTTCCAGAGTTCCGCCGTCATGGCTCTGCAGGAAGCCAGCGAGGCTTATCTGGTCGGGCTGTTTGAAGACACAAATCTGTGCGCCATCCACGCCAAACGTGTGACAATTATGCCGAAAGACATCCAGCTGGCTCGTCGTATTCGCGGAGAGAGAGCTTAATTTGAGGTGGCGTATACGTACGGTCCGCGCGCACTACTACCATCATATTCAAAATCTTTACAACGGCCCTTTTCAGGGCCACAATTTTTAATGCGAGGTTTTTTAAATGTTGTGGTTGGTTCTTTTTTTTTTTTTTTCGGCCGAAGAGAAAAGAAAAAAAAAAAAAACCACCAATGTTATTCTGTTTTCCATATATATAAAACTGCAAAGAAAAAATTATTCCAATATTCACAACCCAACACATATATATATATATATATAGTAGTAGATAGAGAGAGTATAGTAAAATAATGATAATTTTCTATCTTCACCGGGTTGGGGGTTGTTTTCTTCAATCAAAGAAGGAGGGCCTGGCTGGGCTGGACTTAGAGGTACAGACAGGGTTACTTTCGGTGGGAATTTGGGGGAAAAAAAACACAACCAACAACACCCCCTATATTATAATAAGTTCTTTATTTTGTTTGTCATAATTTCATATATATATAATATACATATATTTCTTGCTGTTTGTTGTTTTATTTAACCACCCACCGAGTTCAGAGGCAATTGCCACCATATATATATGACGGACGATGAGAAAGAAGGAGGAGTTAGCGTGGCGGGAGGGAGGGAGGGAAGGTTAGAGAGAGAGAGAGAGAGAGAGATTGATGTGTGTGAAAATTACCGGGATTCGAAGCTCCCGTGTATGAAAAAAAAAAAGGGGGCCGAGAGCCGCCGCCTACACACATATAATATATGGCGGCATACATAATATATATGCCGCCGGCCCGGCATACGGATTTTATGGGAGAGATGAAAATATTTGTGTATGTGTATAATAACACAAAACAAAATAATACAAGATCGACCCGTTTGTGCGGGGGGGTGTAATTTACTAATAAATAAAAATATAAAAGTTCCAAAAAAAAAATCTCTCCTGTATAATTATAAATAATGCCTATCCGGGGGGGGAGAGAGATATACTATACTACGGACGGTCCACACGTTCCGTCCGTGTGATAATTTAATGACGGACAGAGAGGGGATCTTTGTCCGCCCCACTTTTCTTTGGCTCGGCACAGCACCGAAACATGATGAGGCAAAATATTATTTTTACACGTATAACGAAAAAACCTCATACGTTGGTGGCGGCCCTGAAAAGGGCCATTTGTTAATAATTTACGTACAGTAAAATAATAATTTTACTGTTTACTTCTTCTTTCCAGCGGCTGCTTTCTTGGGCGACTTTGGTTTCTTCACTGCTGCCTTCTTCGGCTTCGGAGACTTTGGTTTCTTGGTCGGCGGCTTGGACACCTTTTTCGCCTTCGATGGAGACTTCGGTTTCGGGGCGGCCGCCTTCTTCGCAGAAGCGCTCTTCGGTTTGCTGGCTGCTGCGGCTTTCTTCGGTTTCGGCTTCGGAGCGGACGGTTTCTTAGCCGGGGCGGCTTTGCCTTCGCCCTTCACTGATATCTTGAAAGAGCCGGACGCTCCTTTACCTTTCGGCTGCGTGAGGGCGCCTGCCGCGACCGCCGTTTTCAGATATTTCTTGATGAACGGGGCCAACTTTTCGGCGTCTACCTTGTAGTTGGCTGCTATGTACTTCTTTATCGCCTGCAGAGAAGATCCGCCGCGCTCTTTGAGACCGGCGATCGCCGCGTTGACCATATCGGCTGTCGGCGGGTGCGCCGGCTTAGACCTCGGCTTCTTCGAACCGCCTGCTTTGGATGCCGCCTTTTTCCCTGGAGCTGCCTTGGCCGGAGTTGTCGCTGTGGCGACGGGAGCTGAAGCTGTAGCGGTGCTGTCTGACATGATGATGATGATGATGCTGCTGCTGTTGCTGTTGTGCGGATCGGATGATAACGCTGGTATGAAACGGTATATATCCCGTAAACCTAAAGCCAATGGAAAATTATTACTATATACGTTAGTTTGGCGGACTTTAAAGGGAGCAGCGACTTTGGCTGCTAGCACGTCACCCCGGCCATCACTGAATCGTGCTTACACCGTTCGTTCGGCGCGCGTTTTCTCCTTTAACTTGCGATCTTTATCGACGTACACGGTTCGGTTTCGTAAACGACATTCCGGGCTGCAGTAGTGACGAGCTAAACGTTAGATTTCAGCCCGTACGGGAGCTTAAATGGTACCGAAATCCCGGACACATCCCGAACCGGCGTGGTCGCACCGCCGTAAAACCGTTTAAAAATCGTAAATACCGGTGGCAATATTTGTATATAGCACCCGCGTCCAAGTTAAACATCCCGTTGTTTCTTTCGATTCGTTTTTGCGACGATACGTGTGCGAATTCAATCTTTTTGCGATGTATATGTCCGAGCGTCAAAGTACGACGGTTAGACAACATCCCCATCACTGTTTTCATACACAGTAATAGTTTTCATCGGATTCTATGCGATTATTATTAATCTGACGGATATAAACTAATGACGGTCGTACGGTAACTTTCAGTTTTTCTATAACATCAACCGTTGGGGGAAAATAAGAGTGGGATAAAAATAAAGTAGCTCGAATTATACGTACGCTTTGCGTTAGCCTGAAGTGAAGAGAGAGACTCCTGCCGGCCGACCCGTTTGCACAACGCGCGATATGCAAGCATACGATTGTAGACGTGTAGACGTTTGGACGTGTTTGACGTTAACAGGAGCGCTGGAAAGAAAAACAAAAAAGATATAAATCCAAATTAAAAAAAAAAAAAAAACAAAACAAAAAACGTACATACAACAATTCTGCATAAATACAAAACATATAACCGGTGGTTTCTGCCCCACTCGGTATATATATATATATATATATATATATATATATATATATGTCACATACACACGTACATGCGCAGGCTTACGGGCACAGGTTAATGGCTTAATGTCTTACGAATAAAAAGCGTCGGGGAGGGAAAGAAAAGAAAAAAAAAACCAAAAAAAAATTCGGGCCGCCTCTCTTAACCGACCGGACGCGAATCACTTTTGCATTAAGTTTGTGTTTTCTTTTTTTCGCTGTCCGCGTACATTTAATACACGTTTAATTAAAGATCGGTCGGTCGCGCGGTTTTCGTTCACGTTAACAAGAGTTAAGTGTACCCGGACCCCTTCCGTACGGTAATTTTAAGGTACATTCACTTCAGGTTGTATACGTATAACTACGCCGCCACCAAGTACATTTGGAAAAATGCGACCGAAGATCCGAATTTCATTGAAATAGCCGTTGAAATTTTATTTATTATTATTATTATTTATTTTTTTTGTCTTTTTATATATACATCTATCTATCTATCTATCTATCTATCTATCTATCTATCTATCTATCTATCTATCTATCTATCTATCTATCTATCTATCTATCTATCTATCTGATTTCATTTGTTCCGATACTCGGAGATTTCGCCGTTGCATGGAGTATAAAATCATAAAATGTAATTTAATAAGAAAAAAAGTAAATAATAAGAAGACCGCCCCTACCTACCGCAGGCATTCACTCACTCGGTCGTTCTTTCCCACTCACTCACTCACTCACTCACTCACTCTCTCTCTCTCTCTCTCTCTCTCTCTCTCTCTCTCTCTCTCTCTCTCTCTCTCTCTCTCTAAGGCTAAATAATATGTCTCATGTTGGGTTGTATTGTAACGTGGTTGTTGTACCCTGAAAATCTCATCTAATTATCTTTAGCGGTGTTGTGGAAACGTTTTCTTATATCCTGGAAAGAAAAAATGAAAATTATTTATTGAAATACTATATCACATTAGGATAAATTTTTATAACCTTTTTTTTTGTTGGTTGATATTTATTAGATTTTCCTAAATCTAATTATGCATACAGCGCCTTCATCGCTTTCACCATAATTAAACCGGGTTCTCTGCGACATAAACAAGACGGTTGTGAAATGAAAGCGGTTAATGGTATATTTCAATTATATATATATATCACGCAAATTAACGCCATTTATTGTGAAATGTGTTAAAAATATTAACGCTGAAAAAAAAAAAAAAAGAAGAAGAAACGACGTGATGACAACAAAGTTGTTTTTATTCACTTTCTCCTAGCATTGGTTGGTTATTCTTGAATATTGGAGAAAGATAGTATATTAAAAAATCTTACAAAATAAAAAACTCCATTTTATAATATAAATTCTGGTCGGTTGAATTTTTTTTTTTTTGTTTAATTTACCCAAAGGAAATTATGTGCCCCACCACATGCAGATATTGACCCCAAACCCCTTTACCAACCAGCGAATTGCCCCATCCACGCGAGTCTATGCCAGGTTTCATGGAAAGTAAATAAAATGAAAACTTAGCGGAACATTTATGGTCACTTCTATTATACGAGCACTTAAATTGAATTTATTTGATAAATAGATCAATTTGTATGTAATTAAAGTTATTTTTTACGATTTTTTTTGTTTTTGTTTTACACATCAGTAATCAATCTCTCTTTTAATGTACAAGTTCAGGAAATCGATTAATCTAAATTCAGGAAAGCAGTCTAATTATTAGAAAATCAGCTATGCTTTGCCGTTATGTAAGTAACGGCTTGCAAAACACAAAAAAAAAAAAAAATGAAACAGTATTATGATGAAGATGAGTAGCAGTAGTAGTAGTAGTAGTAGTAGTAGTAGTAGTAGTAGTAGTAGTAGTAGTAGCAGTAGTAGTAGTAGTAGTAGGCGGTGAAGAAAGAAGAAGAAGAGGAGGAGGAGGAGGAGGAGGAGCAGTAGTAGTTAGTTGGATTTTGAAAAGTAACCGGAATCTATCATCCCGTTTGTTAGTGTGTATTTTGTGCAATGGCGCGCACGCGCTACCACTCACTCGACAACCGCCCCTACCTCAAGGTCATTCCCTGTGTGTGTGTGTGTGATGGGTAAGTAATAATAATATGTCAAGTGAAATGATTTTCTGGTTTGCGGCGGTTTTTTTTTTCGCGGATAGCGGGCGGTGGGGGGTGTTTGAGTTGTTGGTGCGGTATAATGCCTGCCGATATCAACATTTTTTTCCAGATAGCTCAGTATACATGCAATTTCTTCATTTTGAGTCAACAACTGCAACGTAGGCCGGCGCCAGAAAATAAATTTTTTTCGCAAATTATAATTGAGGTTAAAAACATTATTTGTTGCGTTCTTTGCTTTGGGCAAGATGTGTGAATTTCCCTCCCCCCCCTGAAACCATGGTAACGAAGCGTTTTAATTACACTTACACATTTGTTCATTTTTTTTTTTTTACCTTAAAGGAAAACTGCAATAGTAAGGTAAGGAAAATGTTTTTTCTTTTTCTATTTACATATCTCGTGTTACGGAGTACATACATTTTATTATTTATGTACATAAAAAAGCAATTTATATGCCTGTACAATAAGCAAAGAACCAAAATGTTTTTAACCTCAATTATAATGTGGTGGCCCTTAAAAGGGCCGTTTATATTTAGTACATGGCCTATTGTAACCAGCTCCATCCGCTTACTTAGAGCTCGTGTATTTGGTTACGGCCTTGGTGCCTTCGCTGACAGCGTGTTTGGCCAATTCACCGGGCAACAGAAGCCGTACGGCGGTCTGGATCTCCCTGCTGGTGATTGTGGACCGCTTGTTGTAGTGGGCGAGCCTGGAAGCCTCGGCCGCGATGCGCTCGAATATATCGTTAACGAAGCTGTTCATGATGCTCATCGCCTTAGAGGAGATGCCGGTGTCAGGATGGACCTGCTTCAACACTTTGTAGATGTACACCGCGTAGCTTTCCTTCCTCTTGCGTTTCTTTTTCTTGTCTCCCTTGGCGATGTTCTTTTGCGCCTTGCCGGCCTTCTTGGCCGCTTTACCGCTGGTCTTAGGTGGCATGATGCTTTGAATTTGGTGGAACGCAGGTACGGAAGGACCTATTTATGATAGAAATCGGTATTTTTGCTCCCAATAAGACCGGCCCGTCGAAAAGAAATTCCCTTTTCCCACGAATGACGAGGCTGCAAACAACGTATGGCAACTTGCCGACCAATCGTGTGGCCTTCATTAAAGTTTATATATAAACTTGGCGGACCGTATAGGAAACGCCAAAATTGCGGATACCGTTAACTTTTAAGGTGCCCCGACCAATGGCGGTCGAGGAACCGAAACAGCTGGCTGAACTGACCAATCGAAAGGTTTCGCCGCGACGACGGCAACGGTGAGCCCAATAGTGGTCGGTGCTTGAAACCGTAAATAGAGTCAGACCGACGGCCGTCGGGTCATTCCTTCGTGTTTGTTCATTCCAAGTTCACAGCAGCAGCAGCCAAACGATGTCAGGTCGCGGAAAGGGTGGTAAAGTGAAGGGAAAGGCAAAGTCGCGGTCTTCCCGCGCCGGTCTTCAATTCCCGGTGGGCAGAATCCACCGTCTTCTCAGGAAGGGCAACTACGCAGAACGTGTCGGAGCGGGCGCTCCGGTCTACCTGGCTGCCGTCATGGAATATTTGGCTGCGGAAGTATTGGAGTTGGCAGGAAACGCGGCCAGGGACAACAAGAAAACTCGTATCATCCCGAGGCACTTGCAGTTGGCCATCCGCAATGACGAGGAGTTAAACAAGCTTTTGTCCGGGGTCACCATCGCACAAGGTGGTGTCTTGCCGAACATTCAAGCCGTGCTTCTGCCGAAGAAGACCGAGAAGAAAGCTTAAGAAGCGCTCTAATCACCGGTCCGATACTTCACAAACAATCGTCAGACAAATTAAAACGGCCCTTTTAAGGGCCACCATGTTTGAAAAGGTTTAAAAAAAAAAGGCTTGTTGAACTGGCGTGCATAAATGATGATTAAATTCTTTTAAAGTAAAACAACACACAGTTGGGTGGATGTGGATACATACATATAAATAATACATACACATTTAAATTAATTTCCCCCCTACATACATAGTTAGTATAATAATAGAGGTTGTAAGGTAGGTCCTGGTGAGAACGTACTTTTTAACCGCTACGAACCTGTTGAGGTCCCAAACATATATATATATATATATATGCACGAATGCGGCATGCTATTTATTTTTAATCACCGTTCACACCGGCCGGTCCGTCCAAGGGAATGAATACAAAAAAAAAAAAAAAGAAGAAAATCAATCAATCATATTATATTGAATGGGAAGTTAACAACAACACATCGTACAGTATACTACTACTACTACTACTACTAACTAACTAAGAAGTTGTATTGCTTGTGTACCTTCCTTCTTCAATTTTCGTAAGCTCAACAACAAACACAAGTACAAAATGTAGTAGTTATTGTAAATTTCTCTCTCTTCCTTAGTAGTAAGTAGTGTTCTGACGACGATCCACATGGATATAAAAAACCTACACGCGGATTAATTCATTTTAAATCTTAAAAGTAAAAAAAAAAGTACACACACACACACATCATCAATCATCATACATATATATACTTCTTTTTTTCTCTCTCTCTCTCTTTTGCTGCCAGTCAAACAAATATTTTATCTCACAGGTAAGGTAAAAGTAAATTGTATCATCAAATTAATTCTTCTTCTTAGTTGATGATGATTTACACATAAAGATAAGACTACTATTTTATTAACCTCTTGGTTGGTGGGTGGCCCTTAAAAGGGCCGTTTTAATATTCGTAGACCAGCGGGAACGGTGACCGCTTAACCGCCGAAGCCGTACAGAGTTCTGCCTTGCCTCTTCAGCGCGTACACCACGTCCATGGCGGTTACAGTTTTCCTCTTTGCGTGTTCGGTGTAAGTGACTGCGTCTCTGATTACGTTCTCGAGGAACACTTTAAGTACTCCTCTGGTCTCTTCGTATATGAGACCTGAGATACGTTTCACACCGCCGCGGCGGGCCAGACGCCTGATGGCCGGCTTGGTGATGCCCTGGATGTTGTCTCGCAGGACCTTGCGGTGACGCTTGGCTCCGCCTTTGCCCAAACCTTTACCTCCTTTCCCGCGACCGGTCATAGCAGCAGCTTAACTTCAAATGACGAGCAAAAAACTTGTTTCTCAGCGAGCAGGTCAGTCGATCTGAAGCCGCCGTGGAATGGAATGGAATGCAAAGTTGGCAGGAGTCTATTACTCCCTACTTTATCGCAGAGCCTGGACAGAGTCCCTTGCTGCTGGATCTTTCTAATCGGGCTTGTTTTTAAAAGGGTCACTTTTAGTCTCGGTTCTTATTTTTCAATTTTTGTATATTATTATTATAGTGAATTTAAGACGGATTTAATTGCATTCCAATTCCGTTGTTATACCAGCGTTACCGAACCCATTTTATGGGCCGACCGCGGAAGGCTAGGCTTATAAAGCCTGTCCTCCCGACGTAATTCCCCTTCAGACCGTCCACTGAAGTCCTTTCGGTGCTAACTCTTTAATAGGCTAGCAGGAATACGCCACAACGGGGCACTATCTGTGAGGAGGGAGCAATGCGTCCCCTTTTCCGGAGGAGTCGCAATTGCTGGGTTATTTGGCCTGATTGTAAGTTTGAATTAGGAGAGGTTGTTAAGAAGCTCTTCATCCGCTTCTGGTATGGCTGCCCTTCAGGACGCATCTCTGCTGGGCTCTGTTCCGGACTCCAGTCCGTGATGTTGAGACGAGTGGCTGGTCTTCCTTCTTCTTCATCTTCTCCCTCTTCTTCTCCCGAAGACCTCTTCTTTCTTCTTTGGCCTGCACTTTCCAAGAATTGGTAGTAACCGAAGTTACATACCGTTAACCTTGTAAATCCCGAGCCCCGAAGGGCTGAACGGGGGAAAGTGCAGGTTTCTTCGCTCTTCTGTGCTGTCAGTGGCTGCTGGGCAGGTCGCTGCTGGGCAGGTGGCTGCTGGGCAGGTGGCTGCTGGGCCGGTGGCTGCTGGGCAGGTGGCTGCTGGGCTTGCGACTGCTGGGCTGATGGCTGCTGGGCTCGTTCCCTCTTTCTTCTTTCTTGCAAGGAAAGGAAGGTAATAGGGAACTTACAAATGGTGATACCTATTCGCGATCGCGGTTTTGGGGCGGCGATTTTTGTGGAAGAAGTAAACAGTAATTATTCACTCCACGTAATTATTAACCTTCAGACACACGTGTGTCTGAGAAGGGGTTGGGGGGACCGCGTGGCCGCAGTGAAGAAACCATTTGTTTTGTGGTGGCTGTTGGTATCTGCAACAGAAGAAACAGAACACACACACGGAAAGAAAAAAAAAAAAAAAAAAAAAAAAAAAAAAAAAAAAAAAAAAAAAAAAAAAAAAAAAAAAAAAAAAAAAAAAAAATCTTAATTATAACTTTCTTTCGGCTGGCGGGATGAGACGGCACGTCGAGTCGTTCCACATCCACGTTTCTCCCGTTTCTGAAACAAGAGAAACAGAACAAAACACACGCGAAAAAAAAAAAAAAAAAAAAAAAAAAAAAAAAAAAAAAAAAAAAAAAAAAAATTAAATTTAGACCGCGTTTTTGTTGTATGCGCGACTTACCGTATTTGAAGTCTTCAAATTATATAACTCGCGAAAAACTAATCACTCGCGACCCCGGAAACGCGTCTGACGCACTATTCCGTTTATGGCTCATGCGATATGGAGGCCCCTAAGCCTGGTTTGTCGATTTTCGGCTACCGCACCGCACCATCACGGTGGTTCGTCCAGTACGGCGTGAGGCCGCTTCCTTACACCTGTCGGAGTTGGGTCCTCTCTGCAGATGTCCCGAAGATGACTGTGTTCGGACACAGCCGCTCTCCCGAACAGTCTGCGCGCCTGCGCCACCCCCACCTCGGACACGGATTGAAATCTCGCATCAGATCGGAGAGTGGCGTTCCTGACGAACCACGGAGCTCCAAAGATCGTCCGCAACGCTATGTTTTGGACGGCCTCGATCTTCTTTTGAAGCGAGGAGCTCAACACTGCCCCCCATGCCGGGTAAGCATATGTTAGAATCGGCAGTACGTACAGCCGAAAAATGAGCAGCTTAGTTGCCAGTGGGTACGGGCTGGCACTGTTCAGCACTGGGTATAGCGAGGCTCTGGCGGCCTTAGCCCTTCGGGTCGCATAATTGACATGCTCGTCGAAGGTAAGCCGCCTGTCCAACACCACCCCCAGGTACTTAACTGTTTTCTCAAAAGGGATTTTCTCCCCTGAGATTTCCAGCTCTCTGGTCGGTTTTCGTGTCTTGCATGTGAACATCACGGCCACCGATTTTTCACCGTTGACCCTGATTCTCCACATGTCGAGCCACGGTTCCACTAAGTCCAGCTGCCTTTGGAGCCTCCGGACCGCGTAATCCACATTTGCGGATTCGTAGAAATATGCCGTGTCGTCTGCGTAAAGGGCCGTTTTGACCCCTTCCGACAGCGGCATATCGTTCACGTACAAAGTGTACATGAACGGGGAAAGTACTGCTCCTTGGGGAACCCCAGCGGCTATTTCTCTGGTAGAGGAAATCGTTTCCCCTACGCGCACGACAAAATGTCGGTCTAGTAGATATGACCGCATCAGTCTGACATAGCGGTACGGGATCGCCGATCGCGCTAGCTTATAAAGCAGCCCGCTATGCCAAACTTTGTCAAAGGCCTTGGCCACATCCAGAAAAACGGCTGCAGTCACCCGTTTCCTGTTCAGGCCTCCGACAAGGTCATCTATTATTTTTACCAGTTGGAGGGTAGTTGAGTGACCCTCCCTGAACCCAAATTGCTCGGGCCGCACTTCTCCCTCCATGTATCGCCTCAGTTTTTCGAGAAAAATCCTCTCGAACAACTTAGACAATACCGGTAACAGGGAGATTGGCCTATAATTCCGTGGGAAAAGTAAACTTTTCCCCGGTTTGGGTAAACATACGACTTTGGCCGTTTTCCAACAATTCGGGAAATATCCAACGTACAAAATGGACGTGAATATCACCGAAATTGCCGTAATCACGGAGGCCGGTATGTTCCGGAATGCACGGGCGCTGATCCCGTCGACACCCGGGGCCTTGTCGGGGCTTGTGGCCTTAATGGCTGCGGAAACTTCCGCTTCAGTGACTTGGTCAATCTCTAGAGGGGCGTCCTCCACCTGTGAGAAATAATCTACAAGAAAGGATTCCACCTCGGTTGTGTGCTCGTCGTTCGGGGAGGGAGGGGGGTTTGGAGTGAACTGCTCCTCCAAGGTATCGGCGAATACCTCGGCCCTCTCCGCCTCCGAGTATGCAAGAAAACCTCGCTGCCCCACAACCGGATGGCGAGGCTTCTTCCCTTCTCGCAGTCTCCTGTTCAACCTGAACACCGAGGAGATGTCGTCAGAGACCGAGGCGAGGTATTCGTTCCACGAATCCTCTCGATGGCTTTTTAGCAGTTGTTTTACCCTGTCCGTTTGATTATAAAAGGCCCGCTTATCAGCGGGGGACAGGGTGATTCGATATCTCCTCCTCAATCGTCGTTTCTCCGTTATGGCTTCGGAGATATGAGGAGGGAGGTCGTTTCGAACAACTGCTCGAGTCTTGGCCGATGAGCTGCCTGCCAGGGCCTCGGTCATTGACGACGTGACGCGCCCGACAGTGTCGTCGATTTCCTCCGGGGTGTTCAGGAGCTCAGGATTTACCGGCCTGTACTCCCGCTGGAGGGTTTCGTAGAACCTTTTCCAGTTAACTGACCTTCGGGGTATAGGCGGGGGATCTCGGCCACCCCCTGCCTGACCTAGTTCCAACAGGACAGGGGAATGGTCCGAGCTGAGGTCTTCTATCGTTTCAATCATGAATGGGAGGGTACCCCCCTTCATGACTGCGATATCCAGCACGTCAGGCCTAGATCTGCCTGAGCGATGCACGAACGTGGGCACCTCAGGGCCTACGACGACCAAGCGGCGGGCTCTCGCCCTTTCGTACAGCAATCTGCCATTTGGATTTGTCAGATTGCTGTTCCATGACACGTGTTTGGCATTGAGGTCGCCCATGAGTATCATGGGCCCATCCCAATTTTCCAGCACGGCATCCAGATCTGCGCCGGTTACCGCGTCGTTCGGCTTGCTATAAGCCGAAACCAGCCGATACACCGTGCCCAGATGCTCCACATGCACACACGTTTGCTCCATCACGTTTGTATGAAGAACAACGCGCGTATGCATGTGGCGTCTGTGGACTAAAACCGCAGTTCCTCCAGAGGAGTGAGATCCGGGTCGAACTGGCCTATCCGTCCTATATGTAAAATAGTTCCGAAGGGTCAGTTGCTTGTTTGGGTTCAAGCACGTCTCAGACAACAGTATCACGTCTATCAGTAGATCCTCGGCCAGACGGCATAGTTCCTCCTTCCGGCCTACTACTGAGTTGGCGTTCCACTGCAAGAGTCTGAGGGTGGGCCTAACCATACCTGGACAGTACAGTCATGAGGCACTCTATTAAGGACTGAATACAGTCCTTGAGAGATTTTGCCTGGAGCAGGCGTGGCAAAACCATCATGATATCTGGCAGGATATCCTTCACTGTCATCTGCGACAGGAAGTCCCTGCCAGTGGTCTCCAACGGGGTAGCCGGTTTCGGATTGCCGCTGGGGGTGCCTTTTGGCGCGGCCGCCCTTTTGGTGGGGCGCGGGGCCACAGGGGCCGCGGTGTTTTTAACAGCCTGCTTGGCCTTCCCAGCCGGAGCAGGCTTTGCCTTTCCCGTCGAGGAAGGCTTGGCCTTCTTCGCCGGGGCCGGCTTTGTCGCCGCCTTTTGTTTTACCACCTTCTTGGTGGTCGCCGCCGGTTTTGGCTTGGCGGGTGTTGGGGAGGGTACCTCCCCTTTTTTCACCACCGCCTTGGCCACAGGTGCCGGCACCTCCGGTTTGGGGGCTGATATTCCCCCACCGGCAACACGGGCCCAGCTGCGGCCGTCTAAAGTCGCGGGCTTTTTAAGTCCCTTGACTTTATTTGTCTGCTCCTTGTAATAGGGGCAGCCCCTGTAATTGGCCGGATGTGGCCCCTTGCAATTGACGCATGAGGCTGGTTCCTCACGCGGCTTGACGCAGGCAGAAGTGTCGTGGTTTCCACCACACTTCACGCATTGCTGGGCCCTCTGGCAGTAATTGGACGAGTGTCCAAATTTTTGGCATCTGTGGCACTGGGGCGGCCCCCCTCGTGACACAAATGCAGTCACTGCGACCTTGCAGTAAAAAAGACTGCCAAGGTCGTAGATGGTACGGGCCGAAGGGGTCCTTTTAAGGGCCACAAGGCAGGTCGGGGTTTCCCGACCGTCCCTCGTGAGGAGCTTCTTAGCTGAAACTACCTCATAGCCAAGGGAGGTCAGTTCCTCCCTTATTTCCTCCGGGGCAGCCCCATAGGGGATCCCCCGTATAACCACCTTCAGCTCCCGATCCTTTGGGAGCTGGAAGGAGTGGAAGGCGATTCCCTTGGAGTGCAGGAAACTCTGCACCGCCCGGTAATCTGCCTCGCTGCCCAGCTGCAGCCTGATGGAAAGCCCGGTGCTTTTTGCCACCAGGCGTCCCCCGATACGCGACTTAATGTCGCGCGCTAATGCTGGCCACTCCTTAGGGCAGTCCAGCATAATTGGCGGGATTTTCTCCCGCCTGACGGTAGCAGGCTGTGATGGGGCCCCATCATCAGCCTGCGGGTTGGCGGCTGCTGCAGCCTTGCTGCAGCCCGCTACGGGCTCCGCCTCCATGGGAGGCGCGGAGTTCCGGCGTTTCTGGCGCTTCCTAGCGCCGGACCCGCTTTCCTCTCCACCGTCGGACAGTTCCGGGGTGGGAGAACGGGGTGGGGGAGGCCTTATTTTTCCTTCCATGAAGGAGAAAATACAGCCAAAATTTAAAAATTAAAATTAAAACTTAGACTAGCACTTCTTAGAACTACACTTCCTGAAATAACAAAATATACAAGAAATAATAATAACAATGGAAAGTTAGTCTTTCCTTTTATATAGAATAATTTAAAATTAAATTATTCTATATGGCTTAACAATAGACCTATACAAAATTTGTATAGGCTATTAAATGTATTATTAACGACTTAGCAAAGTTCAATTTACATAATACAATAGTTCTTTAGAAATAAAATCTATTATAGACTTAGCTGAATGGAGAACAATAGCCTGCTATACAGGCAGGTGCGGCACAGCGGTTGTCCTAACAGCACTCCTCTACATGGTCGGTCAGGTAGCCAGTCGATCCAGGTATAAAGTACTGCAGAAGCCGGTTCCTAGTAGCACTGCACAGAGACACTATAATTCACGTCCTTTCACTTCAGAAGCCAAGGAAGGAATCTCCCTTGAAGCCGCCGTCCCGGTATCCCTCACTTTTATGCTCTCTTAAGGCCGCGTGATTGGGCAGTCGAGGCGGCCAATAGGAGCGGCCCATTTTGACCAATCACGTGAGACCGAGCCGGCAATAAATACCGGTCCCGTTTACTTTCTAGGGCATTGCTTTCTGTGCATCCGAACAGGAGGTCTTAACAGCGTGAATTTGTAAACCAGCAGCAGCACCGACTAGTTATTGCCGTCAGGAAAAATGGCCCGTACCAAGCAGACCGCCCGCAAATCCACCGGTGGCAAAGCTCCCAGGAAGCAGCTGGCGACCAAGGCGGCACGCAAGAGCGCCCCGGCCACCGGCGGCGTGAAGAAACCTCATCGCTACAGGCCTGGAACTGTCGCCCTCCGTGAGATCCGTAGATACCAGAAGAGCACGGAGCTACTCATACGCAAGCTGCCGTTCCAGCGGCTGGTACGTGAGATAGCGCAGGACTTCAAGACCGATCTCCGGTTCCAGAGTTCCGCCGTCATGGCTCTGCAGGAAGCCAGCGAGGCTTATCTGGTCGGGCTGTTTGAAGACACAAATCTGTGCGCCATCCACGCCAAACGTGTGACAATTATGCCGAAAGACATCCAGCTGGCTCGTCGTATTCGCGGAGAGAGAGCTTAATTTGAGGTGGCGTATACGTACGGTCCGCGCGCACTACTACCATCATATTCAAAATCTTTACAACGGCCCTTTTCAGGGCCACAATTTTTAATGCGAGGTTTTTTAAATGTTGTGGTTGGTTCTTTTTTTTTTTTTTTCGGCCGAAGAGAAAAGAAAAAAAAAAAAAACCACCAATGTTATTCTGTTTTCCATATATATAAAACTGCAAAGAAAAAATTATTCCAATATTCACAACCCAACACATATATATATATATATATAGTAGTAGATAGAGAGAGTATAGTAAAATAATGATAATTTTCTATCTTCACCGGGTTGGGGGTTGTTTTCTTCAATCAAAGAAGGAGGGCCTGGCTGGGCTGGACTTAGAGGTACAGACAGGGTTACTTTCGGTGGGAATTTGGGGGAAAAAAAACACAACCAACAACACCCCCTATATTATAATAAGTTCTTTATTTTGTTTGTCATAATTTCATATATATATAATATACATATATTTCTTGCTGTTTGTTGTTTTATTTAACCACCCACCGAGTTCAGAGGCAATTGCCACCATATATATATGACGGACGATGAGAAAGAAGGAGGAGTTAGCGTGGCGGGAGGGAGGGAGGGAAGGTTAGAGAGAGAGAGAGAGAGAGAGATTGATGTGTGTGAAAATTACCGGGATTCGAAGCTCCCGTGTATGAAAAAAAAAAAGGGGGCCGAGAGCCGCCGCCTACACACATATAATATATGGCGGCATACATAATATATATGCCGCCGGCCCGGCATACGGATTTTATGGGAGAGATGAAAATATTTGTGTATGTGTATAATAACACAAAACAAAATAATACAAGATCGACCCGTTTGTGCGGGGGGGTGTAATTTACTAATAAATAAAAATATAAAAGTTCCAAAAAAAAAATCTCTCCTGTATAATTATAAATAATGCCTATCCGGGGGGGGAGAGAGATATACTATACTACGGACGGTCCACACGTTCCGTCCGTGTGATAATTTAATGACGGACAGAGAGGGGATCTTTGTCCGCCCCACTTTTCTTTGGCTCGGCACAGCACCGAAACATGATGAGGCAAAATATTATTTTTACACGTATAACGAAAAAACCTCATACGTTGGTGGCGGCCCTGAAAAGGGCCATTTGTTAATAATTTACGTACAGTAAAATAATAATTTTACTGTTTACTTCTTCTTTCCAGCGGCTGCTTTCTTGGGCGACTTTGGTTTCTTCACTGCTGCCTTCTTCGGCTTCGGAGACTTTGGTTTCTTGGTCGGCGGCTTGGACACCTTTTTCGCCTTCGATGGAGACTTCGGTTTCGGGGCGGCCGCCTTCTTCGCAGAAGCGCTCTTCGGTTTGCTGGCTGCTGCGGCTTTCTTCGGTTTCGGCTTCGGAGCGGACGGTTTCTTAGCCGGGGCGGCTTTGCCTTCGCCCTTCACTGATATCTTGAAAGAGCCGGACGCTCCTTTACCTTTCGGCTGCGTGAGGGCGCCTGCCGCGACCGCCGTTTTCAGATATTTCTTGATGAACGGGGCCAACTTTTCGGCGTCTACCTTGTAGTTGGCTGCTATGTACTTCTTTATCGCCTGCAGAGAAGATCCGCCGCGCTCTTTGAGACCGGCGATCGCCGCGTTGACCATATCGGCTGTCGGCGGGTGCGCCGGCTTAGACCTCGGCTTCTTCGAACCGCCTGCTTTGGATGCCGCCTTTTTCCCTGGAGCTGCCTTGGCCGGAGTTGTCGCTGTGGCGACGGGAGCTGAAGCTGTAGCGGTGCTGTCTGACATGATGATGATGATGATGCTGCTGCTGTTGCTGTTGTGCGGATCGGATGATAACGCTGGTATGAAACGGTATATATCCCGTAAACCTAAAGCCAATGGAAAATTATTACTATATACGTTAGTTTGGCGGACTTTAAAGGGAGCAGCGACTTTGGCTGCTAGCACGTCACCCCGGCCATCACTGAATCGTGCTTACACCGTTCGTTCGGCGCGCGTTTTCTCCTTTAACTTGCGATCTTTATCGACGTACACGGTTCGGTTTCGTAAACGACATTCCGGGCTGCAGTAGTGACGAGCTAAACGTTAGATTTCAGCCCGTACGGGAGCTTAAATGGTACCGAAATCCCGGACACATCCCGAACCGGCGTGGTCGCACCGCCGTAAAACCGTTTAAAAATCGTAAATACCGGTGGCAATATTTGTATATAGCACCCGCGTCCAAGTTAAACATCCCGTTGTTTCTTTCGATTCGTTTTTGCGACGATACGTGTGCGAATTCAATCTTTTTGCGATGTATATGTCCGAGCGTCAAAGTACGACGGTTAGACAACATCCCCATCACTGTTTTCATACACAGTAATAGTTTTCATCGGATTCTATGCGATTATTATTAATCTGACGGATATAAACTAATGACGGTCGTACGGTAACTTTCAGTTTTTCTATAACATCAACCGTTGGGGGAAAATAAGAGTGGGATAAAAATAAAGTAGCTCGAATTATACGTACGCTTTGCGTTAGCCTGAAGTGAAGAGAGAGACTCCTGCCGGCCGACCCGTTTGCACAACGCGCGATATGCAAGCATACGATTGTAGACGTGTAGACGTTTGGACGTGTTTGACGTTAACAGGAGCGCTGGAAAGAAAAACAAAAAAGATATAAATCCAAATTAAAAAAAAAAAAAAAACAAAACAAAAAACGTACATACAACAATTCTGCATAAATACAAAACATATAACCGGTGGTTTCTGCCCCACTCGGTATATATATATATATATATATATATATATATATATGTCACATACACACGTACATGCGCAGGCTTACGGGCACAGGTTAATGGCTTAATGTCTTACGAATAAAAAGCGTCGGGGAGGGAAAGAAAAGAAAAAAAAAACCAAAAAAAAATTCGGGCCGCCTCTCTTAACCGACCGGACGCGAATCACTTTTGCATTAAGTTTGTGTTTTCTTTTTTTCGCTGTCCGCGTACATTTAATACACGTTTAATTAAAGATCGGTCGGTCGCGCGGTTTTCGTTCACGTTAACAAGAGTTAAGTGTACCCGGACCCCTTCCGTACGGTAATTTTAAGGTACATTCACTTCAGGTTGTATACGTATAACTACGCCGCCACCAAGTACATTTGGAAAAATGCGACCGAAGATCCGAATTTCATTGAAATAGCCGTTGAAATTTTATTTATTATTATTATTATTTATTTTTTTTGTCTTTTTATATATACATCTATCTATCTATCTATCTATCTATCTATCTATCTATCTATCTATCTATCTATCTATCTATCTATCTATCTATCTATCTATCTATCTATCTGATTTCATTTGTTCCGATACTCGGAGATTTCGCCGTTGCATGGAGTATAAAATCATAAAATGTAATTTAATAAGAAAAAAAGTAAATAATAAGAAGACCGCCCCTACCTACCGCAGGCATTCACTCACTCGGTCGTTCTTTCTCACTCACTCACTCACTCACTCACTCACTCTCTCTCTCTCTCTCTCTCTCTCTCTCTCTCTCTCTCTCTCTAAGGCTAAATAATATGTCTCATGTTGGGTTGTATTGTAACGTGGTTGTTGTACCCTGAAAATCTCATCTAATTATCTTTAGCGGTGTTGTGGAAACGTTTTCTTATATCCTGGAAAGAAAAAATGAAAATTATTTATTGAAATACTATATCACATTAGGATAAATTTTTATAACCTTTTTTTTTGTTGGTTGATATTTATTAGATTTTCCTAAATCTAATTATGCATACAGCGCCTTCATCGCTTTCACCATAATTAAACCGGGTTCTCTGCGACATAAACAAGACGGTTGTGAAATGAAAGCGGTTAATGGTATATTTCAATTATATATATATATCACGCAAATTAACGCCATTTATTGTGAAATGTGTTAAAAATATTAACGCTGAAAAAAAAAAAAAAAGAAGAAGAAACGACGTGATGACAACAAAGTTGTTTTTATTCACTTTCTCCTAGCATTGGTTGGTTATTCTTGAATATTGGAGAAAGATAGTATATTAAAAAATCTTACAAAATAAAAAACTCCATTTTATAATATAAATTCTGGTCGGTTGAATTTTTTTTTTTTTGTTTAATTTACCCAAAGGAAATTATGTGCCCCACCACATGCAGATATTGACCCCAAACCCCTTTACCAACCAGCGAATTGCCCCATCCACGCGAGTCTATGCCAGGTTTCATGGAAAGTAAATAAAATGAAAACTTAGCGGAACATTTATGGTCACTTCTATTATACGAGCACTTAAATTGAATTTATTTGATAAATAGATCAATTTGTATGTAATTAAAGTTATTTTTTACGATTTTTTTTGTTTTTGTTTTACACATCAGTAATCAATCTCTCTTTTAATGTACAAGTTCAGGAAATCGATTAATCTAAATTCAGGAAAGCAGTCTAATTATTAGAAAATCAGCTATGCTTTGCCGTTATGTAAGTAACGGCTTGCAAAACACAAAAAAAAAAAAAAATGAAACAGTATTATGATGAAGATGAGTAGCAGTAGTAGTAGTAGTAGTAGTAGTAGTAGTAGTAGTAGTAGTAGTAGTAGTAGCAGTAGTAGTAGTAGTAGTAGGCGGTGAAGAAAGAAGAAGAAGAGGAGGAGGAGGAGGAGGAGGAGCAGTAGTAGTTAGTTGGATTTTGAAAAGTAACCGGAATCTATCATCCCGTTTGTTAGTGTGTATTTTGTGCAATGGCGCGCACGCGCTACCACTCACTCGACAACCGCCCCTACCTCAAGGTCATTCCCTGTGTGTGTGTGTGTGATGGGTAAGTAATAATAATATGTCAAGTGAAATGATTTTCTGGTTTGCGGCGGTTTTTTTTTTCGCGGATAGCGGGCGGTGGGGGGTGTTTGAGTTGTTGGTGCGGTATAATGCCTGCCGATATCAACATTTTTTTCCAGATAGCTCAGTATACATGCAATTTCTTCATTTTGAGTCAACAACTGCAACGTAGGCCGGCGCCAGAAAATAAATTTTTTTCGCAAATTATAATTGAGGTTAAAAACATTATTTGTTGCGTTCTTTGCTTTGGGCAAGATGTGTGAATTTCCCTCCCCCCCCTGAAACCATGGTAACGAAGCGTTTTAATTACACTTACACATTTGTTCATTTTTTTTTTTTTACCTTAAAGGAAAACTGCAATAGTAAGGTAAGGAAAATGTTTTTTCTTTTTCTATTTACATATCTCGTGTTACGGAGTACATACATTTTATTATTTATGTACATAAAAAAGCAATTTATATGCCTGTACAATAAGCAAAGAACCAAAATGTTTTTAACCTCAATTATAATGTGGTGGCCCTTAAAAGGGCCGTTTATATTTAGTACATGGCCTATTGTAACCAGCTCCATCCGCTTACTTAGAGCTCGTGTATTTGGTTACGGCCTTGGTGCCTTCGCTGACAGCGTGTTTGGCCAATTCACCGGGCAACAGAAGCCGTACGGCGGTCTGGATCTCCCTGCTGGTGATTGTGGACCGCTTGTTGTAGTGGGCGAGCCTGGAAGCCTCGGCCGCGATGCGCTCGAATATATCGTTAACGAAGCTGTTCATGATGCTCATCGCCTTAGAGGAGATGCCGGTGTCAGGATGGACCTGCTTCAACACTTTGTAGATGTACACCGCGTAGCTTTCCTTCCTCTTGCGTTTCTTTTTCTTGTCTCCCTTGGCGATGTTCTTTTGCGCCTTGCCGGCCTTCTTGGCCGCTTTACCGCTGGTCTTAGGTGGCATGATGCTTTGAATTTGGTGGAACGCAGGTACGGAAGGACCTATTTATGATAGAAATCGGTATTTTTGCTCCCAATAAGACCGGCCCGTCGAAAAGAAATTCCCTTTTCCCACGAATGACGAGGCTGCAAACAACGTATGGCAACTTGCCGACCAATCGTGTGGCCTTCATTAAAGTTTATATATAAACTTGGCGGACCGTATAGGAAACGCCAAAATTGCGGATACCGTTAACTTTTAAGGTGCCCCGACCAATGGCGGTCGAGGAACCGAAACAGCTGGCTGAACTGACCAATCGAAAGGTTTCGCCGCGACGACGGCAACGGTGAGCCCAATAGTGGTCGGTGCTTGAAACCGTAAATAGAGTCAGACCGACGGCCGTCGGGTCATTCCTTCGTGTTTGTTCATTCCAAGTTCACAGCAGCAGCAGCCAAACGATGTCAGGTCGCGGAAAGGGTGGTAAAGTGAAGGGAAAGGCAAAGTCGCGGTCTTCCCGCGCCGGTCTTCAATTCCCGGTGGGCAGAATCCACCGTCTTCTCAGGAAGGGCAACTACGCAGAACGTGTCGGAGCGGGCGCTCCGGTCTACCTGGCTGCCGTCATGGAATATTTGGCTGCGGAAGTATTGGAGTTGGCAGGAAACGCGGCCAGGGACAACAAGAAAACTCGTATCATCCCGAGGCACTTGCAGTTGGCCATCCGCAATGACGAGGAGTTAAACAAGCTTTTGTCCGGGGTCACCATCGCACAAGGTGGTGTCTTGCCGAACATTCAAGCCGTGCTTCTGCCGAAGAAGACCGAGAAGAAAGCTTAAGAAGCGCTCTAATCACCGGTCCGATACTTCACAAACAATCGTCAGACAAATTAAAACGGCCCTTTTAAGGGCCACCATGTTTGAAAAGGTTTAAAAAAAAAAGGCTTGTTGAACTGGCGTGCATAAATGATGATTAAATTCTTTTAAAGTAAAACAACACACAGTTGGGTGGATGTGGATACATACATATAAATAATACATACACATTTAAATTAATTTCCCCCCTACATACATAGTTAGTATAATAATAGAGGTTGTAAGGTAGGTCCTGGTGAGAACGTACTTTTTAACCGCTACGAACCTGTTGAGGTCCCAAACATATATATATATATATATATGCACGAATGCGGCATGCTATTTATTTTTAATCACCGTTCACACCGGCCGGTCCGTCCAAGGGAATGAATACAAAAAAAAAAAAAAAGAAGAAAATCAATCAATCATATTATATTGAATGGGAAGTTAACAACAACACATCGTACAGTATACTACTACTACTACTACTACTAACTAACTAAGAAGTTGTATTGCTTGTGTACCTTCCTTCTTCAATTTTCGTAAGCTCAACAACAAACACAAGTACAAAATGTAGTAGTTATTGTAAATTTCTCTCTCTTCCTTAGTAGTAAGTAGTGTTCTGACGACGATCCACATGGATATAAAAAACCTACACGCGGATTAATTCATTTTAAATCTTAAAAGTAAAAAAAAAAGTACACACACACACATCATCAATCATCATACATATATATACTTCTTTTTTTCTCTCTCTCTCTCTTTTGCTGCCAGTCAAACAAATATTTTATCTCACAGGTAAGGTAAAAGTAAATTGTATCATCAAATTAATTCTTCTTCTTAGTTGATGATGATTTACACATAAAGATAAGACTACTATTTTATTAACCTCTTGGTTGGTGGGTGGCCCTTAAAAGGGCCGTTTTAATATTCGTAGACCAGCGGGAACGGTGACCGCTTAACCGCCGAAGCCGTACAGAGTTCTGCCTTGCCTCTTCAGCGCGTACACCACGTCCATGGCGGTTACAGTTTTCCTCTTTGCGTGTTCGGTGTAAGTGACTGCGTCTCTGATTACGTTCTCGAGGAACACTTTAAGTACTCCTCTGGTCTCTTCGTATATGAGACCTGAGATACGTTTCACACCGCCGCGGCGGGCCAGACGCCTGATGGCCGGCTTGGTGATGCCCTGGATGTTGTCTCGCAGGACCTTGCGGTGACGCTTGGCTCCGCCTTTGCCCAAACCTTTACCTCCTTTCCCGCGACCGGTCATAGCAGCAGCTTAACTTCAAATGACGAGCAAAAAACTTGTTTCTCAGCGAGCAGGTCAGTCGATCTGAAGCCGCCGTCCCGGTATCCCTCACTTTTATGCTCTCTTAAGGCCGCGTGATTGGGCAGTCGAGGCGGCCAATAGGAGCGGCCCATTTTGACCAATCACGTGAGACCGAGCCGGCAATAAATACCGGTCCCGTTTACTTTCTAGGGCCAGCTGGGCAGCGAGGCAGATTACCGGGCGGTGCAGAGTTTCCTGCACTCAAAGGGAATCGCCTTTCACTCCTTTCAGCTGCCGAAGGATAGGGAGCTGAAGGTAGTTATACGGGGGATCCCCTATGGGGCTGCCCCGGAAGAAGTAAAGGAGGAACTGACCTCCCTTGATTTTGAGGTGACTTCTGTCAAGAAGCTCCTCACGAGGGACGGTCGGGAAACCCCGACCTGCCTAGTGGCCCTGAAAAGGACCCCAAGCGCGAGAAAAATTTATGACCTCAGCAATATTTTTTATTGCAAGGTCTCAGTGACTGCATTTGTGTCACGAGGGGGGCCGCCCCAGTGCCACAGATGCCAAAAATTTGGGCACTCTTCAAACTATTGCCAGAGGGCCCAGCAATGCGTGAAGTGTGGTGGAAACCACGACACTTCTGCCTGCGTCAAGCCGCGTGAGGAACCAGCCTCATGCGTCAATTGTAAGGGGCCACATCCGGCCAATTACAGGGGCTGCCCCTATTACAAGGAGCAGACAAATAAAGTCAAGGGACTTAAAAAGCCCGCGACTTTAGACGGCCGCAGCTGGGCCCGTGTTGCCGGTGGGGGAATATCAGCCCCCAAACCGGAGGTGCCGGCACCTGTGGCCAAGGCGGTGGTGAAAAACGGGGAGGTACCCTCCCCAACACCCGCCAAGCCAAAACCGGCGGCGACCACCAAGAAGGTGGTAAAACAAAAGGCGGCGACAAAGCCGGCCCCGGCGAAGAAGGCCAAGCCTTCCTCGACGGGAAAGGCAAAGCCTGCTCCGGCTGGGAAGGCCAAGCAGGCTGTTAAAAACACCGCGGCCCCAGTGGCCCCGCGCCCCACCAAAAGGGCGGCCGCGCCAAAAGGCACCCCCAGCGGCAATCCGAAACCGGCTACCCCGTTGGAGACCACTGGCAGGGACTTCCTGTCGCAGATGACAGTGAAGGATATCCTGCCAGATATCATGATGGTTTTGCCACGCCTGCTCCAGGCAAAATCTCTCAAGGACTGTATTCAGTCCTTAATAGAGTGCCTCATGACTGTACTGTCCAGGTATGGTTAGGCCCACCCTCAGACTCTTGCAGTGGAACGCCAACTCAGTAGTAGGCCGGAAGGAGGAACTATGCCGTCTGGCCGAGGATCTACTGATAGACGTGATACTGTTGTCTGAGACGTGCTTGAACCCGAACAAGCAACTGACCCTTCGGAACTATTTTACATATAGGACGGATAGGCCAGTTCGACCCGGATCTCACTCCTCTGGAGGAACTGCGGTTTTAGTCCACAGACGCCACATGCATACGCGCGTTGTTCTTCATACAAACGTGATGGAGCAAACGTGTGTGCATGTGGAGCATCTGGGCACGGTGTATCGGCTGGTTTCGGCTTATAGCAAGCCGAACGACGCGGTAACCGGCGCAGATCTGGATGCCGTGCTGGAAAATTGGGATGGGCCCATGATACTCATGGGCGACCTCAATGCCAAACACGTGTCATGGAACAGCAATCTGACAAATCCAAATGGCAGATTGCTGTACGAAAGGGCGAGAGCCCGCCGCTTGGTCGTCGTAGGCCCTGAGGTGCCCACGTTCGTGCATCGCTCAGGCAGATCTAGGCCTGACGTGCTGGATATCGCAGTCATGAAGGGGGGTACCCTCCCATTCATGATTGAAACGATAGAAGACCTCAGCTCGGACCATTCCCCTGTCCTGTTGGAACTAGGTCAGGCAGGGGGTGGCCGAGATCCCCCGCCTATACCCCGAAGGTCAGTTAACTGGAAAAGGTTCTACGAAACCCTCCAGCGGGAGTACAGGCCGGTAAATCCTGAGCTCCTGAACACCCCGGAGGAAATCGACGACACTGTCGGGCGCGTCACGTCGTCAATGACCGAGGCCCTGGCAGGCAGCTCATCGGCCAAGACTCGAGCAGTTGTTCGAAACGACCTCCCTCCTCATATCTCCGAAGCCATAACGGAGAAACGACGATTGAGGAGGAGATATCGAATCACCCTGTCCCCCGCCGATAAGCGGGCCTTTTATAATCAAACGGACAGGGTAAAACAACTGCTAAAAAGCCATCGAGAGGATTCGTGGAACGAATACCTCGCCTCGGTCTCTGACGACATCTCCTCGGTGTTCAGGTTGAACAGGAGACTGCGAGAAGGGAAGAAGCCTCGCCATCCGGTTGTGGGGCAGCGAGGTTTTCTTGCATACTCGGAGGCGGAGAGGGCCGAGGTATTCGCCGATACCTTGGAGGAGCAGTTCACTCCAAACCCCCCTCCCTCCCCGAACGACGAGCACACAACCGAGGTGGAATCCTTTCTTGTAGATTATTTCTCACAGGTGGAGGACGCCCCTCTAGAGATTGACCAAGTCACTGAAGCGGAAGTTTCCGCAGCCATTAAGGCCACAAGCCCCGACAAGGCCCCGGGTGTCGACGGGATCAGCGCCCGTGCATTCCGGAACATACCGGCCTCCGTGATTACGGCAATTTCGGTGATATTCACGTCCATTTTGTACGTTGGATATTTCCCGAATTGTTGGAAAACGGCCAAAGTCGTATGTTTACCCAAACCGGGGAAAAGTTTACTTTTCCCACGGAATTATAGGCCAATCTCCCTGTTACCGGTATTGTCTAAGTTGTTCGAGAGGATTTTTCTTGAAAAACTGAGGCGATACATGGAGGGAGAAGTGCGGCCCGAGCAATTTGGGTTCAGGGAGGGTCACTCAACTACCCTCCAACTGGTAAAAATAATAGATGACCTTGTCGGAGGCCTGAACAGGAAACGGGTGACTGCAGCCGTTTTTCTGGATGTGGCCAAGGCCTTTGACAAAGTTTGGCATAGCGGGCTGCTTTATAAGCTAGCGCGATCGGCGATCCCGTACCGCTATGTCAGACTGATGCGGTCATATCTACTAGACCGACATTTTGTCGTGCGCGTAGGGGAAACGATTTCCTCTACCAGAGAAATAGCCGCTGGGGTTCCCCAAGGAGCAGTCCTTTCCCCGTTCTTGTACACTTTGTACGTGAACGATATGCCGCTGTCGGATGGGGTCAAAACGGCCCTTTACGCAGACGACACGGCATATTTCTACGAATCCGCAAATGTGGATTACGCGGTCCGGAGGCTCCAAAGGCAGCTGGACTTAGTGGAACCGTGGCTCGACATGTGGAGAATCAGGGTCAACGGTGAAAAATCGGTGGCCGTGATGTTCACATGCAAGACACGGAAACCGACCAGAGAGCTGGAAATCTCAGGGGAGAAAATCCCTTTTGAGAAAACAGTTAAGTACCTGGGGGTGGTGTTGGACAGGCGGCTTACCTTCGACGAGCATGTAAATTATGCGACCCGAAGGGCTAAGGCCGCCAGAGCCTCGCTATACCCAGTGCTGAACAGTGCCAGCCCGTACCCACTGGCAACTAAGCTGCTCATTTTTCGGCTGTACGTACTGCCGATTCTGACATATGCTTACCCGGCATGGGGGGCAGTGTTGAGCTCCTCGCTTCAAAAGAAGATCGAGGCCGTCCAAAACGTAGCGTTGCGGACGATCTTTGGAGCTCCGTGGTTCGTCAGGAACGCCACTCTCCGATCTGATGCGAGATTTCAATCCGTGTCCGAGGTGGGGGTGGCGCAGGCGCGCAGACTGTTCGGGAGAGCGGCTGTGTCCGAACACAGTCATCTTCGGGACATCTGCAGAGAGGACCCAACTCCGACAGGTGTAAGGAAGCGGCCTCACGCCGTACTGGACGAACCACCGTGATGGTGCGGTGCGGTAGCCGAGGATCGACAAACCAGGCTTAGGGGCCTCCATATCGCATGAGCCATAAACGGAATAGTGCGTCAGACGCGTTTCCGGGGTCGCGAGTGATTAGTTTTTCGCGAGTTATATAATTTGAAGACTTCAAATACGGTAAGTCGCGAATACAACAAAAACGCGGTCTAAATTTTTTTTTTTTTTTTTTTTTTTTGCGTGTTTTGTTCTGTTTCTCTTGTTTCAGAAACGGGAGAAACGTGGATGTGGAACGACTCAACGTGCCGTCTCATCCTGCCAGCCGAAAGAAAAGTTATAATTAAGGATTTTTTTTTTTTTTTTTTTTTTTTTTTTTTTTTTTTTTTTTTTTTTTTTTTTTTCTTTCCGTGTGTGTGTTCTGTTTCTTCTGTTGCAGATACCAACAGCCACCACAAAACAAATGGTTTCTTCACTGCGGCCACGCGGTCCCCCCAACCCCTTCTCAGACACACGTGTGTCTGAAGGTTAATAATTACGTGGAGTGAATAATTACTGTTTACTTCTTTCCAGAAAAATCGCCGCCCCAAAACCGCGATCGCGAATAGGCACCACCATTTGTAAGTTCCCTATTACCTTCCTTTCCTTTCAAGAAAGAAGAAAGAGGGAACGAGCCCAGCAGCCATCAGCCCAGCAGCCACCGGCCCAGCAGCCACCTGCCCAGCAGCCACCTGCCCAGCAGCCACCTGCCCAGCAGCGACCTGCCCAGCAGCCACTGACAGCACAGAAGAGCGAAGAAACCTGCACTTTCCCCCGTTCAGCCCTTCGGGGCTTCGGGAATTACAAGGTTAACGGTATGTAACTTCGGTTACTACCAATTCTTGGAAAGTGCAGGCCAAAGAAGAAAGAAGAGGTCTTCGGGAGAAGAAGAGGGAGAAGATGAAGAAGAAGGAAGACCAGCCACTCGTCTCAACATCACGGACTGGAGTCCGGAACAGAGCCCAGCAGAGATGCGTCCTGAAGGGCAGCCATACCAGAAGCGGATGAAGAGCTTCTTAACAACCTCTCCTAATTCAAACTTACAATCAGACCAAATAACCCAGCAATTGCGACTCCTCCGGAAAAGGGGACGCATTGCTCCCTCCTCACAGATAGTGCCCCGTTGTGGCGTATTCCTGCTAGCCTATTAAAGAGTTAGCACCGAAAGGACTTCAGTGGACGGTCTGAAGGGGAATTACGTCGGGAGGACAGGCTTTATAAGCCTAGCCTTCCGCGGTCGGCCCATAAAATGGGTTCGGTAACGCTGGTATAACAACGGAATTGGAATGCAATTAAATCCGTCTTAAATTCACTATAATAATAATACAAAAATTGAAAAATAAGAACCGAGACTAAAAGTGACCCTTTTAAAAACAAGCCCGATTAGAAAGATCCAGCAGCAAGGGACTCTGTCCAGGCTCTGCGATAAAGTAGGGAGTAATAGACTCCTGCCAACTTTGCATTCCATTCCATTCCATTTCTAGGGCATTGCTTTCTGTGCATCCGAACAGGAGGTCTTAACAGCGTGAATTTGTAAACCAGCAGCAGCACCGACTAGTTATTGCCGTCAGGAAAAATGGCCCGTACCAAGCAGACCGCCCGCAAATCCACCGGTGGCAAAGCTCCCAGGAAGCAGCTGGCGACCAAGGCGGCACGCAAGAGCGCCCCGGCCACCGGCGGCGTGAAGAAACCTCATCGCTACAGGCCTGGAACTGTCGCCCTCCGTGAGATCCGTAGATACCAGAAGAGCACGGAGCTACTCATACGCAAGCTGCCGTTCCAGCGGCTGGTACGTGAGATAGCGCAGGACTTCAAGACCGATCTCCGGTTCCAGAGTTCCGCCGTCATGGCTCTGCAGGAAGCCAGCGAGGCTTATCTGGTCGGGCTGTTTGAAGACACAAATCTGTGCGCCATCCACGCCAAACGTGTGACAATTATGCCGAAAGACATCCAGCTGGCTCGTCGTATTCGCGGAGAGAGAGCTTAATTTGAGGTGGCGTATACGTACGGTCCGCGCGCACTACTACCATCATATTCAAAATCTTTACAACGGCCCTTTTCAGGGCCACAATTTTTAATGCGAGGTTTTTTAAATGTTGTGGTTGGTTCTTTTTTTTTTTTTTTCGGCCGAAGAGAAAAGAAAAAAAAAAAAAACCACCAATGTTATTCTGTTTTCCATATATATAAAACTGCAAAGAAAAAATTATTCCAATATTCACAACCCAACACATATATATATATATATATAGTAGTAGATAGAGAGAGTATAGTAAAATAATGATAATTTTCTATCTTCACCGGGTTGGGGGTTGTTTTCTTCAATCAAAGAAGGAGGGCCTGGCTGGGCTGGACTTAGAGGTACAGACAGGGTTACTTTCGGTGGGAATTTGGGGGAAAAAAAACACAACCAACAACACCCCCTATATTATAATAAGTTCTTTATTTTGTTTGTCATAATTTCATATATATATAATATACATATATTTCTTGCTGTTTGTTGTTTTATTTAACCACCCACCGAGTTCAGAGGCAATTGCCACCATATATATATGACGGACGATGAGAAAGAAGGAGGAGTTAGCGTGGCGGGAGGGAGGGAGGGAAGGTTAGAGAGAGAGAGAGAGAGAGAGATTGATGTGTGTGAAAATTACCGGGATTCGAAGCTCCCGTGTATGAAAAAAAAAAAGGGGGCCGAGAGCCGCCGCCTACACACATATAATATATGGCGGCATACATAATATATATGCCGCCGGCCCGGCATACGGATTTTATGGGAGAGATGAAAATATTTGTGTATGTGTATAATAACACAAAACAAAATAATACAAGATCGACCCGTTTGTGCGGGGGGGTGTAATTTACTAATAAATAAAAATATAAAAGTTCCAAAAAAAAAATCTCTCCTGTATAATTATAAATAATGCCTATCCGGGGGGGGAGAGAGATATACTATACTACGGACGGTCCACACGTTCCGTCCGTGTGATAATTTAATGACGGACAGAGAGGGGATCTTTGTCCGCCCCACTTTTCTTTGGCTCGGCACAGCACCGAAACATGATGAGGCAAAATATTATTTTTACACGTATAACGAAAAAACCTCATACGTTGGTGGCGGCCCTGAAAAGGGCCATTTGTTAATAATTTACGTACAGTAAAATAATAATTTTACTGTTTACTTCTTCTTTCCAGCGGCTGCTTTCTTGGGCGACTTTGGTTTCTTCACTGCTGCCTTCTTCGGCTTCGGAGACTTTGGTTTCTTGGTCGGCGGCTTGGACACCTTTTTCGCCTTCGATGGAGACTTCGGTTTCGGGGCGGCCGCCTTCTTCGCAGAAGCGCTCTTCGGTTTGCTGGCTGCTGCGGCTTTCTTCGGTTTCGGCTTCGGAGCGGACGGTTTCTTAGCCGGGGCGGCTTTGCCTTCGCCCTTCACTGATATCTTGAAAGAGCCGGACGCTCCTTTACCTTTCGGCTGCGTGAGGGCGCCTGCCGCGACCGCCGTTTTCAGATATTTCTTGATGAACGGGGCCAACTTTTCGGCGTCTACCTTGTAGTTGGCTGCTATGTACTTCTTTATCGCCTGCAGAGAAGATCCGCCGCGCTCTTTGAGACCGGCGATCGCCGCGTTGACCATATCGGCTGTCGGCGGGTGCGCCGGCTTAGACCTCGGCTTCTTCGAACCGCCTGCTTTGGATGCCGCCTTTTTCCCTGGAGCTGCCTTGGCCGGAGTTGTCGCTGTGGCGACGGGAGCTGAAGCTGTAGCGGTGCTGTCTGACATGATGATGATGATGATGCTGCTGCTGTTGCTGTTGTGCGGATCGGATGATAACGCTGGTATGAAACGGTATATATCCCGTAAACCTAAAGCCAATGGAAAATTATTACTATATACGTTAGTTTGGCGGACTTTAAAGGGAGCAGCGACTTTGGCTGCTAGCACGTCACCCCGGCCATCACTGAATCGTGCTTACACCGTTCGTTCGGCGCGCGTTTTCTCCTTTAACTTGCGATCTTTATCGACGTACACGGTTCGGTTTCGTAAACGACATTCCGGGCTGCAGTAGTGACGAGCTAAACGTTAGATTTCAGCCCGTACGGGAGCTTAAATGGTACCGAAATCCCGGACACATCCCGAACCGGCGTGGTCGCACCGCCGTAAAACCGTTTAAAAATCGTAAATACCGGTGGCAATATTTGTATATAGCACCCGCGTCCAAGTTAAACATCCCGTTGTTTCTTTCGATTCGTTTTTGCGACGATACGTGTGCGAATTCAATCTTTTTGCGATGTATATGTCCGAGCGTCAAAGTACGACGGTTAGACAACATCCCCATCACTGTTTTCATACACAGTAATAGTTTTCATCGGATTCTATGCGATTATTATTAATCTGACGGATATAAACTAATGACGGTCGTACGGTAACTTTCAGTTTTTCTATAACATCAACCGTTGGGGGAAAATAAGAGTGGGATAAAAATAAAGTAGCTCGAATTATACGTACGCTTTGCGTTAGCCTGAAGTGAAGAGAGAGACTCCTGCCGGCCGACCCGTTTGCACAACGCGCGATATGCAAGCATACGATTGTAGACGTGTAGACGTTTGGACGTGTTTGACGTTAACAGGAGCGCTGGAAAGAAAAACAAAAAAGATATAAATCCAAATTAAAAAAAAAAAAAAAACAAAACAAAAAACGTACATACAACAATTCTGCATAAATACAAAACATATAACCGGTGGTTTCTGCCCCACTCGGTATATATATATATATATATATATATATATATATATATGTCACATACACACGTACATGCGCAGGCTTACGGGCACAGGTTAATGGCTTAATGTCTTACGAATAAAAAGCGTCGGGGAGGGAAAGAAAAGAAAAAAAAAACCAAAAAAAAATTCGGGCCGCCTCTCTTAACCGACCGGACGCGAATCACTTTTGCATTAAGTTTGTGTTTTCTTTTTTTCGCTGTCCGCGTACATTTAATACACGTTTAATTAAAGATCGGTCGGTCGCGCGGTTTTCGTTCACGTTAACAAGAGTTAAGTGTACCCGGACCCCTTCCGTACGGTAATTTTAAGGTACATTCACTTCAGGTTGTATACGTATAACTACGCCGCCACCAAGTACATTTGGAAAAATGCGACCGAAGATCCGAATTTCATTGAAATAGCCGTTGAAATTTTATTTATTATTATTATTATTTATTTTTTTTGTCTTTATATATATCTATCTATCTATCTATCTATCTATCTATCTATCTATCTATCTATCTATCTATCTATCTATCTATCTATCTATCTATCTATCTATCTATCTGATTTCATTTGTTCCGATACTCGGAGATTTCGCCGTTGCATGGAGTATAAAATCATAAAATGTAATTTAATAAGAAAAAAAGTAAATAATAAGAAGACCGCCCCTACCTACCGCAGGCATTCACTCACTCGGTCGTTCTTCTACTCACTCACTCACTCACTCACTCACTCATCTCTCTCTCTCTCTCTCTCTCTCTCTCTCTCTCTCTCTCTCTCTCTCTCTCTCTCTCTCTCTCTCTAAGGCTAAATAATATGTCTCATGTTGGGTTGTATTGTAACGTGGTTGTTGTACCCTGAAAATCTCATCTAATTATCTTTAGCGGTGTTGTGGAAACGTTTTCTTATATCCTGGAAAGAAAAAATGAAAATTATTTATTGAAATACTATATCACATTAGGATAAATTTTTATAACCTTTTTTTTTGTTGGTTGATATTTATTAGATTTTCCTAAATCTAATTATGCATACAGCGCCTTCATCGCTTTCACCATAATTAAACCGGGTTCTCTGCGACATAAACAAGACGGTTGTGAAATGAAAGCGGTTAATGGTATATTTCAATTATATATATATATCACGCAAATTAACGCCATTTATTGTGAAATGTGTTAAAAATATTAACGCTGAAAAAAAAAAAAAAAGAAGAAGAAACGACGTGATGACAACAAAGTTGTTTTTATTCACTTTCTCCTAGCATTGGTTGGTTATTCTTGAATATTGGAGAAAGATAGTATATTAAAAAATCTTACAAAATAAAAAACTCCATTTTATAATATAAATTCTGGTCGGTTGAATTTTTTTTTTTTTGTTTAATTTACCCAAAGGAAATTATGTGCCCCACCACATGCAGATATTGACCCCAAACCCCTTTACCAACCAGCGAATTGCCCCATCCACGCGAGTCTATGCCAGGTTTCATGGAAAGTAAATAAAATGAAAACTTAGCGGAACATTTATGGTCACTTCTATTATACGAGCACTTAAATTGAATTTATTTGATAAATAGATCAATTTGTATGTAATTAAAGTTATTTTTTACGATTTTTTTTGTTTTTGTTTTACACATCAGTAATCAATCTCTCTTTTAATGTACAAGTTCAGGAAATCGATTAATCTAAATTCAGGAAAGCAGTCTAATTATTAGAAAATCAGCTATGCTTTGCCGTTATGTAAGTAACGGCTTGCAAAACACAAAAAAAAAAAAAAATGAAACAGTATTATGATGAAGATGAGTAGCAGTAGTAGTAGTAGTAGTAGTAGTAGTAGTAGTAGTAGTAGTAGTAGTAGTAGCAGTAGTAGTAGTAGTAGTAGGCGGTGAAGAAAGAAGAAGAAGAGGAGGAGGAGGAGGAGGAGGAGCAGTAGTAGTTAGTTGGATTTTGAAAAGTAACCGGAATCTATCATCCCGTTTGTTAGTGTGTATTTTGTGCAATGGCGCGCACGCGCTACCACTCACTCGACAACCGCCCCTACCTCAAGGTCATTCCCTGTGTGTGTGTGTGTGATGGGTAAGTAATAATAATATGTCAAGTGAAATGATTTTCTGGTTTGCGGCGGTTTTTTTTTTCGCGGATAGCGGGCGGTGGGGGGTGTTTGAGTTGTTGGTGCGGTATAATGCCTGCCGATATCAACATTTTTTTCCAGATAGCTCAGTATACATGCAATTTCTTCATTTTGAGTCAACAACTGCAACGTAGGCCGGCGCCAGAAAATAAATTTTTTTCGCAAATTATAATTGAGGTTAAAAACATTATTTGTTGCGTTCTTTGCTTTGGGCAAGATGTGTGAATTTCCCTCCCCCCCCTGAAACCATGGTAACGAAGCGTTTTAATTACACTTACACATTTGTTCATTTTTTTTTTTTTACCTTAAAGGAAAACTGCAATAGTAAGGTAAGGAAAATGTTTTTTCTTTTTCTATTTACATATCTCGTGTTACGGAGTACATACATTTTATTATTTATGTACATAAAAAAGCAATTTATATGCCTGTACAATAAGCAAAGAACCAAAATGTTTTTAACCTCAATTATAATGTGGTGGCCCTTAAAAGGGCCGTTTATATTTAGTACATGGCCTATTGTAACCAGCTCCATCCGCTTACTTAGAGCTCGTGTATTTGGTTACGGCCTTGGTGCCTTCGCTGACAGCGTGTTTGGCCAATTCACCGGGCAACAGAAGCCGTACGGCGGTCTGGATCTCCCTGCTGGTGATTGTGGACCGCTTGTTGTAGTGGGCGAGCCTGGAAGCCTCGGCCGCGATGCGCTCGAATATATCGTTAACGAAGCTGTTCATGATGCTCATCGCCTTAGAGGAGATGCCGGTGTCAGGATGGACCTGCTTCAACACTTTGTAGATGTACACCGCGTAGCTTTCCTTCCTCTTGCGTTTCTTTTTCTTGTCTCCCTTGGCGATGTTCTTTTGCGCCTTGCCGGCCTTCTTGGCCGCTTTACCGCTGGTCTTAGGTGGCATGATGCTTTGAATTTGGTGGAACGCAGGTACGGAAGGACCTATTTATGATAGAAATCGGTATTTTTGCTCCCAATAAGACCGGCCCGTCGAAAAGAAATTCCCTTTTCCCACGAATGACGAGGCTGCAAACAACGTATGGCAACTTGCCGACCAATCGTGTGGCCTTCATTAAAGTTTATATATAAACTTGGCGGACCGTATAGGAAACGCCAAAATTGCGGATACCGTTAACTTTTAAGGTGCCCCGACCAATGGCGGTCGAGGAACCGAAACAGCTGGCTGAACTGACCAATCGAAAGGTTTCGCCGCGACGACGGCAACGGTGAGCCCAATAGTGGTCGGTGCTTGAAACCGTAAATAGAGTCAGACCGACGGCCGTCGGGTCATTCCTTCGTGTTTGTTCATTCCAAGTTCACAGCAGCAGCAGCCAAACGATGTCAGGTCGCGGAAAGGGTGGTAAAGTGAAGGGAAAGGCAAAGTCGCGGTCTTCCCGCGCCGGTCTTCAATTCCCGGTGGGCAGAATCCACCGTCTTCTCAGGAAGGGCAACTACGCAGAACGTGTCGGAGCGGGCGCTCCGGTCTACCTGGCTGCCGTCATGGAATATTTGGCTGCGGAAGTATTGGAGTTGGCAGGAAACGCGGCCAGGGACAACAAGAAAACTCGTATCATCCCGAGGCACTTGCAGTTGGCCATCCGCAATGACGAGGAGTTAAACAAGCTTTTGTCCGGGGTCACCATCGCACAAGGTGGTGTCTTGCCGAACATTCAAGCCGTGCTTCTGCCGAAGAAGACCGAGAAGAAAGCTTAAGAAGCGCTCTAATCACCGGTCCGATACTTCACAAACAATCGTCAGACAAATTAAAACGGCCCTTTTAAGGGCCACCATGTTTGAAAAGGTTTAAAAAAAAAAGGCTTGTTGAACTGGCGTGCATAAATGATGATTAAATTCTTTTAAAGTAAAACAACACACAGTTGGGTGGATGTGGATACATACATATAAATAATACATACACATTTAAATTAATTTCCCCCCTACATACATAGTTAGTATAATAATAGAGGTTGTAAGGTAGGTCCTGGTGAGAACGTACTTTTTAACCGCTACGAACCTGTTGAGGTCCCAAACATATATATATATATATATATGCACGAATGCGGCATGCTATTTATTTTTAATCACCGTTCACACCGGCCGGTCCGTCCAAGGGAATGAATACAAAAAAAAAAAAAAAGAAGAAAATCAATCAATCATATTATATTGAATGGGAAGTTAACAACAACACATCGTACAGTATACTACTACTACTACTACTACTAACTAACTAAGAAGTTGTATTGCTTGTGTACCTTCCTTCTTCAATTTTCGTAAGCTCAACAACAAACACAAGTACAAAATGTAGTAGTTATTGTAAATTTCTCTCTCTTCCTTAGTAGTAAGTAGTGTTCTGACGACGATCCACATGGATATAAAAAACCTACACGCGGATTAATTCATTTTAAATCTTAAAAGTAAAAAAAAAAGTACACACACACACATCATCAATCATCATACATATATATACTTCTTTTTTTCTCTCTCTCTCTCTTTTGCTGCCAGTCAAACAAATATTTTATCTCACAGGTAAGGTAAAAGTAAATTGTATCATCAAATTAATTCTTCTTCTTAGTTGATGATGATTTACACATAAAGATAAGACTACTATTTTATTAACCTCTTGGTTGGTGGGTGGCCCTTAAAAGGGCCGTTTTAATATTCGTAGACCAGCGGGAACGGTGACCGCTTAACCGCCGAAGCCGTACAGAGTTCTGCCTTGCCTCTTCAGCGCGTACACCACGTCCATGGCGGTTACAGTTTTCCTCTTTGCGTGTTCGGTGTAAGTGACTGCGTCTCTGATTACGTTCTCGAGGAACACTTTAAGTACTCCTCTGGTCTCTTCGTATATGAGACCTGAGATACGTTTCACACCGCCGCGGCGGGCCAGACGCCTGATGGCCGGCTTGGTGATGCCCTGGATGTTGTCTCGCAGGACCTTGCGGTGACGCTTGGCTCCGCCTTTGCCCAAACCTTTACCTCCTTTCCCGCGACCGGTCATAGCAGCAGCTTAACTTCAAATGACGAGCAAAAAACTTGTTTCTCAGCGAGCAGGTCAGTCGATCTGAAGCCGCCGTCCCGGTATCCCTCACTTTTATGCTCTCTTAAGGCCGCGTGATTGGGCAGTCGAGGCGGCCAATAGGAGCGGCCCATTTTGACCAATCACGTGAGACCGAGCCGGCAATAAATACCGGTCCCGTTTACTTTCTAGGGCATTGCTTTCTGTGCATCCGAACAGGAGGTCTTAACAGCGTGAATTTGTAAACCAGCAGCAGCACCGACTAGTTATTGCCGTCAGGAAAAATGGCCCGTACCAAGCAGACCGCCCGCAAATCCACCGGTGGCAAAGCTCCCAGGAAGCAGCTGGCGACCAAGGCGGCACGCAAGAGCGCCCCGGCCACCGGCGGCGTGAAGAAACCTCATCGCTACAGGCCTGGAACTGTCGCCCTCCGTGAGATCCGTAGATACCAGAAGAGCACGGAGCTACTCATACGCAAGCTGCCGTTCCAGCGGCTGGTACGTGAGATAGCGCAGGACTTCAAGACCGATCTCCGGTTCCAGAGTTCCGCCGTCATGGCTCTGCAGGAAGCCAGCGAGGCTTATCTGGTCGGGCTGTTTGAAGACACAAATCTGTGCGCCATCCACGCCAAACGTGTGACAATTATGCCGAAAGACATCCAGCTGGCTCGTCGTATTCGCGGAGAGAGAGCTTAATTTGAGGTGGCGTATACGTACGGTCCGCGCGCACTACTACCATCATATTCAAAATCTTTACAACGGCCCTTTTCAGGGCCACAATTTTTAATGCGAGGTTTTTTAAATGTTGTGGTTGGTTCTTTTTTTTTTTTTTTCGGCCGAAGAGAAAAGAAAAAAAAAAAAAACCACCAATGTTATTCTGTTTTCCATATATATAAAACTGCAAAGAAAAAATTATTCCAATATTCACAACCCAACACATATATATATATATATATAGTAGTAGATAGAGAGAGTATAGTAAAATAATGATAATTTTCTATCTTCACCGGGTTGGGGGTTGTTTTCTTCAATCAAAGAAGGAGGGCCTGGCTGGGCTGGACTTAGAGGTACAGACAGGGTTACTTTCGGTGGGAATTTGGGGGAAAAAAAACACAACCAACAACACCCCCTATATTATAATAAGTTCTTTATTTTGTTTGTCATAATTTCATATATATATAATATACATATATTTCTTGCTGTTTGTTGTTTTATTTAACCACCCACCGAGTTCAGAGGCAATTGCCACCATATATATATGACGGACGATGAGAAAGAAGGAGGAGTTAGCGTGGCGGGAGGGAGGGAGGGAAGGTTAGAGAGAGAGAGAGAGAGAGAGATTGATGTGTGTGAAAATTACCGGGATTCGAAGCTCCCGTGTATGAAAAAAAAAAAGGGGGCCGAGAGCCGCCGCCTACACACATATAATATATGGCGGCATACATAATATATATGCCGCCGGCCCGGCATACGGATTTTATGGGAGAGATGAAAATATTTGTGTATGTGTATAATAACACAAAACAAAATAATACAAGATCGACCCGTTTGTGCGGGGGGGTGTAATTTACTAATAAATAAAAATATAAAAGTTCCAAAAAAAAAATCTCTCCTGTATAATTATAAATAATGCCTATCCGGGGGGGGAGAGAGATATACTATACTACGGACGGTCCACACGTTCCGTCCGTGTGATAATTTAATGACGGACAGAGAGGGGATCTTTGTCCGCCCCACTTTTCTTTGGCTCGGCACAGCACCGAAACATGATGAGGCAAAATATTATTTTTACACGTATAACGAAAAAACCTCATACGTTGGTGGCGGCCCTGAAAAGGGCCATTTGTTAATAATTTACGTACAGTAAAATAATAATTTTACTGTTTACTTCTTCTTTCCAGCGGCTGCTTTCTTGGGCGACTTTGGTTTCTTCACTGCTGCCTTCTTCGGCTTCGGAGACTTTGGTTTCTTGGTCGGCGGCTTGGACACCTTTTTCGCCTTCGATGGAGACTTCGGTTTCGGGGCGGCCGCCTTCTTCGCAGAAGCGCTCTTCGGTTTGCTGGCTGCTGCGGCTTTCTTCGGTTTCGGCTTCGGAGCGGACGGTTTCTTAGCCGGGGCGGCTTTGCCTTCGCCCTTCACTGATATCTTGAAAGAGCCGGACGCTCCTTTACCTTTCGGCTGCGTGAGGGCGCCTGCCGCGACCGCCGTTTTCAGATATTTCTTGATGAACGGGGCCAACTTTTCGGCGTCTACCTTGTAGTTGGCTGCTATGTACTTCTTTATCGCCTGCAGAGAAGATCCGCCGCGCTCTTTGAGACCGGCGATCGCCGCGTTGACCATATCGGCTGTCGGCGGGTGCGCCGGCTTAGACCTCGGCTTCTTCGAACCGCCTGCTTTGGATGCCGCCTTTTTCCCTGGAGCTGCCTTGGCCGGAGTTGTCGCTGTGGCGACGGGAGCTGAAGCTGTAGCGGTGCTGTCTGACATGATGATGATGATGATGCTGCTGCTGTTGCTGTTGTGCGGATCGGATGATAACGCTGGTATGAAACGGTATATATCCCGTAAACCTAAAGCCAATGGAATGGAATGGAATGCAAAGGTGGCAGGAGTCTATTACTCCCTACTTTATCGCAGAGCCTGGACAGAGTCCCTTGCTGCTGGATCTTTCTAATCGGGCTTGTTTTTAAAAGGGTCACTTTTAGTCTCGGTTCTTATTTTTCAATTTTTGTATATTATTATTATAGTGAATTTAAGACGGATTTAATTGCATTCCAATTCCGTTGTTATACCAGCGTTACCGAACCCATTTTATGGGCCGACCGCGGAAGGCTAGGCTTATAAAGCCTGTCCTCCCGACGTAATTCCCCTTCAGACCGTCCACTGAAGTCCTTTCGGTGCTAACTCTTTAATAGGCTAGCAGGAATACGCCACAACGGGGCACTATCTGTGAGGAGGGAGCAATGCGTCCCCTTTTCCGGAGGAGTCGCAATTGCTGGGTTATTTGGTCTGATTGTAAGTTTGAGTTAGGAGAGGTTGTTAAGAAGCTCTTCATCCGCTTCTGGTATGGCTGCCCTTCAGGACGCATCTCTGCTGGGCTCTGTTCCGGACTCCAGTCCGTGATGTTGAGACGAGTGGCTGGTCTTCCTTCTTCTTCATCTTCTCCCTCTTCTTCTCCCGAAGACCTCTTCTTTCTTCTTTGGCCTGCACTTTCCAAGAATTGGTAGTAACCGAAGTTACATACCGTTAACCTTGTAATTCCCGAAGCCCCGAAGGGCTGAACGGGGGAAAGTGCAGGTTTCTTCGCTCTTCTGTGCTGTCAGTGGCTGCTGGGCAGGTCGCTGCTGGGTAGGTGGCTGCTGGGCAGGTGGCTGCTGGGCCGGTGGCTGCTGGGCAGGTGGCTACTGGGCTTGCGACTGCTGGGCTGATGGCTGCTGGGCTCGTTCCCTCTTTCTTCTTTCTTGAAAGGAAAGGAAGGTAATAGGGAACTTACAAATGGTGATACCTATTCGCGATCGCGGTTTTGGGGCGGCGATTTTTGTGGAAGAAGTAAACAGTAAATATTCACTCCACGTAATTATTAACCTTCAGACACACGTGTGTCTGAGAAGGGGTTGGGGGGACCGCGTGGCCGCAGTGAAGAAACCATTTGTTTTGAGGTGGCTGTTGGTATCTGCAACAGAAGAAGCAGAACACACACACGAAAGAGAAAAAAAAAAAAAAAAAAAAAAAAAAAAATCTTAATTATAACTTTCTTTCGGCTGGCGGGATGAGACGGCACGTCGAGTCGTTCCACATCCACGTTTCTCCCGTTTCTGAAACAAGAGAAACAGAACAAAACACGCAAAAAAAAAAAAAAAAAAAAAAAAAAAAAAAAAAAAAAAAAAAAAAAAAAAAAAAAAAATTTATAAATTTAGACCGCGTTTTTGTTGTATTCGCGACTTACCGTATTTGAAGTCTTCAAATTATATAACTCGCGAAAAACTAATCACTCGCGACCCCGGAAACGCGTCTGACGCACTATTCCGTTTATGGCTCATGCGATATGGAGGCCCCTAAGCCTGGTTTGTCGATTTTCGGCTACCGCACCGCACCATCACGGTGGTTCGTCCAGTACGGCGTGAGGCCGCTTCCTTACACCTGTCGGAGTTGGGTCCTCTCTGCAGATGTCCCGAAGATGACTGTGTTCGGACACAGCCGCTCTCCCGAACAGTCTGCGCGCCTGCGCCACCCCCACCTCGGACACGGATTGAAATCTCGCATCAGATCGGAGAGTGGCGTTCCTGACGAACCACGGAGCTCCAAAGATCGTCCGCAACGCTATGTTTTGGACGGCCTCGATCTTCTTTTGAAGCGAGGAGCTCAACACTGCCCCCCATGCCGGGTAAGCATATGTTAGAATCGGCAGTACGTACAGCCGAAAAATGAGCAGCTTAGTTGCCAGTGGGTACGGGCTGGCACTGTTCAGCACTGGGTATAGCGAGGCTCTGGCGGCCTTAGCCCTTCGGGTCGCATAATTGACATGCTCGTCGAAGGTAAGCCGCCTGTCCAACACCACCCCCAGGTACTTAACTGTTTTCTCAAAAGGGATTTTCTCCCCTGAGATTTCCAGCTCTCTGGTCGGTTTTCGTGTCTTGCATGTGAACATCACGGCCACCGATTTTTCACCGTTGACCCTGATTCTCCACATGTCGAGCCACGGTTCCACTAAGTCCAGCTGCCTTTGGAGCCTCCGGACCGCGTAATCCACATTTGCGGATTCGTAGAAATATGCCGTGTCGTCTGCGTAAAGGGCCGTTTTGACCCCTTCCGACAGCGGCATATCGTTCACGTACAAAGTGTACATGAACGGGGAAAGTACTGCTCCTTGGGGAACCCCAGCGGCTATTTCTCTGGTAGAGGAAATCGTTTCCCCTACGCGCACGACAAAATGTCGGTCTAGTAGATATGACCGCATCAGTCTGACATAGCGGTACGGGATCGCCGATCGCGCTAGCTTATAAAGCAGCCCGCTATGCCAAACTTTGTCAAAGGCCTTGGCCACATCCAGAAAAACGGCTGCAGTCACCCGTTTCCTGTTCAGGCCTCCGACAAGGTCATCTATTATTTTTACCAGTTGGAGGGTAGTTGAGTGACCCTCCCTGAACCCAAATTGCTCGGGCCGCACTTCTCCCTCCATGTATCGCCTCAGTTTTTCGAGAAAAATCCTCTCGAACAACTTAGACAATACCGGTAACAGGGAGATTGGCCTATAATTCCGTGGGAAAAGTAAACTTTTCCCCGTTTTGGGTAAACATACGACTTTGGCCGTTTTCCAACAATTCGGGAAATATCCAACGTACAAAATGGACGTGAATATCACCGAAATTGCTGTAATCACGGAGGCCGGTATGTTCCGGAATGCACGGGCGCTGATCCCGTCGACACCCGGGGCCTTGTCGGGGCTTGTGGCCTTAATGGCTGCGGAAACTTCCGCTTCAGTGACTTGGTCAATCTCTAGAGGGGCGTCCTCCACCTGTGAGAAATAATCTACAAGAAAGGATTCCACCTCGGTTGTGTGCTCGTCGTTCGGGGAGGGAGGGGGGTTTGGAGTGAACTGCTCCTCCAAGGTATCGGCGAATACCTCGGCCCTCTCCGCCTCCGAGTATGCAAGAAAACCTCGCTGCCCCACAACCGGATGGCGAGGCTTTTTCCCTTCTCGCAGTCTCCTGTTCAACCTGAACACCGAGGAGATGTCGTCAGAGACCGAGGCGAGGTATTCGTTCCACGAATCCTCTCGATGGCTTTTTAGCAGTTGTTTTACCCTGTCCGTTTGATTATAAAAGGCCCGCTTATCAGCGGGGGACAGGGTGATTCGATATCTCCTCCTCAATCGTCGTTTCTCCGTTATGGCTTCGGAGATATGAGGAGGGAGGTCGTTTCGAACAACTGCTCGAGTCTTGGCCGATGAGCTGCCTGCCAGGGCCTCGGTCATTGACGACGTGACGCGCCCGACAGTGTCGTCGATTTCCTCCGGGGTGTTCAGGAGCTCAGGATTTACCGGCCTGTACTCCCGCTGGAGGGTTTCGTAGAACCTTTTCCAGTTAACTGACCTTCGGGGTATAGGCGGGGGATCTCGGCCACCCCCTGCCTGACCTAGTTCCAACAGGACAGGGGAATGGTCCGAGCTGAGGTCTTCTATCGTTTCAATCATGAATGGGAGGGTACCCCCCTTCATGACTGCGATATCCAGCACGTCAGGCCTAGATCTGCCTGAGCGATGCACGAACGTGGGCACCTCAGGGCCTACGACGACCAAGCGGCGGGCTCTCGCCCTTTCGTACAGCAATCTGCCATTTGGATTTGTCAGATTGCTGTTCCATGACACGTGTTTGGCATTGAGGTCGCCCATGAGTATCATGGGCCCATCCCAATTTTCCAGCACGGCATCCAGATCTGCGCCGGTTACCGCGTCGTTCGGCTTGCTATAAGCCGAAACCAGCCGATACACCGTGCCCAGATGCTCCACATGCACACACGTTTGCTCCATCACGTTTGTATGAAGAACAACGCGCGTATGCATGTGGCGTCTGTGGACTAAAACCGCAGTTCCTCCAGAGGAGTGAGATCCGGGTCGAACTGGCCTATCCGTCCTATATGTAAAATAGTTCCGAAGGGTCAGTTGCTTGTTTGGGTTCAAGCACGTCTCAGACAACAGTATCACGTCTATCAGTAGATCCTCGGCCAGACGGCATAGTTCCTCCTTCCGGCCTACTACTGAGTTGGCGTTCCACTGCAAGAGTCTGAGGGTGGGCCTAACCATACCTGGACAGTACAGTCATGAGGCACTCTATTAAGGACTGAATACAGTCCTTGAGAGATTTTGCCTGGAGCAGGCGTGGCAAAACCATCATGATATCTGGCAGGATATCCTTCACTGTCATCTGCGACAGGAAGTCCCTGCCAGTGGTCTCCAACGGGGTAGCCGGTTTCGGATTGCCGCTGGGGGTGCCTTTTGGCGCGGCCGCCCTTTTGGTGGGGCGCGGGGCCACAGGGGCCGCGGTGTTTTTAACAGCCTGCTTGGCCTTCCCAGCCGGAGCAGGCTTTGCCTTTCCCGTCGAGGAAGGCTTGGCCTTCTTCGCCGGGGCCGGCTTTGTCGCCGCCTTTTGTTTTACCACCTTCTTGGTGGTCGCCGCCGGTTTTGGCTTGGCGGGTGTTGGGGAGGGTACCTCCCCTTTTTTCACCACCGCCTTGGCCACAGGTGCCGGCACCTCCGGTTTGGGGGCTGATATTCCCCCACCGGCAACACGGGCCCAGCTGCGGCCGTCTAAAGTCGCGGGCTTTTTAATACCCTTGACCCTGTTGACCTGCTCCTTATAATAAGGGCAGCCCCGGTAATTGGCCGGGTGAGGCCCCTTGCAATTAACGCATGAGGCTGGTTCCTCACGCGGCTTAACGCATGTGGCAGTGTCGTGGTCCCCACCACACTTGACACATTGCTGGGCCCTCTGGCAGTAATTGGACGAGTGTCCAAATTTCTGGCATCTGTGGCACTGGGGTGGCCCCCCTCGTGACACAAACGCAGTCACTGCGACCTTGCAGTAAAAAAGACTGCCAAGGTCGTAGATGGTACGGGCCGAAGGGGTCCTTTTAAGGGCCACAAGGCAGGTCGGGGTTTCCCGACCGTCCCTCGTGAGGAGCTTCTTAGCTGAAACTACCTCATAGCCAAGGGAGGTCAGTTCCTCCCTTATTTCCTCCGGGGCAGCCCCATAGGGGATCCCCCGTATAACCACCTTCAGCTCCCGATCCTTTGGGAGCTGGAAGGAGTGGAAGGCGATTCCCTTGGAGTGCAGGAAACTCTGCACCGCCCGGTAATCTGCCTCGCTGCCCAGCTGCAGCCTGATGGAAAGCCCGGTGCTTTTTGCCACCAGGCGTCCCCCGATACGCGACTTAATGTCGCGCGCTAATGCTGGCCACTCCTTAGGGCAGTCCAGCATAATTGGCGGGATTTTCTCCCGCCTTACGGTAGCAGGCTGTGATGGGGCCCCATCATCAGCCTGCGGGTTGGCGGCTGCTGCAGCCTTGCTGCAGCCCGCTACGGGCTCCGCCTCCATAGGAGGCGCGGAGTTCCGGCGTTTCTGGCGCTTCCTAGCGCCAGACCCGCTTTCCTCTCCACCGTCGGATAGGTCCGGGGTGGGAGAACGGGGTGGAGGAGGCCTTATTTTTCCTTCCATGAAGGAGAAAATACAACCAAAAATTTAGAAATTTAAAATTAAAAATTAAAACTAGCACTTCTTAGAACTACACTTCCTGAAATAACAATATACAAGAAATAATAATAACAATGGAAAGTTAGTCTTTCCTTTTATATAGAATAATTTAAAATTAAATTATTCTATATGGCTTAACAATAGACCTATACAAAATTTGTATAGGCTATTAAATGTATTATTAACGACTTAGCAAAGTTCAATTTACATAATACAATAGTTCTTTAGAAATAAAATCTATTATAGACTTAGCTGAATGGAGAACAATAGCCTGCTATACAGGCAGGTGCGGCACAGCGGTTGTCCTAACAGCACTCCTCTACATGGTCGGTCAGGTAGCCAGTCGATCCAGGTATAAAGTACTGCAGAAGCCGGTTCCTAGTAGCACTGCACAGAGACACTATAATTCACGTCCTTTCACTTCAGAAGCCAAGGAAGGAATCCCTAAAGCCAATGGAAAATTATTACTATATACGTTAGTTTGGCGGACTTTAAAGGGAGCAGCGACTTTGGCTGCTAGCACGTCACCCCGGCCATCACTGAATCGTGCTTACACCGTTCGTTCGGCGCGCGTTTTCTCCTTTAACTTGCGATCTTTATCGACGTACACGGTTCGGTTTCGTAAACGACATTCCGGGCTGCAGTAGTGACGAGCTAAACGTTAGATTTCAGCCCGTACGGGAGCTTAAATGGTACCGAAATCCCGGACACATCCCGAACCGGCGTGGTCGCACCGCCGTAAAACCGTTTAAAAATCGTAAATACCGGTGGCAGTATTTGTATATAGCACCCGCGTCCAAGTTAAACATCCCGTTGTTTCTTTCGATTCGTTTTTGCGACGATACGTGTGCGAATTCAATCTTTTTGCGATGTATATGTCCGAGCGTCAAAGTACGACGGTTAGACAACATCCCCATCACTGTTTTCATACACAGTAATAGTTTTCATCGGATTCTATGCGATTATTATTAATCTGACGGATATAAACTAATGACGGTCGTACGGTAACTTTCAGTTTTTCTATAACATCAACCGTTGGGGGAAAATAAGAGTGGGATAAAAATAAAGTAGCTCGAATTATACGTACGCTTTGCGTTAGCCTGAAGTGAAGAGAGAGACTCCTGCCGGCCGACCCGTTTGCACAACGCGCGATATGCAAGCATACGATTGTAGACGTGTAGACGTTTGGACGTGTTTGACGTTAACAGGAGCGCTGGAAAGAAAAACAAAAAAGATATAAATCCAAATTAAAAAAAAAAAAAAAACAAAACAAAAAACGTACATACAACAATTCTGCATAAATACAAAACATATAACCGGTGGTTTCTGCCCCACTCGGTATATATATATATATATATATATATATATATATATGTCACATACACACGTACATGCGCAGGCTTACGGGCACAGGTTAATGGCTTAATGTCTTACGAATAAAAAGCGTCGGGGAGGGAAAGAAAAGAAAAAAAAAACCAAAAAAAAATTCGGGCCGCCTCTCTTAACCGACCGGACGCGAATCACTTTTGCATTAAGTTTGTGTTTTCTTTTTTTCGCTGTCCGCGTACATTTAATACACGTTTAATTAAAGATCGGTCGGTCGCGCGGTTTTCGTTCACGTTAACAAGAGTTAAGTGTACCCGGACCCCTTCCGTACGGTAATTTTAAGGTACATTCACTTCAGGTTGTATACGTATAACTACGCCGCCACCAAGTACATTTGGAAAAATGCGACCGAAGATCCGAATTTCATTGAAATAGCCGTTGAAATTTTATTTATTATTATTATTATTTATTTTTTTTGTCTTTTTATATATACATCTATCTATCTATCTATCTATCTATCTATCTATCTATCTATCTATCTATCTATCTATCTATCTATCTATCTATCTATCTATCTATCTATCTGATTTCATTTGTTCCGATACTCGGAGATTTCGCCGTTGCATGGAGTATAAAATCATAAAATGTAATTTAATAAGAAAAAAAGTAAATAATAAGAAGACCGCCCCTACCTACCGCAGGCATTCACTCACTCGGTCGTTCTTTCTCACTCACTCACTCACTCACTCACTCACTCTCTCTCTCTCTCTCTCTCTCTCTCTCTCTCTCTCTCTCTCTCTCTCTCTCTCTCTCTCTAAGGCTAAATAATATGTCTCATGTTGGGTTGTATTGTAACGTGGTTGTTGTACCCTGAAAATCTCATCTAATTATCTTTAGCGGTGTTGTGGAAACGTTTTCTTATATCCTGGAAAGAAAAAATGAAAATTATTTATTGAAATACTATATCACATTAGGATAAATTTTTATAACCTTTTTTTTTGTTGGTTGATATTTATTAGATTTTCCTAAATCTAATTATGCATACAGCGCCTTCATCGCTTTCACCATAATTAAACCGGGTTCTCTGCGACATAAACAAGACGGTTGTGAAATGAAAGCGGTTAATGGTATATTTCAATTATATATATATATCACGCAAATTAACGCCATTTATTGTGAAATGTGTTAAAAATATTAACGCTGAAAAAAAAAAAAAAAGAAGAAGAAACGACGTGATGACAACAAAGTTGTTTTTATTCACTTTCTCCTAGCATTGGTTGGTTATTCTTGAATATTGGAGAAAGATAGTATATTAAAAAATCTTACAAAATAAAAAACTCCATTTTATAATATAAATTCTGGTCGGTTGAATTTTTTTTTTTTTGTTTAATTTACCCAAAGGAAATTATGTGCCCCACCACATGCAGATATTGACCCCAAACCCCTTTACCAACCAGCGAATTGCCCCATCCACGCGAGTCTATGCCAGGTTTCATGGAAAGTAAATAAAATGAAAACTTAGCGGAACATTTATGGTCACTTCTATTATACGAGCACTTAAATTGAATTTATTTGATAAATAGATCAATTTGTATGTAATTAAAGTTATTTTTTACGATTTTTTTTGTTTTTGTTTTACACATCAGTAATCAATCTCTCTTTTAATGTACAAGTTCAGGAAATCGATTAATCTAAATTCAGGAAAGCAGTCTAATTATTAGAAAATCAGCTATGCTTTGCCGTTATGTAAGTAACGGCTTGCAAAACACAAAAAAAAAAAAAAATGAAACAGTATTATGATGAAGATGAGTAGCAGTAGTAGTAGTAGTAGTAGTAGTAGTAGTAGTAGTAGTAGTAGTAGTAGTAGCAGTAGTAGTAGTAGTAGTAGGCGGTGAAGAAAGAAGAAGAAGAGGAGGAGGAGGAGGAGGAGGAGCAGTAGTAGTTAGTTGGATTTTGAAAAGTAACCGGAATCTATCATCCCGTTTGTTAGTGTGTATTTTGTGCAATGGCGCGCACGCGCTACCACTCACTCGACAACCGCCCCTACCTCAAGGTCATTCCCTGTGTGTGTGTGTGTGATGGGTAAGTAATAATAATATGTCAAGTGAAATGATTTTCTGGTTTGCGGCGGTTTTTTTTTTCGCGGATAGCGGGCGGTGGGGGGTGTTTGAGTTGTTGGTGCGGTATAATGCCTGCCGATATCAACATTTTTTTCCAGATAGCTCAGTATACATGCAATTTCTTCATTTTGAGTCAACAACTGCAACGTAGGCCGGCGCCAGAAAATAAATTTTTTTCGCAAATTATAATTGAGGTTAAAAACATTATTTGTTGCGTTCTTTGCTTTGGGCAAGATGTGTGAATTTCCCTCCCCCCCCTGAAACCATGGTAACGAAGCGTTTTAATTACACTTACACATTTGTTCATTTTTTTTTTTTTACCTTAAAGGAAAACTGCAATAGTAAGGTAAGGAAAATGTTTTTTCTTTTTCTATTTACATATCTCGTGTTACGGAGTACATACATTTTATTATTTATGTACATAAAAAAGCAATTTATATGCCTGTACAATAAGCAAAGAACCAAAATGTTTTTAACCTCAATTATAATGTGGTGGCCCTTAAAAGGGCCGTTTATATTTAGTACATGGCCTATTGTAACCAGCTCCATCCGCTTACTTAGAGCTCGTGTATTTGGTTACGGCCTTGGTGCCTTCGCTGACAGCGTGTTTGGCCAATTCACCGGGCAACAGAAGCCGTACGGCGGTCTGGATCTCCCTGCTGGTGATTGTGGACCGCTTGTTGTAGTGGGCGAGCCTGGAAGCCTCGGCCGCGATGCGCTCGAATATATCGTTAACGAAGCTGTTCATGATGCTCATCGCCTTAGAGGAGATGCCGGTGTCAGGATGGACCTGCTTCAACACTTTGTAGATGTACACCGCGTAGCTTTCCTTCCTCTTGCGTTTCTTTTTCTTGTCTCCCTTGGCGATGTTCTTTTGCGCCTTGCCGGCCTTCTTGGCCGCTTTACCGCTGGTCTTAGGTGGCATGATGCTTTGAATTTGGTGGAACGCAGGTACGGAAGGACCTATTTATGATAGAAATCGGTATTTTTGCTCCCAATAAGACCGGCCCGTCGAAAAGAAATTCCCTTTTCCCACGAATGACGAGGCTGCAAACAACGTATGGCAACTTGCCGACCAATCGTGTGGCCTTCATTAAAGTTTATATATAAACTTGGCGGACCGTATAGGAAACGCCAAAATTGCGGATACCGTTAACTTTTAAGGTGCCCCGACCAATGGCGGTCGAGGAACCGAAACAGCTGGCTGAACTGACCAATCGAAAGGTTTCGCCGCGACGACGGCAACGGTGAGCCCAATAGTGGTCGGTGCTTGAAACCGTAAATAGAGTCAGACCGACGGCCGTCGGGTCATTCCTTCGTGTTTGTTCATTCCAAGTTCACAGCAGCAGCAGCCAAACGATGTCAGGTCGCGGAAAGGGTGGTAAAGTGAAGGGAAAGGCAAAGTCGCGGTCTTCCCGCGCCGGTCTTCAATTCCCGGTGGGCAGAATCCACCGTCTTCTCAGGAAGGGCAACTACGCAGAACGTGTCGGAGCGGGCGCTCCGGTCTACCTGGCTGCCGTCATGGAATATTTGGCTGCGGAAGTATTGGAGTTGGCAGGAAACGCGGCCAGGGACAACAAGAAAACTCGTATCATCCCGAGGCACTTGCAGTTGGCCATCCGCAATGACGAGGAGTTAAACAAGCTTTTGTCCGGGGTCACCATCGCACAAGGTGGTGTCTTGCCGAACATTCAAGCCGTGCTTCTGCCGAAGAAGACCGAGAAGAAAGCTTAAGAAGCGCTCTAATCACCGGTCCGATACTTCACAAACAATCGTCAGACAAATTAAAACGGCCCTTTTAAGGGCCACCATGTTTGAAAAGGTTTAAAAAAAAAAGGCTTGTTGAACTGGCGTGCATAAATGATGATTAAATTCTTTTAAAGTAAAACAACACACAGTTGGGTGGATGTGGATACATACATATAAATAATACATACACATTTAAATTAATTTCCCCCCTACATACATAGTTAGTATAATAATAGAGGTTGTAAGGTAGGTCCTGGTGAGAACGTACTTTTTAACCGCTACGAACCTGTTGAGGTCCCAAACATATATATATATATATATATGCACGAATGCGGCATGCTATTTATTTTTAATCACCGTTCACACCGGCCGGTCCGTCCAAGGGAATGAATACAAAAAAAAAAAAAAAGAAGAAAATCAATCAATCATATTATATTGAATGGGAAGTTAACAACAACACATCGTACAGTATACTACTACTACTACTACTACTAACTAACTAAGAAGTTGTATTGCTTGTGTACCTTCCTTCTTCAATTTTCGTAAGCTCAACAACAAACACAAGTACAAAATGTAGTAGTTATTGTAAATTTCTCTCTCTTCCTTAGTAGTAAGTAGTGTTCTGACGACGATCCACATGGATATAAAAAACCTACACGCGGATTAATTCATTTTAAATCTTAAAAGTAAAAAAAAAAGTACACACACACACATCATCAATCATCATACATATATATACTTCTTTTTTTCTCTCTCTCTCTCTTTTGCTGCCAGTCAAACAAATATTTTATCTCACAGGTAAGGTAAAAGTAAATTGTATCATCAAATTAATTCTTCTTCTTAGTTGATGATGATTTACACATAAAGATAAGACTACTATTTTATTAACCTCTTGGTTGGTGGGTGGCCCTTAAAAGGGCCGTTTTAATATTCGTAGACCAGCGGGAACGGTGACCGCTTAACCGCCGAAGCCGTACAGAGTTCTGCCTTGCCTCTTCAGCGCGTACACCACGTCCATGGCGGTTACAGTTTTCCTCTTTGCGTGTTCGGTGTAAGTGACTGCGTCTCTGATTACGTTCTCGAGGAACACTTTAAGTACTCCTCTGGTCTCTTCGTATATGAGACCTGAGATACGTTTCACACCGCCGCGGCGGGCCAGACGCCTGATGGCCGGCTTGGTGATGCCCTGGATGTTGTCTCGCAGGACCTTGCGGTGACGCTTGGCTCCGCCTTTGCCCAAACCTTTACCTCCTTTCCCGCGACCGGTCATAGCAGCAGCTTAACTTCAAATGACGAGCAAAAAACTTGTTTCTCAGCGAGCAGGTCAGTCGATCTGAAGCCGCCGTCCCGGTATCCCTCACTTTTATGCTCTCTTAAGGCCGCGTGATTGGGCAGTCGAGGCGGCCAATAGGAGCGGCCCATTTTGACCAATCACGTGAGACCGAGCCGGCAATAAATACCGGTCCCGTTTACTTTCTAGGGCATTGCTTTCTGTGCATCCGAACAGGAGGTCTTAACAGCGTGAATTTGTAAACCAGCAGCAGCACCGACTAGTTATTGCCGTCAGGAAAAATGGCCCGTACCAAGCAGACCGCCCGCAAATCCACCGGTGGCAAAGCTCCCAGGAAGCAGCTGGCGACCAAGGCGGCACGCAAGAGCGCCCCGGCCACCGGCGGCGTGAAGAAACCTCATCGCTACAGGCCTGGAACTGTCGCCCTCCGTGAGATCCGTAGATACCAGAAGAGCACGGAGCTACTCATACGCAAGCTGCCGTTCCAGCGGCTGGTACGTGAGATAGCGCAGGACTTCAAGACCGATCTCCGGTTCCAGAGTTCCGCCGTCATGGCTCTGCAGGAAGCCAGCGAGGCTTATCTGGTCGGGCTGTTTGAAGACACAAATCTGTGCGCCATCCACGCCAAACGTGTGACAATTATGCCGAAAGACATCCAGCTGGCTCGTCGTATTCGCGGAGAGAGAGCTTAATTTGAGGTGGCGTATACGTACGGTCCGCGCGCACTACTACCATCATATTCAAAATCTTTACAACGGCCCTTTTCAGGGCCACAATTTTTAATGCGAGGTTTTTTAAATGTTGTGGTTGGTTCTTTTTTTTTTTTTTTCGGCCGAAGAGAAAAGAAAAAAAAAAAAAACCACCAATGTTATTCTGTTTTCCATATATATAAAACTGCAAAGAAAAAATTATTCCAATATTCACAACCCAACACATATATATATATATATATAGTAGTAGATAGAGAGAGTATAGTAAAATAATGATAATTTTCTATCTTCACCGGGTTGGGGGTTGTTTTCTTCAATCAAAGAAGGAGGGCCTGGCTGGGCTGGACTTAGAGGTACAGACAGGGTTACTTTCGGTGGGAATTTGGGGGAAAAAAAACACAACCAACAACACCCCCTATATTATAATAAGTTCTTTATTTTGTTTGTCATAATTTCATATATATATAATATACATATATTTCTTGCTGTTTGTTGTTTTATTTAACCACCCACCGAGTTCAGAGGCAATTGCCACCATATATATATGACGGACGATGAGAAAGAAGGAGGAGTTAGCGTGGCGGGAGGGAGGGAGGGAAGGTTAGAGAGAGAGAGAGAGAGAGAGAGATTGATGTGTGTGAAAATTACCGGGATTCGAAGCTCCCGTGTATGAAAAAAAAAAAGGGGGCCGAGAGCCGCCGCCTACACACATATAATATATGGCGGCATACATAATATATATGCCGCCGGCCCGGCATACGGATTTTATGGGAGAGATGAAAATATTTGTGTATGTGTATAATAACACAAAACAAAATAATACAAGATCGACCCGTTTGTGCGGGGGGGTGTAATTTACTAATAAATAAAAATATAAAAGTTCCAAAAAAAAAATCTCTCCTGTATAATTATAAATAATGCCTATCCGGGGGGGGAGAGAGATATACTATACTACGGACGGTCCACACGTTCCGTCCGTGTGATAATTTAATGACGGACAGAGAGGGGATCTTTGTCCGCCCCACTTTTCTTTGGCTCGGCACAGCACCGAAACATGATGAGGCAAAATATTATTTTTACACGTATAACGAAAAAACCTCATACGTTGGTGGCGGCCCTGAAAAGGGCCATTTGTTAATAATTTACGTACAGTAAAATAATAATTTTACTGTTTACTTCTTCTTTCCAGCGGCTGCTTTCTTGGGCGACTTTGGTTTCTTCACTGCTGCCTTCTTCGGCTTCGGAGACTTTGGTTTCTTGGTCGGCGGCTTGGACACCTTTTTCGCCTTCGATGGAGACTTCGGTTTCGGGGCGGCCGCCTTCTTCGCAGAAGCGCTCTTCGGTTTGCTGGCTGCTGCGGCTTTCTTCGGTTTCGGCTTCGGAGCGGACGGTTTCTTAGCCGGGGCGGCTTTGCCTTCGCCCTTCACTGATATCTTGAAAGAGCCGGACGCTCCTTTACCTTTCGGCTGCGTGAGGGCGCCTGCCGCGACCGCCGTTTTCAGATATTTCTTGATGAACGGGGCCAACTTTTCGGCGTCTACCTTGTAGTTGGCTGCTATGTACTTCTTTATCGCCTGCAGAGAAGATCCGCCGCGCTCTTTGAGACCGGCGATCGCCGCGTTGACCATATCGGCTGTCGGCGGGTGCGCCGGCTTAGACCTCGGCTTCTTCGAACCGCCTGCTTTGGATGCCGCCTTTTTCCCTGGAGCTGCCTTGGCCGGAGTTGTCGCTGTGGCGACGGGAGCTGAAGCTGTAGCGGTGCTGTCTGACATGATGATGATGATGATGCTGCTGCTGTTGCTGTTGTGCGGATCGGATGATAACGCTGGTATGAAACGGTATATATCCCGTAAACCTAAAGCCAATGGAATGGAATGGAATGCAAAGTTGGCAGGAGTCTATTACTCCCTACTTTATCGCAGAGCCTGGACAGAGTCCCTTGCTGCTGGATCTTTCTAATCGGGCTTGTTTTTAAAAGGGTCACTTTTAGTCTCGGTTCTTATTTTTCAATTTTGTATATTATTATTATAGTGAATTTAAGACGGATTTAATTGCATTCCAATTCCGTTGTTATACCAGCGTTACCGAACCCATTTTATGGGCCGACCGCGGAAGGCTAGGCTTATAAAGCCTGTCCTCCCGACGTAATTCCCCTTCAGACCGTCCACTGAAGTCCTTTCGGTGCTAACTCTTTAATAGGCTAGCAGGAATACGCCACAACGGGGCACTATCTGTGAGGAGGGAGCAATGCGTCCCCTTTTCCGGAGGAGTCGCAATTGCTGGGTTATTTGGTCTGATTGTAAGTTTGAATTAGGAGAGGTTGTTAAGAAGCTCTTCATCCGCTTCTGGTATGGCTGCCCTTCAGGACGCATCTCTGCTGGGCTCTGTTCCGGACTCCAGTCCGTGATGTTGAGACGAGTGGCTGGTCTTCCTTCTTCTTCATCTTCTCCCTCTTCTTCTCCCGAAGACCTCTTCTTTCTTCTTTGGCCTGCACTTTCCAAGAATTGGTAGTAACCGAAGTTACATACCGTTAACCTTGTAATTCCCGAAGCCCCGAAGGGCTGAACGGGGGAAAGTGCAGGTTTCTTCGCTCTTCTGTGCTGTCAGTGGCTGCTGGGCAGGTCGCTGCTGGGCAGGTGGCTGCTGGGCAGGTGGCTGCTGGGCAGGTGGCTGCTGGGCCGGTGTGGCTGCTGGGCAGGTGGCTGCTGGGCTTGCGACTGCTGGGCTGATGGCTGCTGGGCTCGTTCCCTCTTTCTTCTTTCTTGAAAGGAAAGGAAGGTAATAGGGAACTTACAAATGCTGATACCTATTCGCGATCGCGGTTTTGGGGCGGCGATTTTTGTGGAAGAAGTAAACAGTAATTATTCACTCCACGTAATTATTAACCTTCAGACACACGTGTGTCTGAGAAGGGGTTGGGGGGACCGCGTGGCCGCAGTGAAGAAACCATTTGTTTAGTGGTGGCTGTTGGTATCTGCAACAGAAGAAACAGAACACACACACGGAAAAAAAAAAAAAAAAAAAAAAAAAAAAAAAAAAAAAAAAAAAAAAAAAAAAAAAAAATTCTTAATTATAACTTTCTTTCGGCTGGCGGGATGAGACGGCACGTCGAGTCGTTCCACATCCACGTTTCTCCCGTTTCTGAAACAAGAGAAACAGAACAAAACACGCAAAAAAAAAAAAAAAAAAAATTTTTTTAAATTTAGACCGCGTTTTTGTTGTATGCGCGACTTACCGTATTTGAAGTCTTCAAATTATATAACTCGCGAAAAACTAATCACTCGCGACCCCGGAAACGCGTCTGACGCACTATTCCGTTTATGGCTCATGCGATATGGAGGCCCCTAAGCCTGGTTTGTCGATTTTCGGCTACCGCACCGCACCATCACGGTGGTTCGTCCAGTACGGCGTGAGGCCGCTTCCTTACACCTGTCGGAGTTGGGTCCTCTCTGCAGATGTCCCGAAGATGACTGTGTTCGGACACAGCCGCTCTCCCGAACAGTCTGCGCGCCTGCGCCACCCCCACCTCGGACACGGATTGAAATCTCGCATCAGATCGGAGAGTGGCGTTCCTGACGAACCACGGAGCTCCAAAGATCGTCCGCAACGCTATGTTTTGGACGGCCTCGATCTTCTTTTGAAGCGAGGAGCTCAACACTGCCCCCCATGCCGGGTAAGCATATGTTAGAATCGGCAGTACGTACAGCCGAAAAATGAGCAGCTTAGTTGCCAGTGGGTACGGGCTGGCACTGTTCAGCACTGGGTATAGCGAGGCTCTGGCGGCCTTAGCCCTTCGGGTCGCATAATTGACATGCTCGTCGAAGGTAAGCCGCCTGTCCAACACCACCCCCAGGTACTTAACTGTTTTCTCAAAAGGGATTTTCTCCCCTGAGATTTCCAGCTCTCTGGTCGGTTTTCGTGTCTTGCATGTGAACATCACGGCCACCGATTTTTCACCGTTGACCCTGATTCTCCACATGTCGAGCCACGGTTCCACTAAGTCCAGCTGCCTTTGGAGCCTCCGGACCGCGTAATCCACATTTGCGGATTCGTAGAAATATGCCGTGTCGTCTGCGTAAAGGGCCGTTTTGACCCCTTCCGACAGCGGCATATCGTTCACGTACAAAGTGTACATGAACGGGGAAAGTACTGCTCCTTGGGGAACCCCAGCGGCTATTTCTCTGGTAGAGGAAATCGTTTCCCCTACGCGCACGACAAAATGTCGGTCTAGTAGATATGACCGCATCAGTCTGACATAGCGGTACGGGATCGCCGATCGCGCTAGCTTATAAAGCAGCCCGCTATGCCAAACTTTGTCAAAGGCCTTGGCCACATCCAGAAAAACGGCTGCAGTCACCCGTTTCCTGTTCAGGCCTCCGACAAGGTCATCTATTATTTTTACCAGTTGGAGGGTAGTTGAGTGACCCTCCCTGAACCCAAATTGCTCGGGCCGCACTTCTCCCTCCATGTATCGCCTCAGTTTTTCGAGAAAAATCCTCTCGAACAACTTAGACAATACCGGTAACAGGGAGATTGGCCTATAATTCCGTGGGAAAAGTAAACTTTTCCCCGGTTTGGGTAAACATACGACTTTGGCCGTTTTCCAACAATTCGGGAAATATCCAACGTACAAAATGGACGTGAATATCACCGAAATTGCCGTAATCACGGAGGCCGGTATGTTCCGGAATGCACGGGCGCTGATCCCGTCGACACCCGGGGCCTTGTCGGGGCTTGTGGCCTTAATGGCTGCGGAAACTTCCGCTTCAGTGACTTGGTCAATCTCTAGAGGGGCGTCCTCCACCTGTGAGAAATAATCTACAAGAAAGGATTCCACCTCGGTTGTGTGCTCGTCGTTCGGGGAGGGAGGGGGGTTTGGAGTGAACTGCTCCTCCAAGGTATCGGCGAATACCTCGGCCCTCTCCGCCTCCGAGTATGCAAGAAAACCTCGCTGCCCCACAACCGGATGGCGAGGCTTCTTCCCTTCTCGCAGTCTCCTGTTCAACCTGAACACCGAGGAGATGTCGTCAGAGACCGAGGCGAGGTATTCGTTCCACGAATCCTCTCGATGGCTTTTTAGCAGTTGTTTTACCCTGTCCGTTTGATTATAAAAGGCCCGCTTATCAGCGGGGGACAGGGTGATTCGATATCTCCTCCTCAATCGTCGTTTCTCCGTTATGGCTTCGGAGATATGAGGAGGGAGGTCGTTTCGAACAACTGCTCGAGTCTTGGCCGATGAGCTGCCTGCCAGGGCCTCGGTCATTGACGACGTGACGCGCCCGACAGTGTCGTCGATTTCCTCCGGGGTGTTCAGGAGCTCAGGATTTACCGGCCTGTACTCCCGCTGGAGGGTTTCGTAGAACCTTTTCCAGTTAACTGACCTTCGGGGTATAGGCGGGGGATCTCGGCCACCCCCTGCCTGACCTAGTTCCAACAGGACAGGGGAATGGTCCGAGCTGAGGTCTTCTATCGTTTCAATCATGAATGGGAGAGTACCCCCCTTCATGACTGCGATATCCAGCACGTCAGGCCTAGATCTGCCTGAGCGATGCACGAACGTGGGCACCTCAGGGCCTACGACGACCAAGCGGCGGGCTCTCGCCCTTTCGTACAGCAATCTGCCATTTGGATTTGTCAGATTGCTGTTCCATGACACGTGTTTGGCATTGAGGTCGCCCATGAGTATCATGGGCCCATCCCAATTTTCCAGCACGGCATCCAGATCTGCGCCGGTTACCGCGTCGTTCGGCTTGCTATAAGCCGAAACCAGCCGATACACCGTGCCCAGATGCTCCACATGCACACACGTTTGCTCCATCACGTTTGTATGAAGAACAACGCGCGTATGCATGTGGCGTCTGTGGACTAAAACCGCAGTTCCTCCAGAGGAGTGAGATCCGGGTCGAACTGGCCTATCCGTCCTATATGTAAAATAGTTCCGAAGGGTCAGTTGCTTGTTTGGGTTCAAGCACGTCTCAGACAACAGTATCACGTCTATCAGTAGATCCTCGGCCAGACGGCATAGTTCCTCCTTCCGGCCTACTACTGAGCCTAAAGCCAATGGAAAATTATTACTATATACGTTAGTTTGGCGGACTTTAAAGGGAGCAGCGACTTTGGCTGCTAGCACGTCACCCCGGCCATCACTGAATCGTGCTTACACCGTTCGTTCGGCGCGCGTTTTCTCCTTTAACTTGCGATCTTTATCGACGTACACGGTTCGGTTTCGTAAACGACATTCCGGGCTGCAGTAGTGACGAGCTAAACGTTAGATTTCAGCCCGTACGGGAGCTTAAATGGTACCGAAATCCCGGACACATCCCGAACCGGCGTGGTCGCACCGCCGTAAAACCGTTTAAAAATCGTAAATACCGGTGGCAATATTTGTATATAGCACCCGCGTCCAAGTTAAACATCCCGTTGTTTCTTTCGATTCGTTTTTGCGACGATACGTGTGCGAATTCAATCTTTTTGCGATGTATATGTCCGAGCGTCAAAGTACGACGGTTAGACAACATCCCCATCACTGTTTTCATACACAGTAATAGTTTTCATCGGATTCTATGCGATTATTATTAATCTGACGGATATAAACTAATGACGGTCGTACGGTAACTTTCAGTTTTTCTATAACATCAACCGTTGGGGGAAAATAAGAGTGGGATAAAAATAAAGTAGCTCGAATTATACGTACGCTTTGCGTTAGCCTGAAGTGAAGAGAGAGACTCCTGCCGGCCGACCCGTTTGCACAACGCGCGATATGCAAGCATACGATTGTAGACGTGTAGACGTTTGGACGTGTTTGACGTTAACAGGAGCGCTGGAAAGAAAAACAAAAAAGATATAAATCCAAATTAAAAAAAAAAAAAAAACAAAACAAAAAACGTACATACAACAATTCTGCATAAATACAAAACATATAACCGGTGGTTTCTGCCCCACTCGGTATATATATATATATATATATATATATATATATATGTCACATACACACGTACATGCGCAGGCTTACGGGCACAGGTTAATGGCTTAATGTCTTACGAATAAAAAGCGTCGGGGAGGGAAAGAAAAGAAAAAAAAAACCAAAAAAAAATTCGGGCCGCCTCTCTTAACCGACCGGACGCGAATCACTTTTGCATTAAGTTTGTGTTTTCTTTTTTTCGCTGTCCGCGTACATTTAATACACGTTTAATTAAAGATCGGTCGGTCGCGCGGTTTTCGTTCACGTTAACAAGAGTTAAGTGTACCCGGACCCCTTCCGTACGGTAATTTTAAGGTACATTCACTTCAGGTTGTATACGTATAACTACGCCGCCACCAAGTACATTTGGAAAAATGCGACCGAAGATCCGAATTTCATTGAAATAGCCGTTGAAATTTTATTTATTATTATTATTATTTATTTTTTTTGTCTTTTTATATATACATCTATCTATCTATCTATCTATCTATCTATCTATCTATCTATCTATCTATCTATCTATCTATCTATCTATCTATCTATCTATCTATCTATCTGATTTCATTTGTTCCGATACTCGGAGATTTCGCCGTTGCATGGAGTATAAAATCATAAAATGTAATTTAATAAGAAAAAAAGTAAATAATAAGAAGACCGCCCCTACCTACCGCAGGCATTCACTCACTCGGTCGTTCTTTCTCACTCACTCACTCACTCACTCACTCACTCTCTCTCTCTCTCTCTCTCTCTCTCTCTCTCTCTCTCTCTCTCTCTCTCTCTCTCTCTCTCTCTCTAAGGCTAAATAATATGTCTCATGTTGGGTTGTATTGTAACGTGGTTGTTGTACCCTGAAAATCTCATCTAATTATCTTTAGCGGTGTTGTGGAAACGTTTTCTTATATCCTGGAAAGAAAAAATGAAAATTATTTATTGAAATACTATATCACATTAGGATAAATTTTTATAACCTTTTTTTTTGTTGGTTGATATTTATTAGATTTTCCTAAATCTAATTATGCATACAGCGCCTTCATCGCTTTCACCATAATTAAACCGGGTTCTCTGCGACATAAACAAGACGGTTGTGAAATGAAAGCGGTTAATGGTATATTTCAATTATATATATATATCACGCAAATTAACGCCATTTATTGTGAAATGTGTTAAAAATATTAACGCTGAAAAAAAAAAAAAAAGAAGAAGAAACGACGTGATGACAACAAAGTTGTTTTTATTCACTTTCTCCTAGCATTGGTTGGTTATTCTTGAATATTGGAGAAAGATAGTATATTAAAAAATCTTACAAAATAAAAAACTCCATTTTATAATATAAATTCTGGTCGGTTGAATTTTTTTTTTTTTGTTTAATTTACCCAAAGGAAATTATGTGCCCCACCACATGCAGATATTGACCCCAAACCCCTTTACCAACCAGCGAATTGCCCCATCCACGCGAGTCTATGCCAGGTTTCATGGAAAGTAAATAAAATGAAAACTTAGCGGAACATTTATGGTCACTTCTATTATACGAGCACTTAAATTGAATTTATTTGATAAATAGATCAATTTGTATGTAATTAAAGTTATTTTTTACGATTTTTTTTGTTTTTGTTTTACACATCAGTAATCAATCTCTCTTTTAATGTACAAGTTCAGGAAATCGATTAATCTAAATTCAGGAAAGCAGTCTAATTATTAGAAAATCAGCTATGCTTTGCCGTTATGTAAGTAACGGCTTGCAAAACACAAAAAAAAAAAAAAATGAAACAGTATTATGATGAAGATGAGTAGCAGTAGTAGTAGTAGTAGTAGTAGTAGTAGTAGTAGTAGTAGTAGTAGTAGTAGCAGTAGTAGTAGTAGTAGTAGGCGGTGAAGAAAGAAGAAGAAGAGGAGGAGGAGGAGGAGGAGGAGCAGTAGTAGTTAGTTGGATTTTGAAAAGTAACCGGAATCTATCATCCCGTTTGTTAGTGTGTATTTTGTGCAATGGCGCGCACGCGCTACCACTCACTCGACAACCGCCCCTACCTCAAGGTCATTCCCTGTGTGTGTGTGTGTGATGGGTAAGTAATAATAATATGTCAAGTGAAATGATTTTCTGGTTTGCGGCGGTTTTTTTTTTCGCGGATAGCGGGCGGTGGGGGGTGTTTGAGTTGTTGGTGCGGTATAATGCCTGCCGATATCAACATTTTTTTCCAGATAGCTCAGTATACATGCAATTTCTTCATTTTGAGTCAACAACTGCAACGTAGGCCGGCGCCAGAAAATAAATTTTTTTCGCAAATTATAATTGAGGTTAAAAACATTATTTGTTGCGTTCTTTGCTTTGGGCAAGATGTGTGAATTTCCCTCCCCCCCCTGAAACCATGGTAACGAAGCGTTTTAATTACACTTACACATTTGTTCATTTTTTTTTTTTTACCTTAAAGGAAAACTGCAATAGTAAGGTAAGGAAAATGTTTTTTCTTTTTCTATTTACATATCTCGTGTTACGGAGTACATACATTTTATTATTTATGTACATAAAAAAGCAATTTATATGCCTGTACAATAAGCAAAGAACCAAAATGTTTTTAACCTCAATTATAATGTGGTGGCCCTTAAAAGGGCCGTTTATATTTAGTACATGGCCTATTGTAACCAGCTCCATCCGCTTACTTAGAGCTCGTGTATTTGGTTACGGCCTTGGTGCCTTCGCTGACAGCGTGTTTGGCCAATTCACCGGGCAACAGAAGCCGTACGGCGGTCTGGATCTCCCTGCTGGTGATTGTGGACCGCTTGTTGTAGTGGGCGAGCCTGGAAGCCTCGGCCGCGATGCGCTCGAATATATCGTTAACGAAGCTGTTCATGATGCTCATCGCCTTAGAGGAGATGCCGGTGTCAGGATGGACCTGCTTCAACACTTTGTAGATGTACACCGCGTAGCTTTCCTTCCTCTTGCGTTTCTTTTTCTTGTCTCCCTTGGCGATGTTCTTTTGCGCCTTGCCGGCCTTCTTGGCCGCTTTACCGCTGGTCTTAGGTGGCATGATGCTTTGAATTTGGTGGAACGCAGGTACGGAAGGACCTATTTATGATAGAAATCGGTATTTTTGCTCCCAATAAGACCGGCCCGTCGAAAAGAAATTCCCTTTTCCCACGAATGACGAGGCTGCAAACAACGTATGGCAACTTGCCGACCAATCGTGGGAATGGAATGGAATGGAATGCAAAGTTGGCAGGAGTCTATTACTCCCTACTTTATCGCAGAGCCTGGACAGAGTCCCTTGCTGCTGGATCTTTCTAATCGGGCTTGTTTTTAAAAGGGTCACTTTTAGTCTCGGTTCTTATTTTTCAATTTTTGTATATTATTATTATAGTGAATTTAAGACGGATTTAATTGCATTCCAATTCCGTTGTTATACCAGCGTTACCGAACCCATTTTATGGGCCGACCGCGGAAGGCTAGGCTTATAAAGCCTGTCCTCCCGACGTAATTCCCCTTCAGACCGTCCACTGAAGTCCTTTCGGTGCTAACTCTTTAATAGGCTAGCAGGAATACGCCACAACGGGGCACTATCTGTGAGGAGGGAGCAATGCGTCCCCTTTTCCGGAGGAGTCGCAATTGCTGGGTTATTTGGTCTGATTGTAAGTTTTGAATTAGGAGAGGTTGTTAAGAAGCTCTTCATCCGCTTCTGGTATGGCTGCCCTTCAGGACGCATCTCTGCTGGGCTCTGTTCCGGACTCCAGTCCGTGATCTTGAGACGAGTGGCTGGTCTTCCTTCTTCTTCATCTTCTCCCTCTTCTTCTCCCGAAGACCTCTTCTTTCTTCTTTGGCCTGCACTTTCCAAGAATTGGTAGTAACCGAAGTTACATACCGTTAACCTTGTAATTCCCGAAGCCCCGAAGGGCTGAACGGGGGAAAGTGCAGGTTTCTTCGCTCTTCTGTGCTGTAAGTGGCTGCTGGGCAGGTCGCTGCTGGGCAGGTGGCTGCTGGGCAGGTGGCTGCTGGGCAGGTGGCTGCTGGGCAGGTGGCTGCTGGGCCGGTGGCTGCTGGGCAGGTGGCTGCTGGGCTTGCGACTGCTGGGCTGATGGCTGCTGGGCTCGTTCCCTCTTTCTTCTTTCTTGAAAGGAAAGGAAGGTAATAGGGAACTTACAAATGGTGATACCTATTCGCGATCGCGGTTTTGGGGCGGCGATTTTTGTGGAAGAAGTAAACAGTAATTATTCACTCCACGTAATTATTAACCTTCAGACACACGTGTGTCTGAGAAGGGGTTGGGGGGACCGCGTGGCCGCAGTGAAGAAACCATTCGTTTTGTGGTGGCTGTTGGTATCTGCAACAGAAGAAGCAGAACACACACACGAAAGAGAAAAAAAAAAAAAAAAAAAAAAAAAAAAAAAAAAAAAAAAAAAAAAAAAAAAAAAAAAATCTTAATTATAACTTTCTTTCGGCTGGCGGGATGAGACGGCACGTCGAGTCGTTCCACATCCACGTTTCTCCCGTTTCTGAAACAAGAGAAACAGAACAAAACACACGCGAAAAAAAAAAAAAAAAAAAAAAAAAAAAAATTAAATTTAGACCGCGTTTTTGTTGTATGCGCGAACTTACCGTATTTGAAGTCTTCAAATTATATAACTCGCGAAAAACTATTCACTCGCGACCCCGGAAACGCGTCTGACGCACTATTCCGTTTATGGCTCATGCGATATGGAGGCCCCTAAGCCTGGTTTGTCGATTTTCGGCTACCGCACCGCACCATCACGGTGGTTCGTCCAGTACGGCGTGAGGCCGCTTCCTTACACCTGTCGGAGTTGGGTCCTCTCTGCAGATGTCCCGAAGATGACTGTGTTCGGACACAGCCGCTCTCCCGAACAGTCTGCGCGCCTGCGCCACCCCCACCTCGGACACGGATTGAAATCTCGCATCAGATCGGAGAGTGGCGTTCCTGACGAACCACGGAGCTCCAAAGATCGTCCGCAACGCTATGTTTTGGACGGCCTCGATCTTCTTTTGAAGCGAGGAGCTCAACACTGCCCCCCATGCCGGGTAAGCATATGTCAGAATCGGCAGTACGTACAGCCGAAAAATGAGCAGCTTAGTTGCCAGTGGGTACGGGCTGGCACTGTTCAGCACTGGGTATAGCGAGGCTCTGGCGGCCTTAGCCCTTCGGGTCGCATAATTGACATGCTCGTCGAAGGTAAGCCGCCTGTCCAACACCACCCCCAGGTACTTAACTGTTTTCTCAAAAGGGATTTTCTCCCCTGAGATTTCCAGCTCTCTGGTCGGTTTTCGTGTCTTGCATGTGAACATCACGGCCACCGATTTTTCACCGTTGACCCTGATTCTCCACATGTCGAGCCACGGTTCCACTAAGTCCAGCTGCCTTTGGAGCCTCCGGACCGCGTAATCCACATTTGCGGATTCGTAGAAATATGCCGTGTCGTCTGCGTAAAGGGCCGTTTTGACCCCTTCCGACAGCGGCATATCGTTCACGTACAAAGTGTACATGAACGGGGAAAGTACTGCTCCTTGGGGAACCCCAGCGGCTATTTCTCTGGTAGAGGAAATCGTTTCCCCTACGCGCACGACAAAATGTCGGTCTAGTAGATATGACCGCATCAGTCTGACATAGCGGTACGGGATCGCCGATCGCGCTAGCTTATAAAGCAGCCCGCTATGCCAAACTTTGTCAAAGGCCTTGGCCACATCCAGAAAAACGGCTGCAGTCACCCGTTTCCTGTTCAGGCCTCCGACAAGGTCATCTATTATTTTTACCAGTTGGAGGGTAGTTGAGTGACCCTCCCTGAACCCAAATTGCTCGGGCCGCACTTCTCCCTCCATGTATCGCCTCAGTTTTTCGAGAAAAATCCTCTCGAACAACTTAGACAATACCGGTGACAGGGAGATTGGCCTATAATTCCGTGGGAAAAGTAAACTTTTCCCCGGTTTGGGTAAACATACGACTTTGGCCGTTTTCCAACAATTCGGGAAATATCCAACGTACAAAATGGACGTGAATATCACCGAAATTGCTGTAATCACGGAGGCCGGTATGTTCCGGAATGCACGGGCGCTGATCCCGTCGACACCCGGGGCCTTGTCGGGGCTTGTGGCCTTAATGGCTGCGGAAACTTCCGCTTCAGTGACTTGGTCAATCTCTAGAGGGGCGTCCTCCACCTGTGAGAAATAATCTACAAGAAAGGATTCCACCTCGGTTGTGTGCTCGTCGTTCGGGGAGGGAGGGGGGTTTGGAGTGAACTGCTCCTCCAAGGTATCGGCGAATACCTCGGCCCTCTCCGCCTCCGAGTATGCAAGAAAACCTCGCTGCCCCACAACCGGATGGCGAGGCTTCTTCCCTTCTCGCAGTCTCCTGTTCAACCTGAACACCGAGGAGATGTCGTCAGAGACCGAGGCGAGGTATTCGTTCCACGAATCCTCTCGATGGCTTTTTAGCAGTTGTTTTACCCTGTCCGTTTGATTATAAAAGGCCCGCTTATCAGCGGGGGACAGGGTGATTCGATATCTCCTCCTCAATCGTCGTTTCTCCGTTATGGCTTCGGAGATATGAGGAGGGAGGTCGTTTCGAACAACTGCTCGAGTCTTGGCCGATGAGCTGCCTGCCAGGGCCTCGGTCATTGACGACGTGACGCGCCCGACAGTGTCGTCGATTTCCTCCGGGGTGTTCAGGAGCTCAGGATTTACCGGCCTGTACTCCCGCTGGAGGGTTTCGTAGAACCTTTTCCAGTTAACTGACCTTCGGGGTATAGGCGGGGGATCTCGGCCACCCCCTGCCTGACCTAGTTCCAACAGGACAGGGGAATGGTCCGAGCTGAGGTCTTCTATCGTTTCAATCATGAATGGGAGGGTACCCCCCTTCATGACTGCGATATCCAGCACATCAGGCCTACATCTGCCTGTTTGATGCACGAACGTTGGCACCTCAGGGCCTACGACGACCAAGCGGCGGGCTCTCGCCCTTTCGTACAGCAATCTGCCATTTGGATTTGTCAGATTGCTGTTCCATGACACGTGTTTGGCATTGAGGTCGCCCATGAGTATCATGGGCCCATCCCAATTTTCCAGCACGGCATCCAGATCTGCGCCGGTTACCGCGTCGTTCGGCTTGCTATAAGCCGAAACCAGCCGATACACCGTGCCCAGATGCTCCACATGCACACACGTTTGCTCCATCACGTTTGTATGAAGAACAACGCGCGTATGCATGTGGCGTCTGTGGACTAAAACCGCAGTTCCTCCAGAGGAGCGAGATCCGGGTCGAACTGGCCTATCCGTCCTATATGTAAAATAGTTCCGAAGGGTCAGTTGCTTGTTTGGGTTCAAGCACGTCTCAGACAACAGTATCACGTCTATCAGTAGATCCTCGGCCAGACGGCATAGTTCCTCCGTCCGGCCTACTACTGAGTTGGCGTTCCACTGCAAGAGTCTGAGGGTGGGCCTAACCATACCTGGACAGTACAGTCATGAGGCACTCTATTAAGGACTGAATACAGTCCTTCAGAGATTTTGCCTGGAGCAGGCGTGGCAAAACCATCATGATATCTGGCAGGATATCCTTCACTGTCATCTGTGACAGGAAGTCCCTGCCAGTGGTCTCCAACGGGGTAGCCGGTTTCGGATTTCCGCTGGGGGTGCCTTTTGGCGCGGCCGCCCTTTTGGTGGGGCGCGGGGCCACAGGGGCCGCGGTGTTTTTAACAGCCTGCTTGGCCTTCCCAGCCGGAGCAGGCTTTGCCTTTCCCGTCGAGGAAGGCTTGGCCTTCTTCGCCGGGGCCGGCTTTGTCGCCGCCTTTTGTTTTACCACCTTCTTGGTGGTCGCCGCCGGTTTTGGCTTGGCGGGTGTTGGGGAGGGTACCTCCCCTTTTTTCACCACCGCCTTGGCCACAGGTGCCGGCACCTCCGGTTTGGGGGCTGATATTCCCCCACCGGCAACACGGGCCCAGCTGCGGCCGTCAACAGTCGCGGGCTTTTTAATACCCTTGACCCTGTTGACCTGCTCCTTATAATAAGGGCAGCCCCGGTAATTGGCCGGGTGAGGCCCCTTGCAATTAACGCATGAGGCTGGTTCCTCACGCGGCTTAACGCATGTGGCAGTGTCGTGGTCCCCACCACACTTGACACATTGCTGGGCCCTCTGGCAGTAATTGGACGAGTGTCCAAATTTCTGGCATCTGTGGCACTGGGGTGGCCCCCCTCGTGACACAAACGCAGTCACTGCGACCTTGCAGTAAAAAAGACTGCCAAGGTCGTAGATGGTACGGGCCGAAGGGGTCCTTTTAAGGGCCACAAGGCAGGTCGGGGTTTCCCGACCGTCCCTCGTGAGGAGCTTCTTAGCTGAAACTACCTCATAGCCAAGGGAGGTCAGTTCCTCCCTTATTTCCTCCGGGGCAGCCCCATAGGGGATCCCCCGTATAACTACCTTCAGCTCCCTATCCTTCGGGAGCTGAAAGGAGTGAAAGGCGATTCCCTTTGAGTGCAGGAAACTCTGCACCGCCCGGTAATCCGCCTCGCTGCCTAGCTGCAGCCTGATCGACAGCCCGGTGCTTTTCGCCACCAGGCGTCCCCCGATCCGCGACTTAATATCGCGCGCTAACGCTGGCCACTCCTTTGGGCAGTCCAGCATAATTGGCGGGATTTTCTCCCGCCTGACGGCAGCAGGCTGTGATGGGGCCCCATCACCAGCCTGCGGGTTGGCGGCTGCTGCAGCCTTGCTGCAGCCCGCTACGGGCTCCACCTCCATGGGAGGCGCGGAGTTCCGGCGTTTCTGGCGCTTCCTAGCGCCGGACCCGCCTTCCTCTCCACCGTCGGACAGTTCCGGGGTGGGAGAACGGGGTGGGGGAGGCCTTATTTTTCCTTCCATGAAGGAGAAAATAAAACACCAAAGAAAATAAAGAAATTAAAATTTAAAATTAAGTCTTATGCTAGCACTACACTTCCTGGAAAACACTGACAAGAAATACAAAAGAAGATATAACCTGTAGACCTAAATAGGTACAGATTAAATCTAACAATTTAAAATAAAATTATTTTATAGCTATCACAATAGTTCAATATAATAGGCTATTAACCTAATGTAATACTAATGACTTCTTAGAAAGTTCACTTTACATTTTGAATAAACAAATAAAAGAGAAATAAAAGATTATGCTATTCTTAACTGAAAGCAGGTAGCTGGCGGCCCGGCTGGTGTCCTCGCAGACCCTTCTCACATTGTCTGTCGACGCAGGTAGAAGTCCTGTTGAACACCTGGCTAGACTGGTAACGACTCACAATTCACAGAGCACAAAGAGATCCTTCCACAAGCAAAGCCAAGGATAGAATCCCCACCTCCGACCAATCGTGTGGCCTTCATTAAAGTTTATATATAAACTTGGCGGACCGTATAGGAAACGCCAAAATTGCGGATACCGTTAACTTTTAAGGTGCCCCGACCAATGGCGGTCGAGGAACCGAAACAGCTGGCTGAACTGACCAATCGAAAGGTTTCGCCGCGACGACGGCAACGGTGAGCCCAATAGTGGTCGGTGCTTGAAACCGTAAATAGAGTCAGACCGACGGCCGTCGGGTCATTCCTTCGTGTTTGTTCATTCCAAGTTCACAGCAGCAGCAGCCAAACGATGTCAGGTCGCGGAAAGGGTGGTAAAGTGAAGGGAAAGGCAAAGTCGCGGTCTTCCCGCGCCGGTCTTCAATTCCCGGTGGGCAGAATCCACCGTCTTCTCAGGAAGGGCAACTACGCAGAACGTGTCGGAGCGGGCGCTCCGGTCTACCTGGCTGCCGTCATGGAATATTTGGCTGCGGAAGTATTGGAGTTGGCAGGAAACGCGGCCAGGGACAACAAGAAAACTCGTATCATCCCGAGGCACTTGCAGTTGGCCATCCGCAATGACGAGGAGTTAAACAAGCTTTTGTCCGGGGTCACCATCGCACAAGGTGGTGTCTTGCCGAACATTCAAGCCGTGCTTCTGCCGAAGAAGACCGAGAAGAAAGCTTAAGAAGCGCTCTAATCACCGGTCCGATACTTCACAAACAATCGTCAGACAAATTAAAACGGCCCTTTTAAGGGCCACCATGTTTGAAAAGGTTTAAAAAAAAAAGGCTTGTTGAACTGGCGTGCATAAATGATGATTAAATTCTTTTAAAGTAAAACAACACACAGTTGGGTGGATGTGGATACATACATATAAATAATACATACACATTTAAATTAATTTCCCCCCTACATACATAGTTAGTATAATAATAGAGGTTGTAAGGTAGGTCCTGGTGAGAACGTACTTTTTAACCGCTACGAACCTGTTGAGGTCCCAAACATATATATATATATATATATGCACGAATGCGGCATGCTATTTATTTTTAATCACCGTTCACACCGGCCGGTCCGTCCAAGGGAATGAATACAAAAAAAAAAAAAAAGAAGAAAATCAATCAATCATATTATATTGAATGGGAAGTTAACAACAACACATCGTACAGTATACTACTACTACTACTACTACTAACTAACTAAGAAGTTGTATTGCTTGTGTACCTTCCTTCTTCAATTTTCGTAAGCTCAACAACAAACACAAGTACAAAATGTAGTAGTTATTGTAAATTTCTCTCTCTTCCTTAGTAGTAAGTAGTGTTCTGACGACGATCCACATGGATATAAAAAACCTACACGCGGATTAATTCATTTTAAATCTTAAAAGTAAAAAAAAAAGTACACACACACACATCATCAATCATCATACATATATATACTTCTTTTTTTCTCTCTCTCTCTCTTTTGCTGCCAGTCAAACAAATATTTTATCTCACAGGTAAGGTAAAAGTAAATTGTATCATCAAATTAATTCTTCTTCTTAGTTGATGATGATTTACACATAAAGATAAGACTACTATTTTATTAACCTCTTGGTTGGTGGGTGGCCCTTAAAAGGGCCGTTTTAATATTCGTAGACCAGCGGGAACGGTGACCGCTTAACCGCCGAAGCCGTACAGAGTTCTGCCTTGCCTCTTCAGCGCGTACACCACGTCCATGGCGGTTACAGTTTTCCTCTTTGCGTGTTCGGTGTAAGTGACTGCGTCTCTGATTACGTTCTCGAGGAACACTTTAAGTACTCCTCTGGTCTCTTCGTATATGAGACCTGAGATACGTTTCACACCGCCGCGGCGGGCCAGACGCCTGATGGCCGGCTTGGTGATGCCCTGGATGTTGTCTCGCAGGACCTTGCGGTGACGCTTGGCTCCGCCTTTGCCCAAACCTTTACCTCCTTTCCCGCGACCGGTCATAGCAGCAGCTTAACTTCAAATGACGAGCAAAAAACTTGTTTCTCAGCGAGCAGGTCAGTCGATCTGAAGCCGCCGTCCCGGTATCCCTCACTTTTATGCTCTCTTAAGGCCGCGTGATTGGGCAGTCGAGGCGGCCAATAGGAGCGGCCCATTTTGACCAATCACGTGAGACCGAGCCGGCAATAAATACCGGTCCCGTTTACTTTCTAGGGCATTGCTTTCTGTGCATCCGAACAGGAGGTCTTAACAGCGTGAATTTGTAAACCAGCAGCAGCACCGACTAGTTATTGCCGTCAGGAAAAATGGCCCGTACCAAGCAGACCGCCCGCAAATCCACCGGTGGCAAAGCTCCCAGGAAGCAGCTGGCGACCAAGGCGGCACGCAAGAGCGCCCCGGCCACCGGCGGCGTGAAGAAACCTCATCGCTACAGGCCTGGAACTGTCGCCCTCCGTGAGATCCGTAGATACCAGAAGAGCACGGAGCTACTCATACGCAAGCTGCCGTTCCAGCGGCTGGTACGTGAGATAGCGCAGGACTTCAAGACCGATCTCCGGTTCCAGAGTTCCGCCGTCATGGCTCTGCAGGAAGCCAGCGAGGCTTATCTGGTCGGGCTGTTTGAAGACACAAATCTGTGCGCCATCCACGCCAAACGTGTGACAATTATGCCGAAAGACATCCAGCTGGCTCGTCGTATTCGCGGAGAGAGAGCTTAATTTGAGGTGGCGTATACGTACGGTCCGCGCGCACTACTACCATCATATTCAAAATCTTTACAACGGCCCTTTTCAGGGCCACAATTTTTAATGCGAGGTTTTTTAAATGTTGTGGTTGGTTCTTTTTTTTTTTTTTTCGGCCGAAGAGAAAAGAAAAAAAAAAAAAACCACCAATGTTATTCTGTTTTCCATATATATAAAACTGCAAAGAAAAAATTATTCCAATATTCACAACCCAACACATATATATATATATATATAGTAGTAGATAGAGAGAGTATAGTAAAATAATGATAATTTTCTATCTTCACCGGGTTGGGGGTTGTTTTCTTCAATCAAAGAAGGAGGGCCTGGCTGGGCTGGACTTAGAGGTACAGACAGGGTTACTTTCGGTGGGAATTTGGGGGAAAAAAAACACAACCAACAACACCCCCTATATTATAATAAGTTCTTTATTTTGTTTGTCATAATTTCATATATATATAATATACATATATTTCTTGCTGTTTGTTGTTTTATTTAACCACCCACCGAGTTCAGAGGCAATTGCCACCATATATATATGACGGACGATGAGAAAGAAGGAGGAGTTAGCGTGGCGGGAGGGAGGGAGGGAAGGTTAGAGAGAGAGAGAGAGAGAGAGATTGATGTGTGTGAAAATTACCGGGATTCGAAGCTCCCGTGTATGAAAAAAAAAAAGGGGGCCGAGAGCCGCCGCCTACACACATATAATATATGGCGGCATACATAATATATATGCCGCCGGCCCGGCATACGGATTTTATGGGAGAGATGAAAATATTTGTGTATGTGTATAATAACACAAAACAAAATAATACAAGATCGACCCGTTTGTGCGGGGGGGTGTAATTTACTAATAAATAAAAATATAAAAGTTCCAAAAAAAAAATCTCTCCTGTATAATTATAAATAATGCCTATCCGGGGGGGGAGAGAGATATACTATACTACGGACGGTCCACACGTTCCGTCCGTGTGATAATTTAATGACGGACAGAGAGGGGATCTTTGTCCGCCCCACTTTTCTTTGGCTCGGCACAGCACCGAAACATGATGAGGCAAAATATTATTTTTACACGTATAACGAAAAAACCTCATACGTTGGTGGCGGCCCTGAAAAGGGCCATTTGTTAATAATTTACGTACAGTAAAATAATAATTTTACTGTTTACTTCTTCTTTCCAGCGGCTGCTTTCTTGGGCGACTTTGGTTTCTTCACTGCTGCCTTCTTCGGCTTCGGAGACTTTGGTTTCTTGGTCGGCGGCTTGGACACCTTTTTCGCCTTCGATGGAGACTTCGGTTTCGGGGCGGCCGCCTTCTTCGCAGAAGCGCTCTTCGGTTTGCTGGCTGCTGCGGCTTTCTTCGGTTTCGGCTTCGGAGCGGACGGTTTCTTAGCCGGGGCGGCTTTGCCTTCGCCCTTCACTGATATCTTGAAAGAGCCGGACGCTCCTTTACCTTTCGGCTGCGTGAGGGCGCCTGCCGCGACCGCCGTTTTCAGATATTTCTTGATGAACGGGGCCAACTTTTCGGCGTCTACCTTGTAGTTGGCTGCTATGTACTTCTTTATCGCCTGCAGAGAAGATCCGCCGCGCTCTTTGAGACCGGCGATCGCCGCGTTGACCATATCGGCTGTCGGCGGGTGCGCCGGCTTAGACCTCGGCTTCTTCGAACCGCCTGCTTTGGATGCCGCCTTTTTCCCTGGAGCTGCCTTGGCCGGAGTTGTCGCTGTGGCGACGGGAGCTGAAGCTGTAGCGGTGCTGTCTGACATGATGATGATGATGATGCTGCTGCTGTTGCTGTTGTGCGGATCGGATGATAACGCTGGTATGAAACGGTATATATCCCGTAAACCTAAAGCCAAGGAATGGAATGGAATGCAAAGGTGGCAGGAGTCTATTACTCCCTACTTTATCGCAGAGCCTGGACAGAGTCCCTTGCTGCTGGATCTTTCTAATCGGGCTTGTTTTTAAAAGGGTCACTTTTAGTCTCGGTTCTTATTTTTCAATTTTTGTATATTATTATTATAGTGAATTTAAGACGGATTTAATTGCATTCCAATTCCGTTGTTATACCAGCGTTACCGAACCCATTTTATGGGCCGACCGCGGAAGGCTAGGCTTATAAAGCCTGTCCTCCCGACGTAATTCCCCTTCAGACCGTCCACTGAAGTCCTTTCGGTGCTAACTCTTTAATAGGCTAGCAGGAATACGCCACAACGGGGCACTATCTGTGAGGAGGGAGCAATGCGTCCCCTTTTCCGGAGGAGTCGCAATTGCTGGGTTATTTGGTCTGATTGTAAGTTTGAGTTAGGAGAGGTTGTTAAGAAGCTCTTCATCCGCTTCTGGTATGGCTGCCCTTCAGGACGAATCTCTGCTGGGCTCTGTTCCGGACTCCAGTCCGTGATGTTGAGACGAGTGGCTGGTCTTCCTTCTTCTTCATCTTCTCCCTCTTCTTCTCCCGAAGACCTCTTCTTTCTTCTTTGGCCTGCACTTTCCAAGAATTGGTAGTAACCGAAGTTACATACCGTTAACCTTGTAATTCCCGAAGCCCCGAAGGGCTGAACGGGGGAAAGTGCAGGTTTCTTCGCTCTTCTGTGCTGTCAGTGGCTGCTGGGCAGGTCGCTGCTGGGTAGGTGGCTGCTGGGCAGGTGGCTGCTGGGCCGGTGGCTGCTGGGCAGGTGGCTACTGGGCTTGCGACTGCTGGGCTGATGGCTGCTGGGCTCGTTCCCTCTTTCTTCTTTCTTGAAAGGAAAGGAAGGTAATAGGGAACTTACAAATGGTGATACCTATTCGCGATCGCGGTTTTGGGGCGGCGATTTTTGTGGAAGAAGTAAACAGTAAATATTCACTCCACGTAATTATTAACCTTCAGACACACGTGTGTCTGAGAAGGGGTTGGGGGGACCGCGTGGCCGCAGTGAAGAAACCATTTGTTTTGAGGTGGCTGTTGGTATCTGCAACAGAAGAAGCAGAACACACACACGAAAAAAAAAAAAAAAAAAAAAAAAAAAAAAATCTTAATTATAACTTTCTTTCGGCTGGCGGGATGAGACGGCACGTCGAGTCGTTCCACATCCACGTTTCTCCCGTTTCTGAAACAAGAGAAACAGAACAAAACACGCAAAAAAAAAAAAAAAAAAAAAAAAAAAAAAAAAAAAAAAAAAAAAAAAAAAAAAAAAATTTATAAATTTAGACCGCGTTTTTGTTGTATTCGCGACTTACCGTATTTGAAGTCTTCAAATTATATAACTCGCGAAAAACTAATCACTCGCGACCCCGGAAACGCGTCTGACGCACTATTCCGTTTATGGCTCATGCGATATGGAGGCCCCTAAGCCTGGTTTGTCGATTTTCGGCTACCGCACCGCACCATCACGGTGGTTCGTCCAGTACGGCGTGAGGCCGCTTCCTTACACCTGTCGGAGTTGGGTCCTCTCTGCAGATGTCCCGAAGATGACTGTGTTCGGACACAGCCGCTCTCCCGAACAGTCTGCGCGCCTGCGCCACCCCCACCTCGGACACGGATTGAAATCTCGCATCAGATCGGAGAGTGGCGTTCCTGACGAACCACGGAGCTCCAAAGATCGTCCGCAACGCTATGTTTTGGACGGCCTCGATCTTCTTTTGAAGCGAGGAGCTCAACACTGCCCCCCATGCCGGGTAAGCATATGTCAGAATCGGCAGTACGTACAGCCGAAAAATGAGCAGCTTAGTTGCCAGTGGGTACGGGCTGGCACTGTTCAGCACTGGGTATAGCGAGGCTCTGGCGGCCTTAGCCCTTCGGGTCGCATAATTGACATGCTCGTCGAAGGTAAGCCGCCTGTCCAACACCACCCCCAGGTACTTAACTGTTTTCTCAAAAGGGATTTTCTCCCCTGAGATTTCCAGCTCTCTGGTCGGTTTTCGTGTCTTGCATGTGAACATCACGGCCACCGATTTTTCACCGTTGACCCTGATTCTCCACATGTCGAGCCACGGTTCCACTAAGTCCAGCTGCCTTTGGAGCCTCCGGACCGCGTAATCCACATTTGCGGATTCGTAGAAATATGCCGTGTCGTCTGCGTAAAGGGCCGTTTTGACCCCTTCCGACAGCGGCATATCGTTCACGTACAAAGTGTACATGAACGGGGAAAGTACTGCTCCTTGGGGAACCCCAGCGGCTATTTCTCTGGTAGAGGAAATCGTTTCCCCTACGCGCACGACAAAATGTCGGTCTAGTAGATATGACCGCATCAGTCTGACATAGCGGTACGGGATCGCCGATCGCGCTAGCTTATAAAGCAGCCCGCTATGCCAAACTTTGTCAAAGGCCTTGGCCACATCCAGAAAAACGGCTGCAGTCACCCGTTTCCTGTTCAGGCCTCCGACAAGGTCATCTATTATTTTTACCAGTTGGAGGGTAGTTGAGTGACCCTCCCTGAACCCAAATTGCTCGGGCCGCACTTCTCCCTCCATGTATCGCCTCAGTTTTTCGAGAAAAATCCTCTCGAACAACTTAGACAATACCGGTAACAGGGAGATTGGCCTATAATTCCGTGGGAAAAGTAAACTTTTCCCCGGTTTGGGTAAACATACGACTTTGGCCGTTTTCCAACAATTCGGGAAATATCCAACGTACAAAATGGACGTGAATATCACCGAAATTGCTGTAATCACGGAGGCCGGTATGTTCCGGAATGCACGGGCGCTGATCCCGTCGACACCCGGGGCCTTGTCGGGGCTTGTGGCCTTAATGGCTGCGGAAACTTCCGCTTCAGTGACTTGGTCAATCTCTAGAGGGGCGTCCTCCACCTGTGAGAAATAATCTACAAGAAAGGATTCCACCTCGGTTGTGTGCTCGTCGTTCGGGGAGGGAGGGGGGTTTGGAGTGAACTGCTCCTCCAAGGTATCGGCGAATACCTCGGCCCTCTCCGCCTCCGAGTATGCAAGAAAACCTCGCTGCCCCACAACCGGATGGCGAGGCTTTTTCCCTTCTCGCAGTCTCCTGTTCAACCTGAACACCGAGGAGATGTCGTCAGAGACCGAGGCGAGGTATTCGTTCCACGAATCCTCTCGATGGCTTTTTAGCAGTTGTTTTACCCTGTCCGTTTGATTATAAAAGGCCCGCTTATCAGCGGGGGACAGGGTGATTCGATATCTCCTCCTCAATCGTCGTTTCTCCGTTATGGCTTCGGAGATATGAGGAGGGAGGTCGTTTCGAACAACTGCTCGAGTCTTGGCCGATGAGCTGCCTGCCAGGGCCTCGGTCATTGACGACGTGACGCGCCCGACAGTGTCGTCGATTTCCTCCGGGGTGTTCAGGAGCTCAGGATTTACCGGCCTGTACTCCCGCTGGAGGGTTTCGTAGAACCTTTTCCAGTTAACTGACCTTCGGGGTATAGGCGGGGGATCTCGGCCACCCCCTGCCTGACCTAGTTCCAACAGGACAGGGGAATGGTCCGAGCTGAGGTCTTCTATCGTTTCAATCATGAATGGGAGGGTACGCCCCTTCATGACTGCGATATCCAGCACGTCAGGCCTAGATCTGCCTGAGCGATGCACGAACGTGGGCACCTCAGGGCCTACGACGACCAAGCGGCGGGCTCTCGCCCTTCCATGACACGTGTTTGGCATTGAGGTCGCCCATGAGTATCATGGGCCCATCCCAATTTTCCAGCACGGCATCCAGATCTGCGCCGGTTACCGCGTCGTTCGGCTTGCTATAAGCCGAAACCAGCCGATACACCGTGCCCAGATGCTCCACATGCACACACGTTTGCTCCATCACGTTTGTATGAAGAACAACGCGCGTATGCATGTGGCGTCTGTGGACTAAAACCGCAGTTCCTCCAGAGGAGTGAGATCCGGGTCGAACTGGCCTATCCGTCCTATATGTAAAATAGTTCCGAAGGGTCAGTTGCTTGTTTGGGTTCAAGCACGTCTCAGACAACAGTATCACGTCTATCAGTAGATCCTCGGCCAGACGGCATAGTTCCTCCTTCCGGCCTACTACTGAGTTGGCGTTCCACTGCAAGAGTCTGAGGGTGGGCCTAACCATACCTGGACAGTACAGTCATGAGGCACTCTATTAAGGACTGAATACAGTCCTTGAGAGATTTTGCCTGGAGCAGGCGTGGCAAAACCGTCATGATATCTGGCAGGATATCCTTCACTGTCATCTGCGACAGGAAGTCCCTGCCAGTGGTCTCCAACGGGGTAGCCGGTTTCGGATTGCCGCTGGGGGTGCCTTTTGGCGCGGCCGCCCTTTTGGTGGGGCGCGGGGCCACAGGGGCCGCGGTGTTTTTAACAGCCTGCTTGGCCTTCCCAGCCGGAGCAGGCTTTGCCTTTCCCGTCGAGGAAGGCTTGGCCTTCTTCGCCGGGGCCGGCTTTGTCGCCGCCTTTTGTTTTACCACCTTCTTGGTGGTCGCCGCCGGTTTTGGCTTGGCGGGTGTTGGGGAGGGTACCTCCCCTTTTTTCACCACCGCCTTGGCCACAGGTGCCGGCACCTCCGGTTTGGGGGCTGATATTCCCCCACCGGCAACACGGGCCCAGCTGCGGCCGTCTAAAGTCGCGGGCTTTTTAATACCCTTGACCCTGTTGACCTGCTCCTTATAATAAGGGCAGCCCCGGTAATTGGCCGGGTGAGGCCCCTTGCAATTAACGCATGAGGCTGGTTCCTCACGCGGCTTAACGCATGTGGCAGTGTCGTGGTCCCCACCCCACTTGACACATTGCTGGGCCCTCTGGCAGTAATTGGACGAGTGTCCAAATTTCTGGCATCTGTGGCACTGGGGTGGCCCCCCTCGTGACACAAACGCAGTCACTGCGACCTTGCAGTAAAAAAGACTGCCAAGGTCGTAGATGGTACGGGCCGAAGGGGTCCTTTTAAGGGCCACAAGGCAGGTCGGGGTTTCCCGACCGTCCCTCGTGAGGAGCTTCTTAGCTGAAACTACCTCATAGCCAAGGGAGGTCAGTTCCTCCCTTATTTCCTCCGGGGCAGCCCCATAGGGGATCCCCCGTATAACCACCTTCAGCTCCCGATCCTTTGGGAGCTGGAAGGAGTGGAAGGCGATTCCCTTGGAGTGCAGGAAACTCTGCACCGCCCGGTAATCTGCCTCGCTGCCCAGCTGCAGCCTGATGGAAAGCCCGGTGCTTTTTGCCACCAGGCGTCCCCCGATACGCGACTTAATGTCGCGCGCTAATGCTGGCCACTCCTTAGGGCAGTCCAGCATAATTGGCGGGATTTTCTCCCGCCTTACGGTAGCAGGCTGTGATGGGGCCCCATCATCAGCCTGCGGGTTGGCGGCTGCTGCAGCCTTGCTGCAGCCCGCTACGGGCTCCGCCTCCATAGGAGGCGCGGAGTTCCGGCGTTTCTGGCGCTTCCTAGCGCCAGACCCGCTTTCCTCTCCACCGTCGGATAGTTCCGGGGTGGGAGAACGGGGTGGAGGAGGCCTTATTTTTCCTTCCATGAAGGAGAAAATACAACCAAAAATTTAGAAATTTAAAATTAAAAATTAAAACTAGCACTTCTTAGAACTACACTTCCTGAAATAACAAAATATACAAGAAATAATAATAACAATGGAAAGTTAGTCTTTCCTTTTATATAGAATAATTTAAAATTAAATTATTCTATATGGCTTAACAATAGACCTATACAAAATTTGTATAGGCTATTAAATGTATTATTAACGACTTAGCAAAGTTCAATTTACATAATACAATAGTTCTTTAGAAATAAAATCTATTATAGACTTAGCTGAATGGAGAACAATAGCCTGCTATACAGGCAGGTGCGGCACAGCGGTTGTCCTAACAGCACTCCTCTACATGGTCGGTCAGGTAGCCAGTCGATCCAGGTATAAAGTACTGCAGAAGCCGGTTCCTAGTAGCACTGCACAGAGACACTATAATTCACGTCCTTTCACTTCAGAAGCCAAGGAAGGAATCCCCTCCCTAAAGCCAATGGAAAATTATTACTATATACGTTAGTTTGGCGGACTTTAAAGGGAGCAGCGACTTTGGCTGCTAGCACGTCACCCCGGCCATCACTGAATCGTGCTTACACCGTTCGTTCGGCGCGCGTTTTCTCCTTTAACTTGCGATCTTTATCGACGTACACGGTTCGGTTTCGTAAACGACATTCCGGGCTGCAGTAGTGACGAGCTAAACGTTAGATTTCAGCCCGTACGGGAGCTTAAATGGTACCGAAATCCCGGACACATCCCGAACCGGCGTGGTCGCACCGCCGTAAAACCGTTTAAAAATCGTAAATACCGGTGGCAATATTTGTATATAGCACCCGCGTCCAAGTTAAACATCCCGTTGTTTCTTTCGATTCGTTTTTGCGACGATACGTGTGCGAATTCAATCTTTTTGCGATGTATATGTCCGAGCGTCAAAGTACGACGGTTAGACAACATCCCCATCACTGTTTTCATACACAGTAATAGTTTTCATCGGATTCTATGCGATTATTAATAATCTGACGGATATAAACTAATGACGGTCGTACGGTAACTTTCAGTTTTTCTATAACATCAACCGTTGGGGGAAAATAAGAGTGGGATAAAAATAAAGTAGCTCGAATTATACGTACGCTTTGCGTTAGCCTGAAGTGAAGAGAGAGACTCCTGCCGGCCGACCCGTTTGCACAACGCGCGATATGCAAGCATACGATTGTAGACGTGTAGACGTTTGGACGTGTTTGACGTTAACAGGAGCGCTGGAAAGAAAAACAAAAAAGATATAAATCCAAATTAAAAAAAAAAAAAAAACAAAACAAAAAACGTACATACAACAATTCTGCATAAATACAAAACATATAACCGGTGGTTTCTGCCCCACTCGGTATATATATATATATATATATATATATATATATATGTCACATACACACGTACATGCGCAGGCTTACGGGCACAGGTTAATGGCTTAATGTCTTACGAATAAAAAGCGTCGGGGAGGGAAAGAAAAGAAAAAAAAAACCAAAAAAAAATTCGGGCCGCCTCTCTTAACCGACCGGACGCGAATCACTTTTGCATTAAGTTTGTGTTTTCTTTTTTTCGCTGTCCGCGTACATTTAATACACGTTTAATTAAAGATCGGTCGGTCGCGCGGTTTTCGTTCACGTTAACAAGAGTTAAGTGTACCCGGACCCCTTCCGTACGGTAATTTTAAGGTACATTCACTTCAGGTTGTATACGTATAACTACGCCGCCACCAAGTACATTTGGAAAAATGCGACCGAAGATCCGAATTTCATTGAAATAGCCGTTGAAATTTTATTTATTATTATTATTATTTATTTTTTTTGTCTTTTTATATATACATCTATCTATCTATCTATCTATCTATCTATCTATCTATCTATCTATCTATCTATCTATCTATCTATCTATCTATCTGATTTCATTTGTTCCGATACTCGGAGATTTCGCCGTTGCATGGAGTATAAAATCATAAAATGTAATTTAATAAGAAAAAAAGTAAATAATAAGAAGACCGCCCCTACCTACCGCAGGCATTCACTCACTCGGTCGTTCTTTCTCACTCACTCACTCACTCACTCTCTCTCTCTCTCTCTCTCTCTCTCTCTCTCTCTCTCTCTCTCTCTAAGGCTAAATAATATGTCTCATGTTGGGTTGTATTGTAACGTGGTTGTTGTACCCTGAAAATCTCATCTAATTATCTTTAGCGGTGTTGTGGAAACGTTTTCTTATATCCTGGAAAGAAAAAATGAAAATTATTTATTGAAATACTATATCACATTAGGATAAATTTTTATAACCTTTTTTTTTGTTGGTTGATATTTATTAGATTTTCCTAAATCTAATTATGCATACAGCGCCTTCATCGCTTTCACCATAATTAAACCGGGTTCTCTGCGACATAAACAAGACGGTTGTGAAATGAAAGCGGTTAATGGTATATTTCAATTATATATATATATCACGCAAATTAACGCCATTTATTGTGAAATGTGTTAAAAATATTAACGCTGAAAAAAAAAAAAAAAGAAGAAGAAACGACGTGATGACAACAAAGTTGTTTTTATTCACTTTCTCCTAGCATTGGTTGGTTATTCTTGAATATTGGAGAAAGATAGTATATTAAAAAATCTTACAAAATAAAAAACTCCATTTTATAATATAAATTCTGGTCGGTTGAATTTTTTTTTTTTTGTTTAATTTACCCAAAGGAAATTATGTGCCCCACCACATGCAGATATTGACCCCAAACCCCTTTACCAACCAGCGAATTGCCCCATCCACGCGAGTCTATGCCAGGTTTCATGGAAAGTAAATAAAATGAAAACTTAGCGGAACATTTATGGTCACTTCTATTATACGAGCACTTAAATTGAATTTATTTGATAAATAGATCAATTTGTATGTAATTAAAGTTATTTTTTACGATTTTTTTTGTTTTTGTTTTACACATCAGTAATCAATCTCTCTTTTAATGTACAAGTTCAGGAAATCGATTAATCTAAATTCAGGAAAGCAGTCTAATTATTAGAAAATCAGCTATGCTTTGCCGTTATGTAAGTAACGGCTTGCAAAACACAAAAAAAAAAAAAAATGAAACAGTATTATGATGAAGATGAGTAGCAGTAGTAGTAGTAGTAGTAGTAGTAGTAGTAGTAGTAGTAGTAGCAGTAGTAGTAGTAGTAGTAGGCGGTGAAGAAAGAAGAAGAAGAGGAGGAGGAGGAGGAGGAGGAGCAGTAGTAGTTAGTTGGATTTTGAAAAGTAACCGGAATCTATCATCCCGTTTGTTAGTGTGTATTTTGTGCAATGGCGCGCACGCGCTACCACTCACTCGACAACCGCCCCTACCTCAAGGTCATTCCCTGTGTGTGTGTGTGTGATGGGTAAGTAATAATAATATGTCAAGTGAAATGATTTTCTGGTTTGCGGCGGTTTTTTTTTTCGCGGATAGCGGGCGGTGGGGGGTGTTTGAGTTGTTGGTGCGGTATAATGCCTGCCGATATCAACATTTTTTTCCAGATAGCTCAGTATACATGCAATTTCTTCATTTTGAGTCAACAACTGCAACGTAGGCCGGCGCCAGAAAATAAATTTTTTTCGCAAATTATAATTGAGGTTAAAAACATTATTTGTTGCGTTCTTTGCTTTGGGCAAGATGTGTGAATTTCCCTCCCCCCCCTGAAACCATGGTAACGAAGCGTTTTAATTACACTTACACATTTGTTCATTTTTTTTTTTTTACCTTAAAGGAAAACTGCAATAGTAAGGTAAGGAAAATGTTTTTTCTTTTTCTATTTACATATCTCGTGTTACGGAGTACATACATTTTATTATTTATGTACATAAAAAAGCAATTTATATGCCTGTACAATAAGCAAAGAACCAAAATGTTTTTAACCTCAATTATAATGTGGTGGCCCTTAAAAGGGCCGTTTATATTTAGTACATGGCCTATTGTAACCAGCTCCATCCGCTTACTTAGAGCTCGTGTATTTGGTTACGGCCTTGGTGCCTTCGCTGACAGCGTGTTTGGCCAATTCACCGGGCAACAGAAGCCGTACGGCGGTCTGGATCTCCCTGCTGGTGATTGTGGACCGCTTGTTGTAGTGGGCGAGCCTGGAAGCCTCGGCCGCGATGCGCTCGAATATATCGTTAACGAAGCTGTTCATGATGCTCATCGCCTTAGAGGAGATGCCGGTGTCAGGATGGACCTGCTTCAACACTTTGTAGATGTACACCGCGTAGCTTTCCTTCCTCTTGCGTTTCTTTTTCTTGTCTCCCTTGGCGATGTTCTTTTGCGCCTTGCCGGCCTTCTTGGCCGCTTTACCGCTGGTCTTAGGTGGCATGATGCTTTGAATTTGGTGGAACGCAGGTACGGAAGGACCTATTTATGATAGAAATCGGTATTTTTGCTCCCAATAAGACCGGCCCGTCGAAAAGAAATTCCCTTTTCCCACGAATGACGAGGCTGCAAACAACGTATGGCAACTTGCCGACCAATCGTGTGGCCTTCATTAAAGTTTATATATAAACTTGGCGGACCGTATAGGAAACGCCAAAATTGCGGATACCGTTAACTTTTAAGGTGCCCCGACCAATGGCGGTCGAGGAACCGAAACAGCTGGCTGAACTGACCAATCGAAAGGTTTCGCCGCGACGACGGCAACGGTGAGCCCAATAGTGGTCGGTGCTTGAAACCGTAAATAGAGTCAGACCGACGGCCGTCGGGTCATTCCTTCGTGTTTGTTCATTCCAAGTTCACAGCAGCAGCAGCCAAACGATGTCAGGTCGCGGAAAGGGTGGTAAAGTGAAGGGAAAGGCAAAGTCGCGGTCTTCCCGCGCCGGTCTTCAATTCCCGGTGGGCAGAATCCACCGTCTTCTCAGGAAGGGCAACTACGCAGAACGTGTCGGAGCGGGCGCTCCGGTCTACCTGGCTGCCGTCATGGAATATTTGGCTGCGGAAGTATTGGAGTTGGCAGGAAACGCGGCCAGGGACAACAAGAAAACTCGTATCATCCCGAGGCACTTGCAGTTGGCCATCCGCAATGACGAGGAGTTAAACAAGCTTTTGTCCGGGGTCACCATCGCACAAGGTGGTGTCTTGCCGAACATTCAAGCCGTGCTTCTGCCGAAGAAGACCGAGAAGAAAGCTTAAGAAGCGCTCTAATCACCGGTCCGATACTTCACAAACAATCGTCAGACAAATTAAAACGGCCCTTTTAAGGGCCACCATGTTTGAAAAGGTTTAAAAAAAAAAGGCTTGTTGAACTGGCGTGCATAAATGATGATTAAATTCTTTTAAAGTAAAACAACACACAGTTGGGTGGATGTGGATACATACATATAAATAATACATACACATTTAAATTAATTTCCCCCCTACATACATAGTTAGTATAATAATAGAGGTTGTAAGGTAGGTCCTGGTGAGAACGTACTTTTTAACCGCTACGAACCTGTTGAGGTCCCAAACATATATATATATATATGCACGAATGCGGCATGCTATTTATTTTTAATCACCGTTCACACCGGCCGGTCCGTCCAAGGGAATGAATACAAAAAAAAAAAAAAAGAAGAAAATCAATCAATCATATTATATTGAATGGGAAGTTAACAACAACACATCGTACAGTATACTACTACTACTACTACTAACTAACTAAGAAGTTGTATTGCTTGTGTACCTTCCTTCTTCAATTTTCGTAAGCTCAACAACAAACACAAGTACAAAATGTAGTAGTTATTGTAAATTTCTCTCTCTTCCTTAGTAGTAAGTAGTGTTCTGACGACGATCCACATGGATATAAAAAACCTACACGCGGATTAATTCATTTTAAATCTTAAAAGTAAAAAAAAAAGTACACACACACACATCATCAATCATCATACATATACTTCTTTTTTTCTCTCTCTCTCTCTTTTGCTGCCAGTCAAACAAATATTTTATCTCACAGGTAAGGTAAAAGTAAATTGTATCATCAAATTAATTCTTCTTCTTAGTTGATGATGATTTACACATAAAGATAAGACTACTATTTTATTAACCTCTTGGTTGGTGGGTGGCCCTTAAAAGGGCCGTTTTAATATTCGTAGACCAGCGGGAACGGTGACCGCTTAACCGCCGAAGCCGTACAGAGTTCTGCCTTGCCTCTTCAGCGCGTACACCACGTCCATGGCGGTTACAGTTTTCCTCTTTGCGTGTTCGGTGTAAGTGACTGCGTCTCTGATTACGTTCTCGAGGAACACTTTAAGTACTCCTCTGGTCTCTTCGTATATGAGACCTGAGATACGTTTCACACCGCCGCGGCGGGCCAGACGCCTGATGGCCGGCTTGGTGATGCCCTGGATGTTGTCTCGCAGGACCTTGCGGTGACGCTTGGCTCCGCCTTTGCCCAAACCTTTACCTCCTTTCCCGCGACCGGTCATAGCAGCAGCTTAACTTCAAATGACGAGCAAAAAACTTGTTTCTCAGCGAGCAGGTCAGTCGATCTGAAGCCGCCGTCCCGGTATCCCTCACTTTTATGCTCTCTTAAGGCCGCGTGATTGGGCAGTCGAGGCGGCCAATAGGAGCGGCCCATTTTGACCAATCACGTGAGACCGAGCCGGCAATAAATACCGGTCCCGTTTACTTTCTAGGGCATTGCTTTCTGTGCATCCGAACAGGAGGTCTTAACAGCGTGAATTTGTAAACCAGCAGCAGCACCGACTAGTTATTGCCGTCAGGAAAAATGGCCCGTACCAAGCAGACCGCCCGCAAATCCACCGGTGGCAAAGCTCCCAGGAAGCAGCTGGCGACCAAGGCGGCACGCAAGAGCGCCCCGGCCACCGGCGGCGTGAAGAAACCTCATCGCTACAGGCCTGGAACTGTCGCCCTCCGTGAGATCCGTAGATACCAGAAGAGCACGGAGCTACTCATACGCAAGCTGCCGTTCCAGCGGCTGGTACGTGAGATAGCGCAGGACTTCAAGACCGATCTCCGGTTCCAGAGTTCCGCCGTCATGGCTCTGCAGGAAGCCAGCGAGGCTTATCTGGTCGGGCTGTTTGAAGACACAAATCTGTGCGCCATCCACGCCAAACGTGTGACAATTATGCCGAAAGACATCCAGCTGGCTCGTCGTATTCGCGGAGAGAGAGCTTAATTTGAGGTGGCGTATACGTACGGTCCGCGCGCACTACTACCATCATATTCAAAATCTTTACAACGGCCCTTTTCAGGGCCACAATTTTTAATGCGAGGTTTTTTAAATGTTGTGGTTGGTTCTTTTTTTTTTTTTTCGGCCGAAGAGAAAAGAAAAAAAAAAAAACCACCAATGTTATTCTGTTTTCCATATATATAAAACTGCAAAGAAAAAATTATTCCAATATTCACAACCCAACACATATATATATATATATAGTAGTAGATAGAGAGAGTATAGTAAAATAATGATAATTTTCTATCTTCACCGGGTTGGGGGTTGTTTTCTTCAATCAAAGAAGGAGGGCCTGGCTGGGCTGGACTTAGAGGTACAGACAGGGTTACTTTCGGTGGGAATTTGGGGGAAAAAAAACACAACCAACAACACCCCCTATATTATAATAAGTTCTTTATTTTGTTTGTCATAATTTCATATATATATAATATACATATATTTCTTGCTGTTTGTTGTTTTATTTAACCACCCACCGAGTTCAGAGGCAATTGCCACCATATATATATGACGGACGATGAGAAAGAAGGAGGAGTTAGCGGGGCGGGAGGGAGGGAGGGAAGGTTAGAGAGAGAGAGAGGGAGAGAGATTGATGTGTGTGAAAATTACCGGGATTCGAAGCTCCCGTGTATGAAAAAAAAAAGGGGGCCGAGAGCCGCCGCCTACACACATATAATATATGGCGGCATACATAATATATATGCCGCCGGCCCGGCATACGGATTTTATGGGAGAGATGAAAATATTTGTGTATGTGTATAATAACACAAAACAAAATAATACAAGATCGACCCGTTTGTGCGGGGGGGTGTAATTTACTAATAAATAAAAATATAAAAGTTCCAAAAAAAAAATCTCTCCTGTATAATTATAAATAATGCCTATCCGGGGGGGGAGAGAGATATACTATACTACGGACGGTCCACACGTTCCGTCCGTGTGATAATTTAATGACGGACAGAGAGGGGATCTTTGTCCGCCCCACTTTTCTTTGGCTCGGCACAGCACCGAAACATGATGAGGCAAAATATTATTTTTACACGTATAACGAAAAAACCTCATACGTTGGTGGCGGCCCTGAAAAGGGCCATTTGTTAATAATTTACGTACAGTAAAATAATAATTTTACTGTTTACTTCTTCTTTCCAGCGGCTGCTTTCTTGGGCGACTTTGGTTTCTTCACTGCTGCCTTCTTCGGCTTCGGAGACTTTGGTTTCTTGGTCGGCGGCTTGGACACCTTTTTCGCCTTCGATGGAGACTTCGGTTTCGGGGCGGCCGCCTTCTTCGCAGAAGCGCTCTTCGGTTTGCTGGCTGCTGCGGCTTTCTTCGGTTTCGGCTTCGGAGCGGACGGTTTCTTAGCCGGGGCGGCTTTGCCTTCGCCCTTCACTGATATCTTGAAAGAGCCGGACGCTCCTTTACCTTTCGGCTGCGTGAGGGCGCCTGCCGCGACCGCCGTTTTCAGATATTTCTTGATGAACGGGGCCAACTTTTCGGCGTCTACCTTGTAGTTGGCTGCTATGTACTTCTTTATCGCCTGCAGAGAAGATCCGCCGCGCTCTTTGAGACCGGCGATCGCCGCGTTGACCATATCGGCTGTCGGCGGGTGCGCCGGCTTAGACCTCGGCTTCTTCGAACCGCCTGCTTTGGATGCCGCCTTTTTCCCTGGAGCTGCCTTGGCCGGAGTTGTCGCTGTGGCGACGGGAGCTGAAGCTGTAGCGGTGCTGTCTGACATGATGATGATGATGATGCTGCTGCTGTTGCTGTTGTGCGGATCGGATGATAACGCTGGTATGAAACGGTATATATCCCGTAAACCTAAAGCCAATGGAAAATTATTACTATATACGTTAGTTTGGCGGACTTTAAAGGGAGCAGCGACTTTGGCTGCTAGCACGTCACCCCGGCCATCACTGAATCGTGCTTACACCGTTCGTTCGGCGCGCGTTTTCTCCTTTAACTTGCGATCTTTATCGACGTACACGGTTCGGTTTCGTAAACGACATTCCGGGCTGCAGTAGTGACGAGCTAAACGTTAGATTTCAGCCCGTACGGGAGCTTAAATGGTACCGAAATCCCGGACACATCCCGAACCGGCGTGGTCGCACCGCCGTAAAACCGTTTAAAAATCGTAAATACCGGTGGCAATATTTGTATATAGCACCCGCGTCCAAGTTAAACATCCCGTTGTTTCTTTCGATTCGTTTTTGCGACGATACGTGTGCGAATTCAATCTTTTTGCGATGTATATGTCCGAGCGTCAAAGTACGACGGTTAGACAACATCCCCATCACTGTTTTCATACACAGTAATAGTTTTCATCGGATTCTATGCGATTATTATTAATCTGACGGATATAAACTAATGACGGTCGTACGGTAACTTTCAGTTTTTCTATAACATCAACCGTTGGGGGAAAATAAGAGTGGGATAAAAATAAAGTAGCTCGAATTATACGTACGCTTTGCGTTAGCCTGAAGTGAAGAGAGAGACTCCTGCCGGCCGACCCGTTTGCACAACGCGCGATATGCAAGCATACGATTGTAGACGTGTAGACGTTTGGACGTGTTTGACGTTAACAGGAGCGCTGGAAAGAAAAACAAAAAAGATATAAATCCAAATTAAAAAAAAAAAAAAAACAAAACAAAAAACGTACATACAACAATTCTGCATAAATACAAAACATATAACCGGTGGTTTCTGCCCCACTCGGTATATATATATATATATATATATATATGTCACATACACACGTACATGCGCAGGCTTACGGGCACAGGTTAATGGCTTAATGTCTTACGAATAAAAAGCGTCGGGGAGGGAAAGAAAAGAAAAAAAAAACCAAAAAAAAATTCGGGCCGCCTCTCTTAACCGACCGGACGCGAATCACTTTTGCATTAAGTTTGTGTTTTCTTTTTTTCGCTGTCCGCGTACATTTAATACACGTTTAATTAAAGATCGGTCGGTCGCGCGGTTTTCGTTCACGTTAACAAGAGTTAAGTGTACCCGGACCCCTTCCGTACGGTAATTTTAAGGTACATTCACTTCAGGTTGTATACGTATAACTACGCCGCCACCAAGTACATTTGGAAAAATGCGACCGAAGATCCGAATTTCATTGAAATAGCCGTTGAAATTTTATTTATTATTATTATTATTTATTTTTTTTGTCTTTTTATATATACATCTATCTATCTATCTATCTATCTATCTATCTATCTATCTATCTATCTATCTATCTATCTATCTATCTATCTATCTGATTTCATTTGTTCCGATACTCGGAGATTTCGCCGTTGCATGGAGTATAAAATCATAAAATGTAATTTAATAAGAAAAAAAGTAAATAATAAGAAGACCGCCCCTACCTACCGCAGGCATTCACTCACTCGGTCGTTCTTTCTCACTCACTCACTCACTCACTCTCTCTCTCTCTCTCTCTCTCTCTCTCTCTCTAAGGCTAAATAATATGTCTCATGTTGGGTTGTATTGTAACGTGGTTGTTGTACCCTGAAAATCTCATCTAATTATCTTTAGCGGTGTTGTGGAAACGTTTTCTTATATCCTGGAAAGAAAAAATGAAAATTATTTATTGAAATACTATATCACATTAGGATAAATTTTTATAACCTTTTTTTTTGTTGGTTGATATTTATTAGATTTTCCTAAATCTAATTATGCATACAGCGCCTTCATCGCTTTCACCATAATTAAACCGGGTTCTCTGCGACATAAACAAGACGGTTGTGAAATGAAAGCGGTTAATGGTATATTTCAATTATATATATATATCACGCAAATTAACGCCATTTATTGTGAAATGTGTTAAAAATATTAACGCTGAAAAAAAAAAAAAAAGAAGAAGAAACGACGTGATGACAACAAAGTTGTTTTTATTCACTTTCTCCTAGCATTGGTTGGTTATTCTTGAATATTGGAGAAAGATAGTATATTAAAAAATCTTACAAAATAAAAAACTCCATTTTATAATATAAATTCTGGTCGGTTGAATTTTTTTTTTTTTGTTTAATTTACCCAAAGGAAATTATGTGCCCCACCACATGCAGATATTGACCCCAAACCCCTTTACCAACCAGCGAATTGCCCCATCCACGCGAGTCTATGCCAGGTTTCATGGAAAGTAAATAAAATGAAAACTTAGCGGAACATTTATGGTCACTTCTATTATACGAGCACTTAAATTGAATTTATTTGATAAATAGATCAATTTGTATGTAATTAAAGTTATTTTTTACGATTTTTTTTGTTTTTGTTTTACACATCAGTAATCAATCTCTCTTTTAATGTACAAGTTCAGGAAATCGATTAATCTAAATTCAGGAAAGCAGTCTAATTATTAGAAAATCAGCTATGCTTTGCCGTTATGTAAGTAACGGCTTGCAAAACACAAAAAAAAAAAAAAATGAAACAGTATTATGATGAAGATGAGTAGCAGTAGTAGTAGTAGTAGTAGTAGTAGTAGTAGTAGTAGTAGTAGCAGTAGTAGTAGTAGTAGTAGGCGGTGAAGAAAGAAGAAGAAGAGGAGGAGGAGGAGGAGGAGGAGCAGTAGTAGTTAGTTGGATTTTGAAAAGTAACCGGAATCTATCATCCCGTTTGTTAGTGTGTATTTTGTGCAATGGCGCGCACGCGCTACCACTCACTCGACAACCGCCCCTACCTCAAGGTCATTCCCTGTGTGTGTGTGTGTGATGGGTAAGTAATAATAATATGTCAAGTGAAATGATTTTCTGGTTTGCGGCGGTTTTTTTTTTCGCGGATAGCGGGCGGTGGGGGGTGTTTGAGTTGTTGGTGCGGTATAATGCCTGCCGATATCAACATTTTTTTCCAGATAGCTCAGTATACATGCAATTTCTTCATTTTGAGTCAACAACTGCAACGTAGGCCGGCGCCAGAAAATAAATTTTTTTCGCAAATTATAATTGAGGTTAAAAACATTATTTGTTGCGTTCTTTGCTTTGGGCAAGATGTGTGAATTTCCCTCCCCCCCCTGAAACCATGGTAACGAAGCGTTTTAATTACACTTACACATTTGTTCATTTTTTTTTTTTTACCTTAAAGGAAAACTGCAATAGTAAGGTAAGGAAAATGTTTTTTCTTTTTCTATTTACATATCTCGTGTTACGGAGTACATACATTTTATTATTTATGTACATAAAAAAGCAATTTATATGCCTGTACAATAAGCAAAGAACCAAAATGTTTTTAACCTCAATTATAATGTGGTGGCCCTTAAAAGGGCCGTTTATATTTAGTACATGGCCTATTGTAACCAGCTCCATCCGCTTACTTAGAGCTCGTGTATTTGGTTACGGCCTTGGTGCCTTCGCTGACAGCGTGTTTGGCCAATTCACCGGGCAACAGAAGCCGTACGGCGGTCTGGATCTCCCTGCTGGTGATTGTGGACCGCTTGTTGTAGTGGGCGAGCCTGGAAGCCTCGGCCGCGATGCGCTCGAATATATCGTTAACGAAGCTGTTCATGATGCTCATCGCCTTAGAGGAGATGCCGGTGTCAGGATGGACCTGCTTCAACACTTTGTAGATGTACACCGCGTAGCTTTCCTTCCTCTTGCGTTTCTTTTTCTTGTCTCCCTTGGCGATGTTCTTTTGCGCCTTGCCGGCCTTCTTGGCCGCTTTACCGCTGGTCTTAGGTGGCATGATGCTTTGAATTTGGTGGAACGCAGGTACGGAAGGACCTATTTATGATAGAAATCGGTATTTTTGCTCCCAATAAGACCGGCCCGTCGAAAAGAAATTCCCTTTTCCCACGAATGACGAGGCTGCAAACAACGTATGGCAACTTGCCGACCAATCGTGTGGGAATGGAATGGAATGCAAAGTTGGCAGGAGTCTATTACTCCCTACTTTATCGCAGAGCCTGGACAGAGTCCCTTGCTGCTGGATCTTTCTAATCGGGCTTGTTTTTAAAAGGGTCACTTTTAGTCTCGGTTCTTATTTTTCAATTTTTGTATATTATTATTATAGTGAATTTAAGACGGATTTAATTGCATTCCAATTCCGTTGTTATACCAGCGTTACCGAACCCATTTTATGGGCCGACCGCGGAAGGCTAGGCTTATAAAGCCTGTCCTCCCGACGTAATTCCCCTTCAGACCGTCCACTGAAGTCCTTTCGGTGCTAACTCTTTAATAGGCTAGCAGGAATACGCCACAACGGGGCACTATCTGTGAGGAGGGAGCAATGCGTCCCCTTTTCCGGAGGAGTCGCAATTGCTGGGTTATTTGGTCTGATTGTAAGTTTGAGTTAGGAGAGGTTGTTAAGAAGCTCTTCATCCGCTTCTGGTATGGCTGCCCTTCAGGACGCATCTCTGCTGGGCTCTGTTCCGGACTCCAGTCCGTGATGTTGAGACGAGTGGCTGGTCTTCCTTCTTCTTCATCTTCTCCCTCTTCTTCTCCCGAAGACCTCTTCTTTCTTCTTTGGCCTGCACTTTCCAAGAATTGGTAGTAACCGAAGTTACATACCGTTAACCTTGTAATTCCCGAAGCCCCGAAGGGCTGAACGGGGGAAAGTGCAGGTTTCTTCGCTCTTCTGTGCTGTCAGTGGCTGCTGGGCAGGTCGCTGCTGGGTAGGTGGCTGCTGGGCAGGTGGCTGCTGGGCCGGTGGCTGCTGGGCAGGTGGCTACTGGGCTTGCGACTGCTGGGCTGATGGCTGCTGGGCTCGTTCCCTCTTTCTTCTTTCTTGAAAGGAAAGGAAGGTAATAGGGAACTTACAAATGGTGATACCTATTCGCGATCGCGGTTTTGGGGCGGCGATTTTTGTGGAAGAAGTAAACAGTAAATATTCACTCCACGTAATTATTAACCTTCAGACACACGTGTGTCTGAGAAGGGGTTGGGGGGACCGCGTGGCCGCAGTGAAGAAACCATTTGTTTTGAGGTGGCTGTTGGTATCTGCAACAGAAGAAGCAGAACACACACACGAAAAAAAAAAAAAAAAAAAAAAAAAAAAATCTTAATTATAACTTTCTTTCGGCTGGCGGGATGAGACGGCACGTCGAGTCGTTCCACATCCACGTTTCTCCCGTTTCTGAAACAAGAGAAACAGAACAAAACACGCAAAAAAAAAAAAAAAAAAAAAAAAAAAAAAAAAAAAAAAAAATTTATAAATTTAGACCGCGTTTTTGTTGTATTCGCGACTTACCGTATTTGAAGTCTTCAAATTATATAACTCGCGAAAAACTAATCACTCGCGACCCCGGAAACGCGTCTGACGCACTATTCCGTTTATGGCTCATGCGATATGGAGGCCCCTAAGCCTGGTTTGTCGATTTTCGGCTACCGCACCGCACCATCACGGTGGTTCGTCCAGTACGGCGTGAGGCCGCTTCCTTACACCTGTCGGAGTTGGGTCCTCTCTGCAGATGTCCCGAAGATGACTGTGTTCGGACACAGCCGCTCTCCCGAACAGTCTGCGCGCCTGCGCCACCCCCACCTCGGACACGGATTGAAATCTCGCATCAGATCGGAGAGTGGCGTTCCTGACGAACCACGGAGCTCCAAAGATCGTCCGCAACGCTATGTTTTGGACGGCCTCGATCTTCTTTTGAAGCGAGGAGCTCAACACTGCCCCCCATGCCGGGTAAGCATATGTCAGAATCGGCAGTACGTACAGCCGAAAAATGAGCAGCTTAGTTGCCAGTGGGTACGGGCTGGCACTGTTCAGCACTGGGTATAGCGAGGCTCTGGCGGCCTTAGCCCTTCGGGTCGCATAATTGACATGCTCGTCGAAGGTAAGCCGCCTGTCCAACACCACCCCCAGGTACTTAACTGTTTTCTCAAAAGGGATTTTCTCCCCTGAGATTTCCAGCTCTCTGGTCGGTTTTCGTGTCTTGCATGTGAACATCACGGCCACCGATTTTTCACCGTTGACCCTGATTCTCCACATGTCGAGCCACGGTTCCACTAAGTCCAGCTGCCTTTGGAGCCTCCGGACCGCGTAATCCACATTTGCGGATTCGTAGAAATATGCCGTGTCGTCTGCGTAAAGGGCCGTTTTGACCCCTTCCGACAGCGGCATATCGTTCACGTACAAAGTGTACATGAACGGGGAAAGTACTGCTCCTTGGGGAACCCCAGCGGCTATTTCTCTGGTAGAGGAAATCGTTTCCCCTACGCGCACGACAAAATGTCGGTCTAGTAGATATGACCGCATCAGTCTGACATAGCGGTACGGGATCGCCGATCGCGCTAGCTTATAAAGCAGCCCGCTATGCCAAACTTTGTCAAAGGCCTTGGCCACATCCAGAAAAACGGCTGCAGTCACCCGTTTCCTGTTCAGGCCTCCGACAAGGTCATCTATTATTTTTACCAGTTGGAGGGTAGTTGAGTGACCCTCCCTGAACCCAAATTGCTCGGGCCGCACTTCTCCCTCCATGTATCGCCTCAGTTTTTCGAGAAAAATCCTCTCGAACAACTTAGACAATACCGGTAACAGGGAGATTGGCCTATAATTCCGTGGGAAAAGTAAACTTTTCCCCGGTTTGGGTAAACATACGACTTTGGCCGTTTTCCAACAATTCGGGAAATATCCAACGTACAAAATGGACGTGAATATCACCGAAATTGCCGTAATCACGGAGGCCGGTATGTTCCGGAATGCACGGGCGCTGATCCCGTCGACACCCGGGGCCTTGTCGGGGCTTGTGGCCTTAATGGCTGCGGAAACTTCCGCTTCAGTGACTTGGTCAATCTCTAGAGGGGCGTCCTCCACCTGTGAGAAATAATCTACAAGAAAGGATTCCACCTCGGTTGTGTGCTCGTCGTTCGGGGAGGGAGGGGGGTTTGGAGTGAACTGCTCCTCCAAGGTATCGGCGAATACCTCGGCCCTCTCCGCCTCCGAGTATGCAAGAAAACCTCGCTGCCCCACAACCGGATGGCGAGGCTTCTTCCCTTCTCGCAGTCTCCTGTTCAACCTGAACACCGAGGAGATGTCGTCAGAGACCGAGGCGAGGTATTCGTTCCACGAATCCTCTCGATGGCTTTTTAGCAGTTGTTTTACCCTGTCCGTTTGATTATAAAAGGCCCGCTTATCAGCGGGGGACAGGGTGATTCGATATCTCCTCCTCAATCGTCGTTTCTCCGTTATGGCTTCGGAGATATGAGGAGGGAGGTCGTTTCGAACAACTGCTCGAGTCTTGGCCGATGAGCTGCCTGCCAGGGCCTCGGTCATTGACGACGTGACGCGCCCGACAGTGTCGTCGATTTCCTCCGGGGTGTTCAGGAGCTCAGGATTTACCGGCCTGTACTCCCGCTGGAGGGTTTCGTAGAACCTTTTCCAGTTAACTGACCTTCGGGGTATAGGCGGGGGATCTCGGCCACCCCCTGCCTGACCTAGTTCCAACAGGACAGGGGAATGGTCCGAGCTGAGGTCTTCTATCGTTTCAATCATGAATGGGAGGGTACCCCCCTTCATGACTGCGATATCCAGCACGTCAGGCCTAGATCTGCCTGAGCGATGCACGAACGTGGGCACCTCAGGGCCTACGACGACCAAGCGGCGGGCTCTCGCCCTTTCGTACAGCAATCTGCCATTTGGATTTGTCAGATTGCTGTTCCATGACACGTGTTTGGCATTGAGGTCGCCCATGAGTATCATGGGCCCATCCCAATTTTCCAGCACGGCATCCAGATCTGCGCCGGTTACCGCGTCGTTCGGCTTGCTATAAGCCGAAACCAGCCGATACACCGTGCCCAGATGCTCCACATGCACACACGTTTGCTCCATCACGTTTGTATGAAGAACAACGCGCGTATGCATGTGGCGTCTGTGGACTAAAACCGCAGTTCCTCCAGAGGAGTGAGATCCGGGTCGAACTGGCCTATCCGTCCTATATGTAAAATAGTTCCGAAGGGTCAGTTGCTTGTTTGGGTTCAAGCACGTCTCAGACAACAGTATCACGTCTATCAGTAGATCCTCGGCCAGACGGCATAGTTCCTCCTTCCGGCCTACTACTGAGTTGGCGTTCCACTGCAAGAGTCTGAGGGTGGGCCTAACCATACCTGGACAGTACAGTCATGAGGCACTCTATTAAGGACTGAATACAGTCCTTGAGAGATTTTGCCTGGAGCAGGCGTGGCAAAACCGTCATGATATCTGGCAGGATATCCTTCACTGTCATCTGCGACAGGAAGTCCCTGCCAGTGGTCTCCAACGGGGTAGCCGGTTTCGGATTGCCGCTGGGGGTGCCTTTTGGCGCGGCCGCCCTTTTGGTGGGGCGCGGGGCCACAGGGGCCGCGGTGTTTTTAACAGCCTGCTTGGCCTTCCCAGCCGGAGCAGGCTTTGCCTTTCCCGTCGAGGAAGGCTTGGCCTTCTTCGCCGGGGCCGGCTTTGTCGCCGCCTTTTGTTTTACCACCTTCTTGGTGGTCGCCGCCGGTTTTGGCTTGGCGGGTGTTGGGGAGGGTACCTCCCCTTTTTTCACCACCGCCTTGGCCACAGGTGCCGGCACCTCCGGTTTGGGGGCTGATATTCCCCCACCGGCAACACGGGCCCAGCTGCGGCCGTCTAAAGTCGCGGGCTTTTTAATACCCTTGACCCTGTTGACCTGCTCCTTATAATAAGGGCAGCCCCGGTAATTGGCCGGGTGAGGCCCCTTGCAATTAACGCATGAGGCTGGTTCCTCACGCGGCTTAACGCATGTGGCAGTGTCGTGGTCCCCACCCCACTTGACACATTGCTGGGCCCTCTGGCAGTAATTGGACGAGTGTCCAAATTTCTGGCATCTGTGGCACTGGGGTGGCCCCCCTCGTGACACAAACGCAGTCACTGCGACCTTGCAGTAAAAAAGACTGCCAAGGTCGTAGATGGTACGGGCCGAAGGGGTCCTTTTAAGGGCCACAAGGCAGGTCGGGGTTTCCCGACCGTCCCTCGTGAGGAGCTTCTTAGCTGAAACTACCTCATAGCCAAGGGAGGTCAGTTCCTCCCTTATTTCCTCCGGGGCAGCCCCATAGGGGATCCCCCGTATAACCACCTTCAGCTCCCGATCCTTTGGGAGCTGGAAGGAGTGGAAGGCGATTCCCTTGGAGTGCAGGAAACTCTGCACCGCCCGGTAATCTGCCTCGCTGCCCAGCTGCAGCCTGATGGAAAGCCCGGTGCTTTTTGCCACCAGGCGTCCCCCGATACGCGACTTAATGTCGCGCGCTAATGCTGGCCACTCCTTAGGGCAGTCCAGCATAATTGGCGGGATTTTCTCCCGCCTTACGGTAGCAGGCTGTGATGGGGCCCCATCATCAGCCTGCGGGTTGGCGGCTGCTGCAGCCTTGCTGCAGCCCGCTACGGGCTCCGCCTCCATAGGAGGCGCGGAGTTCCGGCGTTTCTGGCGCTTCCTAGCGCCAGACCCGCTTTCCTCTCCACCGTCGGATAGTTCCGGGGTGGGAGAACGGGGTGGAGGAGGCCTTATTTTTCCTTCCATGAAGGAGAAAATACAACCAAAAATTTAGAAATTTAAAATTAAAAATTAAAACTAGCACTTCTTAGAACTACACTTCCTGAAATAACAAAATATACAAGAAATAATAATAACAATGGAAAGTTAGTCTTTCCTTTTATATAGAATAATTTAAAATTAAATTATTCTATATGGCTTAACAATAGACCTATACAAAATTTGTATAGGCTATTAAATGTATTATTAACGACTTAGCAAAGTTCAATTTACATAATACAATAGTTCTTTAGAAATAAAATCTATTATAGACTTAGCTGAATGGAGAACAATAGCCTGCTATACAGGCAGGTGCGGCACAGCGGTTGTCCTAACAGCACTCCTCTACATGGTCGGTCCTAAAGCCATGGAAAGGAATGCAAAAGTGGCAGGAGTCTATTACTCCCTACTTTATCGCAGAGCCTGGACAGAGTCCCTTGCTGCTAGATCTTTCTAATCGGGCTTGTTTTTAAAAGGGTCACTTTTAGTCTCGGTTCTTATTTTTCAATTTTTGTATATTATTATTATAGTGAATTTAAGACGGATTTAGTTGCATTCCAATTCCGTTGTTATACCAGCGTTATCGAACCCATTTCATGGGCCGACCGCGGAAGGCTAGGCTTATAAAGCCTGTCCTCCCGACGTAATTCCCCTTCAGACCGTCCACTGAAGTCCTTTCGGTGCTAACTCTTTAATAGGCTAGCAGGAATACGCCACAACGGGGCACTATCTGTGAGGAGGGAGCAATGCGTCCCCTTTTCCGGAGGAGTCGCAATTGCTGGGTTATTTGGTCTGATTGTAAGTTTGACTTAGGAGAGGTTGTTAAGAAGCTCTTCATCCGCTTCTGGTATGGCTGCCCTTCAGGACGCATCTCTGCTGGGCTCTGTTCCGGACTCCAGTCCGTGATGTTGAGACGAATGGCTGGTCTTCCTTCTTCTTCATCTTCTCCCTCTTCTTCTCCCGAAGACCTCTTCTTTCTTCTTTGGCCTGCACTTTCCAAGAATTGGTAGTAACCGAAGTTACATACCGTTAACCTTGTAATTCCCGAAGCCCCGAAGGGCTGAACGGGGGAAAGTGCAGGTTTCTTCGCTCTTCTGTGCTGTCAGTGGCTGCTGGGCAGGTCGCTGCTGGGCAGGTGGCTGCTGGGCAGGTGGCTGCTGGGCAGGTGGCTGCTGGGCCGGTGGCTGCTGGGCAGGTGGCTGCTGGGCTTGCGACTGCTGGGCTGATGGCTGCTGGGCTCGTTCCCTCTTTCTTCTTTCTTGAAAGGAAAGGAAGGTAATAGGGAACTTACAAATGGTGATACCTATTCGCGATCGCGGTTTTGGGGCGGCGATTTTTGTGGAAGAAGTAAACAGTAATTATTCACTCCACGTAATTATTAACCTTCAGACACACGTGTGTCTGAGAAGGGGTTGGGGGGACCGCGTGGCCGCAGTGAAGAAACCATTCGTTTTGTGGTGGCTGTTGGTATCTGCAACAGAAGAAGCAGAACACACACCGAAAAAAAAAAAAAAAAAAAAAAAAAAAAAAAAATCTTAATTATAACTTTCTTTCGGCTGGCGGGATGAGACGGCACGTCGAGTCGTTCCACATCCACGTTTCTCCCGTTTCTGAAACAAGAGAAACAGAACAAAACACGCAAAAAAAAAAAAAAAGAAAAATTTAGACTGCGTTTTTGTTGTATGCGCGACTTACCGTATTTGAAGTCTTCAAATTATATAACTCGCGAAAAACTAATCACTCGCGACCCCGGAAGCGCGTCTGACGCACTATTCCGTTTATGGCTCATGCGATATGGAGGCCCCTAAGCCTGGTTTGTCGATTCTCGGCTACCGCACCGCACCATCACGGTGGTTCGTCCAGTACGGCGTGAGGCCGCTTCCTTACACCTGTCGGAGTTGGGTCCTCTCTGCAGATGTCCCGAAGATGACTGTGTTCGGACACAGCCGCTCTCCCGAACAGTCTGCGCGCCTGCGCCACCCCCACCTCAGACACGGATTGAAATCTCGCATCAGATCGGAGAGTGGCGTTCCTGACGAACCACGGAGCTCCAAAGATCGTCCGCAACGCTATGTTTTGGACGGCCTCGATCTTCTTTTGAAGCGAGGAGCTCAACACTGCCCCCCATGCCGGGTAAGCATATGTTAGAATCGGCAGTACGTACAGCCGAAAAATGAGCAGCTTAGTTGCCAGTGGGTACGGGCTGGCACTGTTCAGCACTGGGTATAGCGAGGCTCTGGCGGCCTTAGCCCTTCGGGTCGCATAATTGACATGCTCGTCGAAGGTAAGCCGCCTGTCCAACACCACCCCCAGGTACTTAACTGTTTTCTCAAAAGGGATTTTCTCCCCTGAGATTTCCAGCTCTCTGGTCGGTTTTCGTGTCTTGCATGTGAACATCACGGCCACCGATTTTTCACCGTTGACCCTGATTCTCCACATGTCGAGCCACGGTTCCACTAAGTCCAGCTGCCTTTGGAGCCTCCGGACCGCGTAATCCACATTTGCGGATTCGTAGAAATATGCCGTGTCGTCTGCGTAAAGGGCCGTTTTGACCCCTTCCGACAGCGGCATATCGTTCACGTACAAAGTGTACATGAACGGGGAAAGTACTGCTCCTTGGGGAACCCCAGCGGCTATTTCTCTGGTAGAGGAAATCGTTTCCCCTACGCGCACGACAAAATGTCGGTCTAGTAGATATGACCGCATCAGTCTGACATAGCGGTACGGGATCGCCGATCGCGCTAGCTTATAAAGCAGCCTGCTATGCCAAACTTTGTCAAAGGCCTTGGCCACATCCAGAAAAACGGCTGCAGTCACCCGTTTCCTGTTCAGGCCTCCGACAAGGTCATCTATTATTTTTACCAGTTGGAGGGTAGTTGAGTGACCCTCCCTGAACCCAAATTGCTCGGGCCGCACTTCTCCCTCCATGTATCGCCTCAGTTTTTCGAGAAAAATCCTCTCGAACAACTTAGACAATACCGGTAACAGGGAGATTGGCCTATAATTCCGTGGGAAAAGTAAACTTTTCCCCGGTTTGGGTAAACATACGACTTTGGCCGTTTTCCAACAATTCGGGAAATATCCAACGTACAAAATGGACGTGAATATCACCGAAATTGCCGTAATCACGGAGGCCGGTATGTTCCGGAATGCACGGGCGCTGATCCCGTCGACACCCGGGGCCTTGTCGGGGCTTGTGGCCTTAATGGCTGCGGAAACTTCCGCTTCAGTGACTTGGTCAATCTCTAGAGGGGCGTCCTCCACCTGTGAGAAATAATCTACAAGAAAGGATTCCACCTCGGTTGTGTGCTCGTCGTTCGGGGAGGGAGGGGGGTTTGGAGTGAACTGCTCCTCCAAGGTATCGGCGAATACCTCGGCCCTCTCCGCCTCCGAGTATGCAAGAAAACCTCGCTGCCCCACAACCGGATGGCGAGGCTTCTTCCCTTCTCGCAGTCTCCTGTTCAACCTGAACACCGAGGAGATGTCGTCAGAGACCGAGGCGAGGTATTCGTTCCACGAATCCTCTCGATGGCTTTTTAGCAGTTGTTTTACCCTGTCCGTTTGATTATAAAAGGCCCGCTTATCAGCGGGGGACAGGGTGATTCGATATCTCCTCCTCAATCGTCGTTTCTCCGTTATGGCTTCGGAGATATGAGGAGGGAGGTCGTTTCGAACAACTGCTCGAGTCTTGGCCGATGAGCTGCCTGCCAGGGCCTCGGTCATTGACGACGTGACGCGCCCGACAGTGTCGTCGATTTCCTCCGGGGTGTTCAGGAGCTCAGGATTTACCGGCCTGTACTCCCGCTGGAGGGTTTCGTAGAACCTTTTCCAGTTAACTGACCTTCGGGGTATAGGCGGGGGATCTCGGCCACCCCCTGCCTGACCTAGTTCCAACAGGACAGGGGAATGGTCCGAGCTGAGGTCTTCTATCGTTTCAATCATGAATGGGAGGGTACCCCCCTTCATGACTGCGATATCCAGCACGTCAGGCCTACATCTGCCTGTTTGATGCACGAACGTTGGCACCTCAGGGCCTACGACGACCAAGCGGCGGGCTCTCGCCCTTTCGTACAGCAATCTGCCATTTGGATTTGTCAGATTGCTGTTCCATGACACGTGTTTGGCATTGAGGTCGCCCATGAGTATCATGGGCCCATCCCAATTTTCCAGCACGGCATCCAGATCTGCGCCGGTTACCGCGTCGTTCGGCTTGCTATAAGCCGAAACCAGCCGATACACCGTGCCCAGATGCTCCACATGCACACACGTTTGCTCCATCACGTTTGTATGAAGAACAACGCGCGTATGCATGTGGCGTCTGTGGACTAAAACCGCAGTTCCTCCAGAGGAGCGAGATCCGGGTCGAACTGGCCTATCCGTCCTATATGTAAAATAGTTCCGAAGGGTCAGTTGCTTGTTTGGGTTCAAGCACGTCTCAGACAACAGTATCACGTCTATCAGTAGATCCTCGGCCAGACGGCATAGTTCCTCCGTCCGGCCTACTACTGAGTTGGCGTTCCACTGCAAGAGTCTGAGGGTGGGCCTAACCATACCTGGACAGTACAGTCATGAGGCACTCTATTAAGGACTGAATACAGTCCTTGAGAGATTTTGCCTGGAGCAGGCGTGGCAAAACCATCATGATATCTGGCAGGATATCCTTCACTGTCATCTGCGACAGGAAGTCCCTGCCAGTGGTCTCCAACGGGGTAGCCGGTTTCGGATTGCCGCTGGGGGTGCCTTTTGGCGCGGCCGCCCTTTTGGTGGGGCGCGGGGCCACAGGGGCCGCGGTGTTTTTAACAGCCTGCTTGGCCTTCCCAGCCGGAGCAGGCTTTGCCTTTCCCGTCGAGGAAGGCTTGGCCTTCTTCGCCGGGGCCGGCTTTGTCGCCGCCTTTTGTTTTACCACCTTCTTGGTGGTCGCCGCCGGTATTGGCTTGGCGGGTGTTGGGGAGGGTACCTCCCCTTTTTCCACGACCGCCTTGGCCACAGGTGCCGGCACCTCCGGTTTGGGGGCTGATATTCCCCCACCGGCAACACGGGCCCAGCTGCGGCCGTCTAAAGTCGCGGGCTTTTTAAGTCCCTTGACTTTATTTGTCTGCTCCTTATAATAGGGGCAGCCCCTGTAATTGGCCGGATGTGGCCCCTTACAATTGACGCATGAGGCTGGTTCCTCACGCGGCTTGACGCAGGCAGAAGTGTCGTGGTTTCCACCACACTTCACGCATTGCTGGGCCCTCTGGCAATAGTTTGAGGAGTGCCCAAATTTTTGGCATCTGTGGCACTGGGGCGGCCCCCCTCGTGACACAAATGCAGTCACTGAGACCTTGCAATAAAAAATATTGCTGAGGTCATAAATTTTCCTCGCGCTTGGGGTCCTTTTCAGGGCCACTAGGCAGGTCGGGGTTTCCCGACCGTCCCTCGTGAGGAGCTTCTTGACAGAAGTCACCTCAAAATCAAGGGAGGTCAGTTCCTCCTTTACTTCTTCCGGGGCAGCCCCATAGGGGATCCCCCGTATAACTACCTTCAGCTCCCTATCCTTCGGGAGCTGAAAGGAGTGAAAGGCGATTCCCTTTGAGTGCAGGAAACTCTGCACCGCCCGGTAATCCGCCTCGCTGCCTAGCTGCAGCCTGATCGACAGCCCGGTGCTTTTCGCCACCAGGCGTCCCCCGATCCGCGACTTGATATCGCGCGCTAACGCTGGCCACTCCTTTGGGCAGTCCAGCATAATTGGCGGGATTTTCTCCCGCCTGACGGTAGCAGGCTGTGATGGGGCCCCATCATCAGCCTGCGGGTTGGCGGCTGCTGCAGCCTTGCTGCAGCCCGCTACGGGCTCCGCCTCCATAGGAGGCGCGGAGTTCCGGCGTTTCTGGCGCTTCCTAGCGCCAGACCCGCTTTCCTCTCCACCGACGGATAGTTCCGGGGTGGGAGAACGGGGTGGAGGAGGCCTTATTTTTCCTTCCATGAAGGAGAAAAAAATAAAACACCAAAAAAATAAAGAAATTAAAATTAAGTCTTATGCTAGCACTACACTTCCTGGAAAACACTGACAAGAAATACAAAAGAAGATATAACCTGTAGACCTAAATAGGTACAGATTAAATCTAACAATTTAAAATAAAATTATTTTATAGCTATCACAATAGTTCAATATAATAGGCTATTAACCTAATGTAATACTAATGACTTCTTAGAAAGTTCACTTTACATTTTGAATAAATAAATAAAAGAGAAATAAAAGATTATGCTATTCTTAACTGAAAGCAGGTAGCTGGCGGCCCGGCTGGTGTCCTCGCAGACCCTTCTCACATTGTCTGTCGACGCAGGTAGAAGTCCTATTGAACACCTGGCTAGACTGGTAACGACTCACGATTCACAGAGCACAAAGAGATCCTTCCACAAGCAAAGCCAAGGATAGAAATCTCCTCCCTAAAGCCAATGGAAAATTATTACTATATACGTTAGTTTGGCGGACTTTAAAGGGAGCAGCGACTTTGGCTGCTAGCACGTCACCCCGGCCATCACTGAATCGTGCTTACACCGTTCGTTCGGCGCGCGTTTTCTCCTTTAACTTGCGATCTTTATCGACGTACACGGTTCGGTTTCGTAAACGACATTCCGGGCTGCAGTAGTGACGAGCTAAACGTTAGATTTCAGCCCGTACGGGAGCTTAAATGGTACCGAAATCCCGGACACATCCCGAACCGGCGTGGTCGCACCGCCGTAAAACCGTTTAAAAATCGTAAATACCGGTGGCAATATTTGTATATAGCACCCGCGTCCAAGTTAAACATCCCGTTGTTTCTTTCGATTCGTTTTTGCGACGATAGGTGTGCGAATTCAATCTTTTTGCGATGTATATGTCCGAGCGTCAAAGTACGACGGTTAGACAACATCCCCATCACTGTTTTCATACACAGTAATAGTTTTCATCGGATTCTATGCGATTATTATTAATCTGACGGATATAAACTAATGACGGTCGTACGGTAACTTTCAGTTTTTCTATAACATCAACCGTTGGGGGAAAATAAGAGTGGGATAAAAATAAAGTAGCTCGAATTATACGTACGCTTTGCGTTAGCCTGAAGTGAAGAGAGAGACTCCTGCCGGCCGACCCGTTTGCACAACGCGCGATATGCAAGCATACGATTGTAGACGTGTAGACGTTTGGACGTGTTTGACGTTAACAGGAGCGCTGGAAAGAAAAACAAAAAAGATATAAATCCAAATTAAAAAAAAAAAAAAAACAAAACAAAAAACGTACATACAACAATTCTGCATAAATACAAAACATATAACCGGTGGTTTCTGCCCCACTCGGTATATATATATATATATATATATATATGTCACATACACACGTACATGCGCAGGCTTACGGGCACAGGTTAATGGCTTAATGTCTTACGAATAAAAAGCGTCGGGGAGGGAAAGAAAAGAAAAAAAAAACCAAAAAAAAATTCGGGCCGCCTCTCTTAACCGACCGGACGCGAATCACTTTTGCATTAAGTTTGTGTTTTCTTTTTTTCGCTGTCCGCGTACATTTAATACACGTTTAATTAAAGATCGGTCGGTCGCGCGGTTTTCGTTCACGTTAACAAGAGTTAAGTGTACCCGGACCCCTTCCGTACGGTAATTTTAAGGTACATTCACTTCAGGTTGTATACGTATAACTACGCCGCCACCAAGTACATTTGGAAAAATGCGACCGAAGATCCGAATTTCATTGAAATAGCCGTTGAAATTTTATTTATTATTATTATTATTTATTTTTTTTGTCTTTTTATATATACATCTATCTATCTATCTATCTATCTATCTATCTATCTATCTATCTATCTATCTATCTATCTATCTATCTATCTGATTTCATTTGTTCCGATACTCGGAGATTTCGCCGTTGCATGGAGTATAAAATCATAAAATGTAATTTAATAAGAAAAAAAGTAAATAATAAGAAGACCGCCCCTACCTACCGCAGGCATTCACTCACTCGGTCGTTCTTTCTCACTCACTCACTCACTCACTCTCTCTCTCTCTCTCTCTCTCTCTCTCTCTCTCTCTAAGGCTAAATAATACGTCTCATGTTGGGTTGTATTGTAACGTGGTTGTTGTACCCTGAAAATCTCATCTAATTATCTTTAGCGGTGTTGTGGAAACGTTTTCTTATATCCTGGAAAGAAAAAATGAAAATTATTTATTGAAATACTATATCACATTAGGATAAATTTTTATAACCTTTTTTTTTGTTGGTTGATATTTATTAGATTTTCCTAAATCTAATTATGCATACAGCGCCTTCATCGCTTTCACCATAATTAAACCGGGTTCTCTGCGACATAAACAAGACGGTTGTGAAATGAAAGCGGTTAATGGTATATTTCAATTATATATATATATCACGCAAATTAACGCCATTTATTGTGAAATGTGTTAAAAATATTAACGCTGAAAAAAAAAAAAAAAGAAGAAGAAACGACGTGATGACAACAAAGTTGTTTTTATTCACTTTCTCCTAGCATTGGTTGGTTATTCTTGAATATTGGAGAAAGATAGTATATTAAAAAATCTTACAAAATAAAAAACTCCATTTTATAATATAAATTCTGGTCGGTTGAATTTTTTTTTTTTTGTTTAATTTACCCAAAGGAAATTATGTGCCCCACCACATGCAGATATTGACCCCAAACCCCTTTACCAACCAGCGAATTGCCCCATCCACGCGAGTCTATGCCAGGTTTCATGGAAAGTAAATAAAATGAAAACTTAGCGGAACATTTATGGTCACTTCTATTATACGAGCACTTAAATTGAATTTATTTGATAAATAGATCAATTTGTATGTAATTAAAGTTATTTTTTACGATTTTTTTTGTTTTTGTTTTACACATCAGTAATCAATCTCTCTTTTAATGTACAAGTTCAGGAAATCGATTAATCTAAATTCAGGAAAGCAGTCTAATTATTAGAAAATCAGCTATGCTTTGCCGTTATGTAAGTAACGGCTTGCAAAACACAAAAAAAAAAAAAAATGAAACAGTATTATGATGAAGATGAGTAGCAGTAGTAGTAGTAGTAGTAGTAGTAGTAGTAGTAGCAGTAGTAGTAGTAGTAGTAGGCGGTGAAGAAAGAAGAAGAAGAGGAGGAGGAGGAGGAGGAGGAGCAGTAGTAGTTAGTTGGATTTTGAAAAGTAACCGGAATCTATCATCCCGTTTGTTAGTGTGTATTTTGTGCAATGGCGCGCACGCGCTACCACTCACTCGACAACCGCCCCTACCTCAAGGTCATTCCCTGTGTGTGTGTGTGTGATGGGTAAGTAATAATAATATGTCAAGTGAAATGATTTTCTGGTTTGCGGCGGTTTTTTTTTTCGCGGATAGCGGGCGGTGGGGGGTGTTTGAGTTGTTGGTGCGGTATAATGCCTGCCGATATCAACATTTTTTTCCAGATAGCTCAGTATACATGCAATTTCTTCATTTTGAGTCAACAACTGCAACGTAGGCCGGCGCCAGAAAATAAATTTTTTTCGCAAATTATAATTGAGGTTAAAAACATTATTTGTTGCGTTCTTTGCTTTGGGCAAGATGTGTGAATTTCCCTCCCCCCCCTGAAACCATGGTAACGAAGCGTTTTAATTACACTTACACATTTGTTCATTTTTTTTTTTTTACCTTAAAGGAAAACTGCAATAGTAAGGTAAGGAAAATGTTTTTTCTTTTTCTATTTACATATCTCGTGTTACGGAGTACATACATTTTATTATTTATGTACATAAAAAAGCAATTTATATGCCTGTACAATAAGCAAAGAACCAAAATGTTTTTAACCTCAATTATAATGTGGTGGCCCTTAAAAGGGCCGTTTATATTTAGTACATGGCCTATTGTAACCAGCTCCATCCGCTTACTTAGAGCTCGTGTATTTGGTTACGGCCTTGGTGCCTTCGCTGACAGCGTGTTTGGCCAATTCACCGGGCAACAGAAGCCGTACGGCGGTCTGGATCTCCCTGCTGGTGATTGTGGACCGCTTGTTGTAGTGGGCGAGCCTGGAAGCCTCGGCCGCGATGCGCTCGAATATATCGTTAACGAAGCTGTTCATGATGCTCATCGCCTTAGAGGAGATGCCGGTGTCAGGATGGACCTGCTTCAACACTTTGTAGATGTACACCGCGTAGCTTTCCTTCCTCTTGCGTTTCTTTTTCTTGTCTCCCTTGGCGATGTTCTTTTGCGCCTTGCCGGCCTTCTTGGCCGCTTTACCGCTGGTCTTAGGTGGCATGATGCTTTGAATTTGGTGGAACGCAGGTACGGAAGGACCTATTTATGATAGAAATCGGTATTTTTGCTCCCAATAAGACCGGCCCGTCGAAAAGAAATTCCCTTTTCCCACGAATGACGAGGCTGCAAACAACGTATGGCAACTTGCCGACCAATCGTGTGGAATGGAATGGAATGGAATGCAAAGTTGGCAGGAGTCTATTACTCCCTACTTTATCGCAGAGCCTGGACAGAGTCCCTTGCTGCTGGATCTTTCTAATCGGGCTTGTTTTTAAAAGGGTCACTTTTAGTCTCGGTTCTTATTTTTCAATTTTTGTATATTATTATTATAGTGAATTTAAGACGGATTTAATTGCATTCCAATTCCGTTGTTATACCAGCGTTACCGAACCCATTTTATGGGCCGACCGCGGAAGGCTAGGCTTATAAAGCCTGTCCTCCCGACGTAATTCCCCTTCAGACCGTCCACTGAAGTCCTTTCGGTGCTAACTCTTTAATAGGCTAGCAGGAATACGCCACAACGGGGCACTATCTGTGAGGAGGGAGCAATGCGTCCCCTTTTCCGGAGGAGTCGCAATTGCTGGGTTATTTGGTCTGATTGTAAGTTTGAATTAGGAGAGGTTGTTAAGAAGCTCTTCATCCGCTTCTGGTATGGCTGCCCTTCAGGACGCATCTCTGCTGGGCTCTGTTCCGGACTCCAGTCCGTGATGTTGAGACGAGTGGCTGGTCTTCCTTCTTCTTCATCTTCTCCCTCTTCTTCTCCCGAAGACCTCTTCTTTCTTCTTTGGCCTGCACTTTCCAAGAATTGGTAGTAACCGAAGTTACATACCGTTAACCTTGTAATTCCCGAAGCCCCGAAGGGCTGAACGGGGGAAAGTGCAGGTTTATTCGCTCTTCTGTGCTGTCAGTGGCTGCTGGGCAGGTCGCTGCTGGGCAGGTGGCTGCTGGGCAGGTGGCTGCTGGGCAGGTGGCTGCTGGGCAGGTGGCTGCTGGGCTGATGGCTGCTGGGCTCGTTCCCTCTTTCTTCTTTCTTGAAAGGAAAGGAAGGTAATAGGGAACTTACAAATGGTGATACCTATTCGCGATCGCGGTTTTGGGGCGGCGATTTTTGTGGAGAAGTAAACAGTAATTATTCACTCCACGTAATTATTAACCTTCAGACACACGTGTGTCTGAGAAGGGGTTGGGGGGACCGCGTGGCCGCAGTGAAGAAACCATTTGTTTTGTGGTGGCTGTTGGTATATGCAACAGAAGAAACAGAACACACACACGGAAAAAAAAAAAAAAAAAAAAAAAAAAAAAAAAAAAAAAAAAAAAAAAAAAAATTTCTTAATTATAACTTTTCTTTCGGCTGGCAGGATGAGACGGCACGTCGAGTCGTTCCACATCCACGTTTCTCCCGTTTCTGAAACAAGAGAAACAGAACAAAACACGCAAAAAAAAAAAAAAAAAAAAAAAAAAAAAAAAAAAAAAAAAAAAAAATTAAATTTAGACCGCGTTTTTGTTGTATGCGCGAACTTACCGTATTTGAATTCTTCAAATTATATAACTCGCGAAAAAATAATCACTCGCGACCCCGGAAACGCGTCTGACGCACTATTCCGTTTATGGCTCATGCGATATGGAGGCCCCTAAGCCTGGTTTGTCGATTTTCGGCTACCGCACCGCACCATCACGGTGGTTCGTCCAGTACGGCGTGAGGCCGCTTCCTTACACCTGTTGGAGTTGGGTCCTCTCTGCAGATGTCCCGAAGATGACTGTGTTCGGAAACAGCCGCTCTCCCGAACAGTCTGCGCGCCTGCGCCACCCCCACCTCGGACACGGATTGAAATCTCGCATCAGATCGGAGAGTGGCGTTCCTGACGAACCACGGAGCTCCAAAGATCGTCCGCAACGCTATGTTTTGGACGGCCTCGATCTTCTTTTGAAGCGAGGAGCTCAACACTGCCCCCCATGCCGGGTAAGCATATGTTAGAATCGGCAGTACGTACAGCCGAAAAATGAGCAGCTTAGTTGCCAGTGGGTACGGGCTGGCACTGTTCAGCACTGGGTATAGCGAGGCTCTGGCGGCCTTAGCCCTTCGGGTCGCATAATTGACATGCTCGTCGAAGGTAAGCCGCCTGTCCAACACCACCCCCAGGTACTTAACGGTTTTCTCAAAAGGGATTTTCTCCCCTGAGATTTCCAGCTCTCTGGTCGGTTTTCGTGTCTTGCATGTGAACATCACGGCCACCGATTTTTCACCGTTGACCCTGATTCTCCACATGTCGAGCCACGGTTCCACTAAGTCCAGCTGCCTTTGGAGCCTCCGGACCGCGTAATCCACATTTGCGGATTCGTAGAAATATGCCGTGTCGTCTGCGTAAAGGGCCGTTTTGACCCCATCCGACAGCGGCATATCGTTCACGTACAAAGTGTACAAGAACGGGGAAAGTACTGCTCCTTGGGGAACCCCAGCGGCTATTTCTCTGGTAGAGGAAATCGTTTCCCCTACGCGCACGACAAAATGTCGGTCTAGTAGATATGACCGCATCAGTCTGACATAGCGGTACGGGATCGCCGATCGCGCCAGCTTATAAAGCAGCCCGCTATGCCAAACTTTGTCAAAGGCCTTGGCCACATCCAGAAAAACGGCTGCAGTCACCCGTTTCCTGTTCAGGCCTCCGACAAGGTCGTCTATTATTTTTACCAGTTGGAGGGTAGTTGAGTGACCCTCCCTGAACCCAAATTGCTCGGGCCGCACTTCTCCCTCCATGTATCGCCTCAGTTTTTCGAGAAAAATCCTCTCGAACAACTTAGACAATACCGGTAACAGGGAGATTGGCCTATAATTCCGTGGGAAAAGTAAACTTTTCCCCGGTTTGGGTAAACATACGACTTTGGCCGTTTTCCAACAATTCGGGAAATATCCAACGTACAAAATGGACGTGAATATCACCGAAATTGCTGTAATCACGGAGGCCGGTATGTTCCGGAATGCACGGGCGCTGATCCCGTCGACACCCGGGGCCTTGTCGGGGCTTGTGGCCTTAATGGCTGCGGAAACTTCCGCTTCAGTGACTTGGTCAATCTCTAGAGGGGCGTCCTCCACCTGTGAGAAATAATCTACAAGAAAGGATTCCACCTCGGTTGTGTGCTCGTCGTTCGGGGAGGGAGGGGGGTTTGGAGTGAACTGCTCCTCCAAGGTATCGGCGAATACCTCGGCCCTCTCCGCCTCCGAGTATGCAAGAAAACCTCGCTGCCCCACAACCGGATGGCGAGGCTTCTTCCCTTCTCGCAGTCTCCTGTTCAACCTGAACACCGAGGAGATGTCGTCAGAGACCGAGGCGAGGTATTCGTTCCACGAATCCTCTCGATGGCTTTTTAGCAGTTGTTTTACCCTGTCCGTTTGATTATAAAAGGCCCGCTTATCAGCGGGGGACAGGGTGATTCGATATCTCCTCCTCAATCGTCGTTTCTCCGTTATGGCTTCGGAGATATGAGGAGGGAGGTCGTTTCGAACAACTGCTCGAGTCTTGGCCGATGAGCTGCCTGCCAGGGCCTCGGTCATTGACGACGTGACGCGCCCGACAGTGTCGTCGATTTCCTCCGGGGTGTTCAGGAGCTCAGGATTTACCGGCCTGTACTCCCGCTGGAGGGTTTCGTAGAACCTTTTCCAGTTAACTGACCTTCGGGGTATAGGCGGGGGATCTCGGCCACCCCCTGCCTGACCTAGTTCCAACAGGACAGGGGAATGGTCCGAGCTGAGGTCTTCTATCGTTTCAATCATGAATGGGAGGGTACCCCCCTTCATGACTGCGATATCCAGCACGTCAGGCCTAGATCTGCCTGAGCGATGCACGAACGTGGGCACCTCAGGGCCTACGACGACCAAGCGGCGGGCTCTCGCCCTTTCGTACAGCAATCTGCCATTTGGATTTGTCAGATTGCTGTTCCATGACACGTGTTTGGCATTGAGGTCGCCCATGAGTATCATGGGCCCATCCCAATTTTCCAGCACGGCATCCAGATCCGCGCCGGTTACCGCGTCGTTCGGCTTGCTATAAGCCGAAACCAGCCGATACACCGTGCCCAGATGCTCCACATGCACACACGTTTGCTCCATCACGTTTGTATGAAGAACAACGCGCGTATGCATGTGGCGTCTGTGGACTAAAACCGCAGTTCCTCCAGAGGAGTGAGATCCGGGTCGAACTGGCCTATCCGTCCTATATGTAAAATAGTTCCGAAGGGTCAGTTGCTTGTTTGGGTTCAAGCACGTCTCAGACAACAGTATCACGTCTATCAGTAGATCCTCGGCCAGACGGCATAGTTCCTCCGTCCGGCCTACTACTGAGTTGGCGTTCCACTGCAAGAGTCTGAGGGTGGGCCTAACCATACCTGGACAGTACAGTCATGAGGCACTCTATTAAGGACTGAATACAGTCCTTGAGAGATTTTGCCTGGAGCAGGCGTGGCAAAACCATCATGATATCTGGCAGGATATCCTTCACTGTCATCTGCGACAGGAAGTCCCTGCCAGTGGTCTCCAACGGGGTAGCCGGTTTCGGATTGCCGCTGGGGGTGCCTTTTGGCACGGCCGCCCTTTTGGTGGGGCGCGGGGCCACAGGGGCCGCGGTGTTTTTAACAGCCTGCTTGGCCTTCCCAGCCGGAGCAGGCTTTGCCTTTCCCGTCGAGGAAGGCTTGGCCTTCTTCGCCGGGGCCGGCTTTGTCGCCGCCTTTTGTTTTACCACCTTCTTGGTGGTCGCCGCCGGTTTTGGCTTGGCGGGTGTTGGGGAGGGTACCTCCCCTTTTTTCACCACCGCCTTGGCCACAGGTGCCGGCACCTCCGGTTTGGGGGCTGATATTCCCCCACCGGCAACACGGGCCCAGCTGCGGCCGTCAACAGTCGCGGGCTTTTTAATACCCTTGACCCTGTTGACCTGCTCCTTATAATAAGGGCAGCCCCGGTAATTGGCCGGGTGAGGCCCCTTGCAATTAACGCATGAGGCTGGTTCCTCACGCGGCTTAACGCATGTGGCAGTGTCGTGGTCCCCACCACACTTGACACATTGCTGGGCCCTCTGGCAGTAATTGGACGAGTGTCCAAATTTCTGGCATCTGTGGCACTGGGGTGGCCCCCCTCGTGACACAAACGCAGTCACTGCGACCTTGCAGTAAAAAAGACTGCCAAGGTCGTAGATGGTACGGGCCGAAGGGGTCCTTTTAAGGGCCACAAGGCAGGTCGGGGTTTCCCGACCGTCCCTCGTGAGGAGCTTCTTAGCTGAAACTACCTCATAGCCAAGGGAGGTCAGTTCCTCCCTTATTTCCTCCGGGGCAGCCCCATAGGGGATCCCCCGTATAACTACCTTCAGCTCCCTATCCTTCGGGAGCTGAAAGGAGTGAAAGGCGATTCCCTTTGAGTGCAGGAAACTCTGCACCGCCCGGTAATCCGCCTCGCTGCCTAGCTGCAGCCTGATCGACAGCCCGGTGCTTTTCGCCACCAGGCGTCCCCCGATCCGCGACTTAATATCGCGCGCTAACGCTGGCCACTCCTTTGGGCAGTCCAGCATAATTAGCGGGATTTTCTCCCGCCTGACGGCAGCAGGCTGTGATGGGGCCCCATCACCAGCCTGCGGGTTGGCGGCTGCTGCAGCCTTGCTGCAGCCCGCTACGGGCTCCACCTCCATGGGAGGCGCGGAGTTCCGGCGTTTCTGGCGCTTCCTAGCGCCGGACCCGCTTTCCTCTCCACCGTCGGACAGTTCCGGGGTGGGAGAACGGGGTGGGGGAGGCCTTATTTTTCCTTCCATGAAGGAGAAAATACAGCCAAAATTTAAAAATTAAAATTAAAACTTAGACTAGCACTTCTTAGAACTACACTTCCTGAAATAACAAAATATACAAGAAATAATAATAACAATGGAAAGTTAGTCTTTCCTTTTATATAGAATAATTTAAAATTAAATTATTCTATATGGCTTAACAATAGACCTATACAAAATTTGTATAGGCTATTAAATGTATTATTAACGACTTAGCAAAGTTCAATTTACATAATACAATAGTTCTTTAGAAATAAAATCTATTATAGACTTAGCTGAATGGAGAACAATAGCCTGCTATACAGGCAGGTGCGGCACAGCGGTTGTCCTAACAGCACTCCTCTACATGGTCGGTCAGGTAGCCAGTCGATCCAGGTATAAAGTACTGCAGAAGCCGGTTCCTAGTAGCACTGCACAGAGACACTATAATTCACGTCCTTTCACTTCAGAAGCCAAGGAAGGAATCCCCTCACCAATCGTGTGGCCTTCATTAAAGTTTATATATAAACTTGGCGGACCGTATAGGAAACGCCAAAATTGCGGATACCGTTAACTTTTAAGGTGCCCCGACCAATGGCGGTCGAGGAACCGAAACAGCTGGCTGAACTGACCAATCGAAAGGTTTCGCCGCGACGACGGCAACGGTGAGCCCAATAGTGGTCGGTGCTTGAAACCGTAAATAGAGTCAGACCGACGGCCGTCGGGTCATTCCTTCGTGTTTGTTCATTCCAAGTTCACAGCAGCAGCAGCCAAACGATGTCAGGTCGCGGAAAGGGTGGTAAAGTGAAGGGAAAGGCAAAGTCGCGGTCTTCCCGCGCCGGTCTTCAATTCCCGGTGGGCAGAATCCACCGTCTTCTCAGGAAGGGCAACTACGCAGAACGTGTCGGAGCGGGCGCTCCGGTCTACCTGGCTGCCGTCATGGAATATTTGGCTGCGGAAGTATTGGAGTTGGCAGGAAACGCGGCCAGGGACAACAAGAAAACTCGTATCATCCCGAGGCACTTGCAGTTGGCCATCCGCAATGACGAGGAGTTAAACAAGCTTTTGTCCGGGGTCACCATCGCACAAGGTGGTGTCTTGCCGAACATTCAAGCCGTGCTTCTGCCGAAGAAGACCGAGAAGAAAGCTTAAGAAGCGCTCTAATCACCGGTCCGATACTTCACAAACAATCGTCAGACAAATTAAAACGGCCCTTTTAAGGGCCACCATGTTTGAAAAGGTTTAAAAAAAAAAGGCTTGTTGAACTGGCGTGCATAAATGATGATTAAATTCTTTTAAAGTAAAACAACACACAGTTGGGTGGATGTGGATACATACATATAAATAATACATACACATTTAAATTAATTTCCCCCCTACATACATAGTTAGTATAATAATAGAGGTTGTAAGGTAGGTCCTGGTGAGAACGTACTTTTTAACCGCTACGAACCTGTTGAGGTCCCAAACATATATATATATATATGCACGAATGCGGCATGCTATTTATTTTTAATCACCGTTCACACCGGCCGGTCCGTCCAAGGGAATGAATACAAAAAAAAAAAAAAAGAAGAAAATCAATCAATCATATTATATTGAATGGGAAGTTAACAACAACACATCGTACAGTATACTACTACTACTACTACTAACTAACTAAGAAGTTGTATTGCTTGTGTACCTTCCTTCTTCAATTTTCGTAAGCTCAACAACAAACACAAGTACAAAATGTAGTAGTTATTGTAAATTTCTCTCTCTTCCTTAGTAGTAAGTAGTGTTCTGACGACGATCCACATGGATATAAAAAACCTACACGCGGATTAATTCATTTTAAATCTTAAAAGTAAAAAAAAAAGTACACACACACACATCATCAATCATACATATACTTCTTTTTTTCTCTCTCTCTCTCTTTTGCTGCCAGTCAAACAAATATTTTATCTCACAGGTAAGGTAAAAGTAAATTGTATCATCAAATTAATTCTTCTTCTTAGTTGATGATGATTTACACATAAAGATAAGACTACTATTTTATTAACCTCTTGGTTGGTGGGTGGCCCTTAAAAGGGCCGTTTTAATATTCGTAGACCAGCGGGAACGGTGACCGCTTAACCGCCGAAGCCGTACAGAGTTCTGCCTTGCCTCTTCAGCGCGTACACCACGTCCATGGCGGTTACAGTTTTCCTCTTTGCGTGTTCGGTGTAAGTGACTGCGTCTCTGATTACGTTCTCGAGGAACACTTTAAGTACTCCTCTGGTCTCTTCGTATATGAGACCTGAGATACGTTTCACACCGCCGCGGCGGGCCAGACGCCTGATGGCCGGCTTGGTGATGCCCTGGATGTTGTCTCGCAGGACCTTGCGGTGACGCTTGGCTCCGCCTTTGCCCAAACCTTTACCTCCTTTCCCGCGACCGGTCATAGCAGCAGCTTAACTTCAAATGACGAGCAAAAAAACTTGTTTCTCAGCGAGCAGGTCAGTCGATCTGAAGCCGCCGTCCCGGTATCCCTCACTTTTATGCTCTCTTAAGGCCGCGTGATTGGGCAGTCGAGGCGGCCAATAGGAGCGGCCCATTTTGACCAATCACGTGAGACCGAGCCGGCAATAAATACCGGTCCCGTTTACTTTCTAGGGCGATTCCTTCCTTGGCTTCTGAAGTGAAAGGACGTGAATTATAGTGTCTCTGTGCAGTGCTACTAGGAACCGGCTTCTGCAGTACTTTATACCTGGATCGACTGGCTACCTGACCGACCATGTAGAGGAGTGCTGTTAGGACAACCGCTGTGCCGCACCTGCCTGTATAGCAGGCTATTGTTCTCCATTCAGCTAAGTCTATAATAGATTTTAATTCTAAAGAACTATTGTATTATGTAAATTGAACTTTGCTAAGTCGTTAATAATACATTTAATAGCCTATACAAATTTTGTATAGGTCTATTGTTAAGCCATATAGAATAATTTAATTTTAAATTATTCTATATAAAAGGAAAGACTAACTTTCCATTGTTATTATTATTTCTTGTATATTTTGTTATTTCAGGAAGTGTAGTTCTAAGAAGTGCTAGTCTAAGTTTTAATTTTAATTTTTAAATTTTGGCTGTATTTTCTCCTTCATGGAAGGAAAAATAAGGCCTCCCCCACCCCGTTCTCCCACCCCGGAACTGTCCGACGGTGGAGAGGAAAGCGGGTCCGGCGCTAGGAAGCGCCAGAAACGCCGGAACTCCGCGCCTCCCATGGAGGTGGAGCCCGTAGCGGGCTGCAGCAAGGCTGCAGCAGCCGCCAACCCGCAGGCTGATGATGGGGCCCCATCACAGCCTGCCACCGTCAGGCGGGAGAAAATCCCGCCAATTATGCTGGACTGCCCTAAGGAGTGGCCAGCATTAGCGCGCGACATTAAGTCGCGTATCGGGGGACGCCTGGTGGCCAAAAGCACCGGGCTTTCCATCAGGCTGCAGCTGGGCAGCGAGGCAGATTACCGGGCGGTGCAGAGTTTCCTGCACTCAAAGGGAATCGCCTTTCACTCCTTTCAGCTGCCGAAGGATAGGGAGCTGAAGGTAGTTATACGGGGGATCCCCTATGGGGCTGCCCCGGAAGAAGTAAAGGAGGAACTGACCTCCCTTGATTTTGAGGTGACTTCTGTCAAGAAGCTCCTCACGAGGGACGGTCGGGAAACCCCGACCTGCCTAGTGGCCCTGAAAAGGACCCCAAGCGCGAGAAAAATTTATGACCTCAGCAATATTTTTTATTGCAAGGTCTCAGTGACTGCATTTGTGTCACGAGGGGGGCCGCCCCAGTGCCACAGATGCCAAAAATTTGGGCACTCTTCAAACTATTGCCAGAGGGCCCAGCAATGCGTGAAGTGTGGTGGAAACCACGACACTTCTGCCTGCGTCAAGCCGCGTGAGGAACCAGCCTCATGCGTCAATTGTAAGGGGCCACATCCGGCCAATTACAGGGGCTGCCCCTATTACAAGGAGCAGACAAATAAAGTCAAGGGACTTAAAAAGCCCGCGACTTTAGACGGCCGCAGCTGGGCCCGTGTTGCCGGTGGGGGAATATCAGCCCCCAAACCGGAGGTGCCGGCACCTGTGGCCAAGGCGGTGGTGAAAAACGGGGAGGTACCCTCCCCAACACCCGCCAAGCCAAAACCGGCGGCGACCACCAAGAAGGTGGTAAAACAAAAGGCGGCGACAAAGCCGGCCCCGGCGAAGAAGGCCAAGCCTTCCTCGACGGGAAAGGCAAAGCCTGCTCCGGCTGGGAAGGCCAAGCAGGCTGTTAAAAACACCGCGGCCCCAGTGGCCCCGCGCCCCACCAAAAGGGCGGCCGCGCCAAAAGGCACCCCCAGCGGCAATCCGAAACCGGCTACCCCGTTGGAGACCACTGGCAGGGACTTCCTGTCGCAGATGACAGTGAAGGATATCCTGCCAGATATCATGATGGTTTTGCCACGCCTGCTCCAGGCAAAATCTCTCAAGGACTGTATTCAGTCCTTAATAGAGTGCCTCATGACTGTACTGTCCAGGTATGGTTAGGCCCACCCTCAGACTCTTGCAGTGGAACGCCAACTCAGTAGTAGGCCGGAAGGAGGAACTATGCCGTCTGGCCGAGGATCTACTGATAGACGTGATACTGTTGTCTGAGACGTGCTTGAACCCGAACAAGCAACTGACCCTTCGGAACTATTTTACATATAGGACGGATAGGCCAGTTCGACCCGGATCTCACTCCTCTGGAGGAACTGCGGTTTTAGTCCACAGACGCCACATGCATACGCGCGTTGTTCTTCATACAAACGTGATGGAGCAAACGTGTGTGCATGTGGAGCATCTGGGCACGGTGTATCGGCTGGTTTCGGCTTATAGCAAGCCGAACGACGCGGTAACCGGCGCAGATCTGGATGCCGTGCTGGAATATTGGGATGGGCCCATGATACTCATGGGCGACCTCAATGCCAAACACGTGTCATGGAACAGCAATCTGACAAATCCAAATGGCAGATTGCTGTACGAAAGGGCGAGAGCCCGCCGCTTGGTCGTCGTAGGCCCTGAGGTGCCCACGTTCGTGCATCGCTCAGGCAGATCTAGGCCTGACGTGCTGGATATCGCAGTCATGAAGGGGGGTACCCTCCCATTCATGATTGAAACGATAGAAGACCTCAGCTCGGACCATTCCCCTGTCCTGTTGGAACTAGGTCAGGCAGGGGGTGGCCGAGATCCCCCGCCTATACCCCGAAGGTCAGTTAACTGGAAAAGGTTCTACGAAACCCTCCAGCGGGAGTACAGGCCGGTAAATCCTGAGCTCCTGAACACCCCGGAGGAAATCGACGACACGGTCGGGCGCGTCACGTCGTCAATGACCGAGGCCCTGGCAGGCAGCTCATCGGCCAAGACTCGAGCAGTTGTTCGAAACGACCTCCCTCCTCATATCTCCGAAGCCATAACGGAGAAACGACGATTGAGGAGGAGATATCGAATCACCCTGTCCCCCGCTGATAAGCGGGCCTTTTATAATCAAACGGACAGGGTAAAACAACTGCTAAAAAGCCATCGAGAGGATTCGTGGAACGAATACCTCGCCTCGGTCTCTGACGACATCTCCTCGGTGTTCAGGTTGAACAGGAGACTGCGAGAAGGGAAGAAGCCTCGCCATCCGGTTGTGGGGCAGCGAGGTTTTCTTGCATACTCGGAGGCGGAGAGGGCCGAGGTATTCGCCGATACCTTGGAGGAGCAGTTCACTCCAAACCCCCCTCCCTCCCCGAACGACGAGCACACAACCGAGGTGGAATCCTTTCTTGTAGATTATTTCTCACAGGTGGAGGACGCCCCTCTAGAGATTGACCAAGTCACTGAAGCGGAAGTTTCCGCAGCCATTAAGGCCACAAGCCCCGACAAGGCCCCGGGTGTCGACGGGATCAGCGCCCGTGCATTCCGGAACATACCGGCCTCCGTGATTACGGCAATTTCGGTGATATTCACGTCCATTTTGTACGTTGGATATTTCCCGAATTGTTGGAAAACGGCCAAAGTCGTATGTTTACCCAAACCGGGGAAAAGTTTACTTTTCCCACGGAATTATAGGCCAATCTCCCTGTTACCGGTATTGTCTATGTTGTTCGAGAGGATTTTTCTCGAAAAACTGAGGCGATACATGGAGGGAGAAGTGCGGCCCGAGCAATTTGGGTTCAGGGAGGGTCACTCAACTACCCTCCAACTGGTAAAAATAATAGATGACCTTGTCGGAGGCCTGAACAGGAAACGGGTGACTGCAGCCGTTTTTCTGGATGTGGCCAAGGCCTTTGACAAAGTTTGGCATAGCGGGCTGCTTTATAAGCTAGCGCGATCGGCGATCCCGTACCGCTATGTCAGACTGATGCGGTCATATCTACTAGACCGACATTTTGTCGTGCGCGTAGGGGAAACGATTTCCTCTACCAGAGAAATAGCCGCTGGGGTTCCCCAAGGAGCAGTACTTTCCCCGTTCATGTACACTTTGTACGTGAACGATATGCCGCTGTCGGAAGGGGTCAAAACGGCCCTTTACGCAGACGACACGGCATATTTCTACGAATCCGCAAATGTGGATTACGCGGTCCGGAGGCTCCAAAGGCAGCTGGACTTAGTGGAACCGTGGCTCGACATGTGGAGAATCAGGGTCAACGGTGAAAAATCGGTGGCCGTGATGTTCACATGCAAGACACGAAAACCGACCAGAGAGCTGGAAATCTCAGGGGAGAAAATCCCTTTTGAGAAAACAGTTAAGTACCTGGGGGTGGTGTTGGACAGGCGGCTTACCTTCGACGAGCATGTCAATTATGCGACCCGAAGGGCTAAGGCCGCCAGAGCCTCGCTATACCCAGTGCTGAACAGTGCCAGCCCGTACCCACTGGCAACTAAGCTGCTCATTTTTCGGCTGTACGTACTGCCGATTCTAACATATGCTTACCCGGCATGGGGGGCAGTGTTGAGCTCCTCGCTTCAAAAGAAGATCGAGGCCGTCCAAAACATAGCGTTGCGGACGATCTTTGGAGCTCCGTGGTTCGTCAGGAACGCCACTCTCCGATCTGATGCGAGATTTCAATCCGTGTCCGAGGTGGGGGTGGCGCAGGCGCGCAGACTGTTCGGGAGAGCGGCTGTGTCCGAACACAGTCATCTTCGGGACATCTGCAGAGAGGACCCAACTCCGACAGGTGTAAGGAAGCGGCCTCACGCCGTACTGGACGAACCACCGTGATGGTGCGGTGCGGTAGCCGAAAATCGACAAACCAGGCTTAGGGGCCTCTATATCGCATGAGCCATAAACGGAATAGTGCGTCAGACGCGTTTCCGGGGTCGCGAGTGAATAGTTTTTCGCGAGTTATATAATTTGAAGACTTCAAATACGGTAAGTCGCGCATACAACAAAAACGCGGTCTAAATTTAATTTTTTTTTTTTTTTTTTTTTTTTTTTTTTTTTTTTTTTTTTTTTTTTTTTTTTTTTTTTTTTGCGTGTTTTGTTCTGTTTCTCTTGTTTCAGAAACGGGAGAAACGTGGATGTGGAACGACTCGACGTGCCGTCTCATCCTGCCAGCCGAAAGAAAAGTTATAATTAAGAATTTTTTTTTTTTTTTTTTTTTTTTTTTTTTTTTTTTTTTTTTTTTTTTTTTTTTTTTTTTTTTTCTTCTTTCCGTGTGTGTGTTCTGTTTCTTCTGTTGCAGATACCAACAGCCACCACTAAACAAATGGTTTCTTCACTGCGGCCACGCGGTCCCCCCAACCCCTTCTCAGACACACGTGTGTCTGAAGGTTAATAATTACGTGGAGTGAATAATTACTGTTTACTTCTTCCACAAAAATCGCCGCCCCAAAACCGCGATCGCGATTAGGTATCACCATTTGTAAGTTCCCTATTACCTTCCTTTCCTTTCAAGAAAGAAGAAAGAGGGAACGAGCCCAGCAGCCATCAGCCCAGCAGTCGCAAGCCCAGCAGCCACCTGCCCAGCAGCCACCGGCCCAGCAGCCACCTGCCCAGCAGCCACCTGCCCAGCAGCGACCTGCCCAGCAGCCACTGACAGCACAGAAGAGCGAAGAAACCTGCACTTTCCCCCGTTCAGCCCTTCGGGGCTCGGGATTTACAAGGTTAACGGTATGTAACTTCGGTTACTACCAATTCTTGGAAAGTGCAGGCCAAAGAAGAACGAAGAGGTCTTCGGGAGAAGAAGAGGGAGAAGATGAAGAAGAAGGAAGACCAGCCACTCGTTTCAACATCACGGACTGGAGTCCGGAACAGAGCCCAGCAGAGATGCGTCCTGAAGGGCAGCCATACCAGAAGCGGATGAAGAGCTTCTTAACAACCTCTCCTAATTCAAACTTACAATCAGACCAAATAACCCAGCAATTGCGACTCCTCCGGAAAAGGGGACGCATTGCTCCCTCCTCACAGATAGTGCCCCGTTGTGGCGTATTCCTGCTAGCCTATTAAAGAGTTAGCACCGAAAGGACTTCAGTGGACGGTCTGAAGGGGAATTACGTCGGGAGGACAGGCTTTATAAGCCTAGCCTTCCGCGGTCGGCCCATAAAATGGGTTCGGTAACGCTGGTATAACAACGGAATTGGAATGCAATTAAATCCGTCCTAAACTCACTATAATAATAATATACAAAAATTGAAAAATAAGAACCGAGACTAAAAGTGACCCTTTTAAAAACAAGCCCGATTAGAAAGATCCAGCAGCAAGGGACTCTGTCCAGGCTCTGCGATAAAGTAGGGAGTAATAGACTCCTGCCAACTTTGCATTCCATTCCATTCCATTTCTAGGGCATTGCTTTCTGTGCATCCGAACAGGAGGTCTTAACAGCGTGAATTTGTAAACCAGCAGCAGCACCGACTAGTTATTGCCGTCAGGAAAAATGGCCCGTACCAAGCAGACCGCCCGCAAATCCACCGGTGGCAAAGCTCCCAGGAAGCAGCTGGCGACCAAGGCGGCACGCAAGAGCGCCCCGGCCACCGGCGGCGTGAAGAAACCTCATCGCTACAGGCCTGGAACTGTCGCCCTCCGTGAGATCCGTAGATACCAGAAGAGCACGGAGCTACTCATACGCAAGCTGCCGTTCCAGCGGCTGGTACGTGAGATAGCGCAGGACTTCAAGACCGATCTCCGGTTCCAGAGTTCCGCCGTCATGGCTCTGCAGGAAGCCAGCGAGGCTTATCTGGTCGGGCTGTTTGAAGACACAAATCTGTGCGCCATCCACGCCAAACGTGTGACAATTATGCCGAAAGACATCCAGCTGGCTCGTCGTATTCGCGGAGAGAGAGCTTAATTTGAGGTGGCGTATACGTACGGTCCGCGCGCACTACTACCATCATATTCAAAATCTTTACAACGGCCCTTTTCAGGGCCACAATTTTTAATGCGAGGTTTTTTAAATGTTGTGGTTGGTTCTTTTTTTTTTTTTTTCGGCCGAAGAGAAAAGAAAAAAAAAAAAAAACCACCAATGTTATTCTGTTTTCCATATATATAAAACTGCAAAGAAAAAATTATTCCAATATTCACAACCCAACACATATATATATATATATAGTAGTAGATAGAGAGAGTATAGTAAAATAATGATAATTTTCTATCTTCACCGGGTTGGGGGTTGTTTTCTTCAATCAAAGAAGGAGGGCCTGGCTGGGCTGGACTTAGAGGTACAGACAGGGTTACTTTCGGTGGGAATTTGGGGGAAAAAAAACACAACCAACAACACCCCCTATATTATAATAAGTTCTTTATTTTGTTTGTCATAATTTCATATATAATATACATATATTTCTTGCTGTTTGTTGTTTTATTTAACCACCCACCGAGTTCAGAGGCAATTGCCACCATATATATATGACGGACGATGAGAAAGAAGGAGGAGTTAGCGGGGAGGGAGGGAGGGAGGGAAGGTTAGAGAGAGAGAGAGAGAGAGAGATTGATGTGTGTGAAAATTACCGGGATTCGAAGCTCCCGTGTATGAAAAAAAAAAGGGGGCCGAGAGCCGCCGCCTACACACATATAATATATGGCGGCATACATAATATATATGCCGCCGGCCCGGCATACGGATTTTATGGGAGAGATGAAAATATTTGTGTATGTGTATAATAACACAAAACAAAATAATACAAGATCGACCCGTTTGTGCGGGGGGGTGTAATTTACTAATAAATAAAAATATAAAAGTTCCAAAAAAAAAATCTCTCCTGTATAATTATAAATAATGCCTATCCGGGGGGGGAGAGAGATATACTATACTACGGACGGTCCACACGTTCCGTCCGTGTGATAATTTAATGACGGACAGAGAGGGGATCTTTGTCCGCCCCACTTTTCTTTGGCTCGGCACAGCACCGAAACATGATGAGGCAAAATATTATTTTTACACGTATAACGAAAAAACCTCATACGTTGGTGGCGGCCCTGAAAAGGGCCATTTGTTAATAATTTACGTACAGTAAAATAATAATTTTACTGTTTACTTCTTCTTTCCAGCGGCTGCTTTCTTGGGCGACTTTGGTTTCTTCACTGCTGCCTTCTTCGGCTTCGGAGACTTTGGTTTCTTGGTCGGCGGCTTGGACACCTTTTTCGCCTTCGATGGAGACTTCGGTTTCGGGGCGGCCGCCTTCTTCGCAGAAGCGCTCTTCGGTTTGCTGGCTGCTGCGGCTTTCTTCGGTTTCGGCTTCGGAGCGGACGGTTTCTTAGCCGGGGCGGCTTTGCCTTCGCCCTTCACTGATATCTTGAAAGAGCCGGACGCTCCTTTACCTTTCGGCTGCGTGAGGGCGCCTGCCGCGACCGCCGTTTTCAGATATTTCTTGATGAACGGGGCCAACTTTTCGGCGTCTACCTTGTAGTTGGCTGCTATGTACTTCTTTATCGCCTGCAGAGAAGATCCGCCGCGCTCTTTGAGACCGGCGATCGCCGCGTTGACCATATCGGCTGTCGGCGGGTGCGCCGGCTTAGACCTCGGCTTCTTCGAACCGCCTGCTTTGGATGCCGCCTTTTTCCCTGGAGCTGCCTTGGCCGGAGTTGTCGCTGTGGCGACGGGAGCTGAAGCTGTAGCGGTGCTGTCTGACATGATGATGATGATGCTGCTGCTGTTGCTGTTGTGCGGATCGGATGATAACGCTGGTATGAAACGGTATATATCCCGTAAACCTAAAGCCATGGAATGGAATGCAAAGGTGGCAGGAGTCTATTACTCCCTACTTTATCGCAGAGCCTGGACAGAGTCCCTTGCTGCTGGATCTTTCTAATCGGGCTTGTTTTTAAAAGGGTCACTTTTAGTCTCGGTTCTTATTTTTCAATTTTTGTATATTATTATTATAGTGAATTTAAGACGGATTTAATTGCATTCCAATTCCGTTGTTATACCAGCGTTACCGAACCCATTTTATGGGCCGACCGCGGAAGGCTAGGCTTATAAAGCCTGTCCTCCCGACGTAATTCCCCTTCAGACCGTCCACTGAAGTCCTTTCGGTGCTAACTCTTTAATAGGCTAGCAGGAATACGCCACAACGGGGCACTATCTGTGAGGAGGGAGCAATGCGTCCCCTTTTCCGGAGGAGTCGCAATTGCTGGGTTATTTGGTCTGATTGTAAGTTTGAGTTAGGAGAGGTTGTTAAGAAGCTCTTCATCCGCTTCTGGTATGGCTGCCCTTCAGGACGCATCTCTGCTGGGCTCTGTTCCGGACTCCAGTCCGTGATGTTGAGACGAGTGGCTGGTCTTCCTTCTTCTTCATCTTCTCCCTCTTCTTCTCCCGAAGACCTCTTCTTTCTTCTTTGGCCTGCACTTTCCAAGAATTGGTAGTAACCGAAGTTACATACCGTTAACCTTGTAATTCCCGAAGCCCCGAAGGGCTGAACGGGGGAAAGTGCAGGTTTCTTCGCTCTTCTGTGCTGTCAGTGGCTGCTGGGCAGGTCGCTGCTGGGTAGGTGGCTGCTGGGCAGGTGGCTGCTGGGCCGGTGGCTGCTGGGCAGGTGGCTACTGGGCTTGCGACTGCTGGGCTGATGGCTGCTGGGCTCGTTCCCTCTTTCTTCTTTCTTGAAAGGAAAGGAAGGTAATAGGGAACTTACAAATGGTGATACCTATTCGCGATCGCGGTTTTGGGGCGGCGATTTTTGTGGAAGAAGTAAACAGTAAATATTCACTCCACGTAATTATTAACCTTCAGACACACGTGTGTCTGAGAAGGGGTTGGGGGGACCGCGTGGCCGCAGTGAAGAAACCATTTGTTTTGAGGTGGCTGTTGGTATCTGCAACAGAAGAAGCAGAACACACACACGAAAAAAAAAAAAAAAAAAAAAAAAAAAAATCTTAATTATAACTTTCTTTCGGCTGGCGGGATGAGACGGCACGTCGAGTCGTTCCACATCCACGTTTCTCCCGTTTCTGAAACAAGAGAAACAGAACAAAACACGCAAAAAAAAAAAAAAAAAAAAAAAAAAAAAAAAAAAAAAAAAAAAAAAAAAAAAATTTATAAATTTAGACCGCGTTTTTGTTGTATTCGCGACTTACCGTATTTGAAGTCTTCAAATTATATAACTCGCGAAAAACTAATCACTCGCGACCCCGGAAACGCGTCTGACGCACTATTCCGTTTATGGCTCATGCGATATGGAGGCCCCTAAGCCTGGTTTGTCGATTTTCGGCTACCGCACCGCACCATCACGGTGGTTCGTCCAGTACGGCGTGAGGCCGCTTCCTTACACCTGTCGGAGTTGGGTCCTCTCTGCAGATGTCCCGAAGATGACTGTGTTCGGACACAGCCGCTCTCCCGAACAGTCTGCGCGCCTGCGCCACCCCCACCTCGGACACGGATTGAAATCTCGCATCAGATCGGAGAGTGGCGTTCCTGACGAACCACGGAGCTCCAAAGATCGTCCGCAACGCTATGTTTTGGACGGCCTCGATCTTCTTTTGAAGCGAGGAGCTCAACACTGCCCCCCATGCCGGGTAAGCATATGTCAGAATCGGCAGTACGTACAGCCGAAAAATGAGCAGCTTAGTTGCCAGTGGGTACGGGCTGGCACTGTTCAGCACTGGGTATAGCGAGGCTCTGGCGGCCTTAGCCCTTCGGGTCGCATAATTGACATGCTCGTCGAAGGTAAGCCGCCTGTCCAACACCACCCCCAGGTACTTAACTGTTTTCTCAAAAGGGATTTTCTCCCCTGAGATTTCCAGCTCTCTGGTCGGTTTTCGTGTCTTGCATGTGAACATCACGGCCACCGATTTTTCACCGTTGACCCTGATTCTCCACATGTCGAGCCACGGTTCCACTAAGTCCAGCTGCCTTTGGAGCCTCCGGACCGCGTAATCCACATTTGCGGATTCGTAGAAATATGCCGTGTCGTCTGCGTAAAGGGCCGTTTTGACCCCTTCCGACAGCGGCATATCGTTCACGTACAAAGTGTACATGAACGGGGAAAGTACTGCTCCTTGGGGAACCCCAGCGGCTATTTCTCTGGTAGAGGAAATCGTTTCCCCTACGCGCACGACAAAATGTCGGTCTAGTAGATATGACCGCATCAGTCTGACATAGCGGTACGGGATCGCCGATCGCGCTAGCTTATAAAGCAGCCCGCTATGCCAAACTTTGTCAAAGGCCTTGGCCACATCCAGAAAAACGGCTGCAGTCACCCGTTTCCTGTTCAGGCCTCCGACAAGGTCATCTATTATTTTTACCAGTTGGAGGGTAGTTGAGTGACCCTCCCTGAACCCAAATTGCTCGGGCCGCACTTCTCCCTCCATGTATCGCCTCCTAAAGCCAATGGAAAATTATTACTATATACGTTAGTTTGGCGGACTTTAAAGGGAGCAGCGACTTTGGCTGCTAGCACGTCACCCCGGCCATCACTGAATCGTGCTTACACCGTTCGTTCGGCGCGCGTTTTCTCCTTTAACTTGCGATCTTTATCGACGTACACGGTTCGGTTTCGTAAACGACATTCCGGGCTGCAGTAGTGACGAGCTAAACGTTAGATTTCAGCCCGTACGGGAGCTTAAATGGTACCGAAATCCCGGACACATCCCGAACCGGCGTGGTCGCACCGCCGTAAAACCGTTTAAAAATCGTAAATACCGGTGGCAATATTTGTATATAGCACCCGCGTCCAAGTTAAACATCCCGTTGTTTCTTTCGATTCGTTTTTGCGACGATACGTGTGCGAATTCAATCTTTTTGCGATGTATATGTCCGAGCGTCAAAGTACGACGGTTAGACAACATCCCCATCACTGTTTTCATACACAGTAATAGTTTTCATCGGATTCTATGCGATTATTATTAATCTGACGGATATAAACTAATGACGGTCGTACGGTAACTTTCAGTTTTTCTATAACATCAACCGTTGGGGGAAAATAAGAGTGGGATAAAAATAAAGTAGCTCGAATTATACGTACGCTTTGCGTTAGCCTGAAGTGAAGAGAGAGACTCCTGCCGGCCGACCCGTTTGCACAACGCGCGATATGCAAGCATACGATTGTAGACGTGTAGACGTTTGGACGTGTTTGACGTTAACAGGAGCGCTGGAAAGAAAAACAAAAAAGATATAAATCCAAATTAAAAAAAAAAAAAAAACAAAACAAAAAACGTACATACAACAATTCTGCATAAATACAAAACATATAACCGGTGGTTTCTGCCCCACTCGGTATATATATATATATATATATATGTCACATACACACGTACATGCGCAGGCTTACGGGCACAGGTTAATGGCTTAATGTCTTACGAATAAAAAGCGTCGGGGAGGGAAAGAAAAGAAAAAAAAAAACAAAAAAAAATTCGGGCCGCCTCTCTTAACCGACCGGACGCGAATCACTTTTGCATTAAGTTTGTGTTTTCTTTTTTTCGCTGTCCGCGTACATTTAATACACGTTTAATTAAAGATCGGTCGGTCGCGCGGTTTTCGTTCACGTTAACAAGAGTTAAGTGTACCCGGACCCCTTCCGTACGGTAATTTTAAGGTACATTCACTTCAGGTTGTATACGTATAACTACGCCGCCACCAAGTACATTTGGAAAAATGCGACCGAAGATCCGAATTTCATTGAAATAGCCGTTGAAATTTTATTTATTATTATTATTATTATTATTTATTTTTTTTGTCTTTTTATATACACATCTATCTATCTATCTATCTATCTATCTGATTTCATTTGTTCTGATACTCGGAGATTTCGCCGTTGCATGGAGTATAAAATCATAAAATGTAATTTAATAAGATAAAAAGTAAATAATAAGAAGACCGCCCCTACCTACCGCAGGCATTCACTCACTCGGTCGTTCTTTCTCACTCACTCTCGCTCTCTCTCTCTCTCTCTCTCTCTAAGGCTAAATAATATGTCTCATGTTGGGTTGTATTGTAACGTGGTTGTTGTACCCTGAAAATCTCATCTAATTATCTTTAGCGGTGTTGTGGAAACGTTTTCTTATATCCTGGTAAGAAAAAATGAAAATTATTTATTGAAATACTATATCACATTAGGATAAATTTTTATAACCTTTTTTTTTGTTGGTTGATATTTATTAGATTTTCCTAAATCTAATTATGCATACAGCGCCTTCATCGCTTTCACCATAATTAAACCGGGTTCTCTGCGACATAAACAAGACGGTTGTGAAATGAAAGCGGTTAATGGTATATTTCAATTATATATATATATCACGCAAATTAACGCCATTTATTGTGAAATGTGTTAAAAATATTAACGCTGAAAAAAAAAAAAAAGAAGAAGAAACGACGTGATGACAACAAAGTTGTTTTTATTCACTTTCTCCTAGCATTGGTTGGTTATTCTTGAATATTGGAGAAAGATAGTATATTAAAAAATCTTACAAAATAAAAAACTCCATTTTATAATATAAATTCTGGTCGGTTGAATTTTTTTTTTTTTTTTTAATTTACCCAAAGGAAATTATGTGCCCCACCACATGCAGATATTGACCCCAAACCCCTTTACCAACCAGCGAATTGCCCCATCCACGCGAGTCTATGCCAGGTTTCATGGAAAGTAAATAAAATGAAAACTTAGCGGAACATTTATGGTCACTTCTATTATACGAGCACTTAAATTGAATTTATTTGATAAATAGATCAATTTGTATGTAATTAAAGTTATTTTTTACGATTTTTTTTGTTTTTGTTTTACACATCAGTAATCAATCTCTCTTTTAATGTACAAGTTCAGGAAATCGATTAATCTAAATTCAGGAAAGCAGTCTAATTATTAGAAAATCAGCTATGCTTTGCCGTTATGTAAGTAACGGCTTGCAAAACACAAAAAAAAAAAAAAAATGAAACAGTATTATGATGAAGATGAAGAGGAGGAGTAGCAGTAGTAGTAGTAGTAGTAGTAGTAGTAGTAGTAGTAGTAGGCGGTGAAGAAAGAAGAAGAAGAGGAGGAGGAGGAGGAGGAGCAGTAGTAGTTAGTTGGATTTTGAAAAGTAACCGGAATCTATCATCCCGTTTGTTAGTGTGTATTTTGTGCAATGGCGCGCACGCGCTACCACTCACTCGACAACCGCCCCTACCTCAAGGTCATTCCCTGTGTGTGTGTGTGTGTGTGTGTGATGGGTAAGTAATAATAATATGTGAAGTGAAATGATTTTCTGGTTTGCGGCGGTTTTTTTTTTCGCGGATAGCGGGCGGTGGGGGGTGTTTGAGTTGTTGGTGCGGTATAATGCCTGCCGATATCAACATTTTTTTCCAGATAGCTCAGTATACATGCAATTTCTTCATTTTTAGTCAACAACTGCAACGTAGGCCGGCGCCAGAAATTAAATTTTTTTCGCAAATTATAATTGAGGTTAAAAACATTATTTGTTGCGTTCTTTGCTTTGGGCAAGATGTGTGAATTTCCCTCCCCCCCCTGAAACCATGGTAACGAAGCGTTTTAATTACACTTACACATTTGTTCATTTTTTTTTTTACCTTAAAGGAAAACTGCAATAGTAAGGTAAGGAAAATGTTTTTTCTTTTTCTATTTACATATCTCGTGTTACGGAGTACATACATTTTATTATTTATGTACATAAAAAAGCAATTTATATGCCTGTACAATAAGCAAAGAACCAAAATGTTTTTAACCTCAATTATAATGTGGTGGCCCTTAAAAGGGCCGTTTATATTTAGTACATGGCCTATTGTAACCAGCTCCATCCGCTTACTTAGAGCTCGTGTATTTGGTTACGGCCTTGGTGCCTTCGCTGACAGCGTGTTTGGCCAATTCACCGGGCAACAGAAGCCGTACGGCGGTCTGGATCTCCCTGCTGGTGATTGTGGACCGCTTGTTGTAGTGGGCGAGCCTGGAAGCCTCGGCCGCGATGCGCTCGAATATATCGTTAACGAAGCTGTTCATGATGCTCATCGCCTTAGAGGAGATGCCGGTGTCAGGATGGACCTGCTTCAACACTTTGTAGATGTACACCGCGTAGCTTTCCTTCCTCTTGCGTTTCTTTTTCTTGTCTCCCTTGGCGATGTTCTTTTGCGCCTTGCCGGCCTTCTTGGCCGCTTTACCGCTGGTCTTAGGTGGCATGATGCTTTGAATTTGGTGGAACGCAGGTACGGAAGGACCTATTTATGATAGAAATCGGTATTTTTGCTCCCAATAAGACCGGCCCGTCGAAAAGAAATTCCCTTTTCCCACGAATGACGAGGCTGCAAACAACGTATGGCAACTTGCCGACCAATCGTGGAATGCAAAAGTGGCAGGAGTCTATTACTCCCTACTTTATCGCAGAGGCTGGACAGAGTCCCTTGCTGCTGGATCTTTCTAATCGGGCTTGTTTTTAAAAGGGTTATTTTTAGTCTCGGTTCTTATTTTTCAATTTTTGTATATTATTATTATAGTGAATTTAAGACGGATTTAATTGCATTCCAATTCCGTTGTTATACCAGCGTTATCGAACCCATTTTATGGGCCGACCGCGGAAGGCTAGGCTTATAAAGCCTGTCCTCCCGACGTAATTCCCCTTCAGACCGTCCACTGAAGTCCTTTCGGTGCTAACTCTTTAATAGGCTAGCAGGAATACGCCACAACGGGGCACTATCTGTAAGGAGGGAGCAATGCGTCCCCTTTTCCGGAGGAGTCGCAATTGCTGGGTTATTTGGTCTGATTGTAAGTTTGAATTAGGAGAGGTTGTTAAGAAGCTCTTCATCCGCTTCTGGTATGACTGCCCTTCAGGACGCATCTCTGCTGGGCTCTGTTCCGGACTCCAGTCCGTGATGTTGAGACGAGTGGCTGGTCTTCCTTCTTCTTCATCTTCTCCCTCTTCTTCTCCCGAAGACCTCTTCGTTCTTCTTTGGCCTGCACTTTCCAAGAATTTGTAGTAACCGAAGTTACATACCGTTAACCTTGTAAATCCCGAGCCCCGAAGGGCTGAACGGGGGAAAGTGCAGGTTTCTTCGCTCTTCTGTGCTGTCAGTGGCTGCTGGGCAGGTGGCTGCTGGGCAGATGGCTGCTGGGCAGGTGGCTGCTGGGCAGGTGGCTGCTGGGCAGGTGGCTGCTGGGCTGATGGCTGCTGGGCTGATGGCTGCTGGGCTCGTTCCCTCTTTCTTCTTTCTTGAAAGGAAAGGAAGGTAATAGGGAACTTACAAGTGGTGGTGCCTATTCCCGATCGCGGTTTTGGGGCGGCGATTTTCTGGAAAGAAGTAAACAGTAATTATTCACTCCACGTAATTATTAACCTTCAGACACACGTGTGTCTGAGAAGGGGTTGGGGGGACCGCGTGGCCGCAGTGAAGAAACCATTTGTTTTGTGGTGGCTGTTGGTATCTGCAACAGAAGAAACAGAACACACACACGGAAAAAAAAAAAAAAAAAAAAAAATTTAAATTTAGACCGCGTTTTTGTTGTATGCGCGAACTTACCGTATTTGAAGTGTTCAAATTATATAACTCGCGAAAAACTAATCACTCGCGACCCCGGAAACGCGTCTGACGCACTATTCCGTTTATGGCTCATGCGATATGGAGGCCCCTGAGCCTGGTTTGTCGATTTTCGGCTACCGCACCGCACCATCACGGTGGTTCGTCCAGTACGGCGTGAGGCCGCTTCCTTACACCTGTCGGAGTTGGGTCCTCTCTGCAGATGTCCCGAAGATGACTGTGTTCGGACACAGCCGTTCTCCCGAACAGTCTGCGCGCCTGCGCCACCCCTACCTCGGACACGGATTGAAATCTCGCATCAGATCGGAGAGTGGCGTTCCTGACGAACCACGGAGCTCCAAAGATCGTCCGCAACGCTATGTTTTGGACGGCCTCGATCTTCTTTTGAAGCGAGGAGCTCAACATTGCCCCCCATGCCGGGTAAGCATATGTTAGAATCGGCAGTACGTACAGCCGAAAAATGAGCAGCTTAGTTGCCAGTGGGTACGGGCTGGCACTGTTCAGCACTGGGTATAGCGAGGCTCTGGCGGCCTTAGCCCTTCGGGTCGCATAATTGACATGCTCGTCGAAGGTAAGCCGCCTGTCCAACACCACCCCCAGGTACTTAACTGTTTTCTCAAAAGGGATTTTCTCCCCTGAGATTTCCAGCTCTCTGGTCGGTTTTCGTGTCTTGCATGTGAACATCACGGCCACCGATTTTTCACCGTTGACCCTGATTCTCCACATGTCGAGCCACGGTTCCACTAAGTCCAGCTGCCTTTGGAGCCTCCGGACCGCGTAATCCACATTTGCGGATTCATAGAAATATGCCGTGTCGTCTGCGTAAAGGGCCGTTTTGACCCCTTCCGACAGCGGCATATCGTTCACGTACAAAGTGTACATGAACGGGGAAAGTACTGCTCCTTGGGGAACCCCAGCGGCTATTTCTCTGGTAGAGGAAATCGTTTCCCCTACGCGCACGACAAAATGTCGGTCTAGCAGATATGACCGCATCAGTCTGACATAGCGGTACGGGATCGCCGATCGCGCTAGCTTATAAAGCAGCCCGCTATGCCAAACTTTGTCAAAGGCCTTGGCCACATCCAGAAAAACGGCTGCAGTCACCCGTTTCCTGTTCAGGCCTCCGACAAGGTCGTCTATTATTTTTACCAGTTGGAGGGTAGTTGAGTGACCCTCCCTGACCCCAAATTGCTCGGGCCGCACTTCTCCCTCCATGTATCGCCTCAGTTTTTCGAGAAAAATCCTCTCGAACAACTTAGACAATACCGGTAACAGGGAGATTGGCCTATAATTCCGTGGGAAAAGTAAACTTTTCCCCGGTTTGGGTAAACATACGACTTTGGCCGTTTTCCAACAATTCGGGAAATATCCAACGTACAAAATGGACGTGAATATCACCGAAATTGCTGTAATCACGGAGGCCGGTATGTTCCGGAATGCACGGGCGCTGATCCCGTCGACACCCGGGGCCTTGTCGGGGCTTGTGGCCTTAATGGCTGCGGAAACTTCCGCTTCAGTGACTTGGTCAATCTCTAGAGGGGCGTCCTCCACCTGTGAGAAATAATCTACAAGAAAGGATTCCACCTTGGTTGTGTGCTCGTCGTTCGGGGAGGGAGGGGGGTTTGGAGTGAACTGCTCCTCCAAGGTATCGGCGAATACCTCGGCCCTCTCCGCCTCCGAGTATGCAAGAAAACCTCACTGCCCCACAACCGGATGGCGAGGCTTCTTCCCTTCTCGCAGTCTCCTGTTCAACCTGAACACCGAGGAGATGTCGTCAGAGACCGAGGCGAGGTATTCGTTCCACGAATCCTCTCGATGGCTTTTTAGCAGTTGTTTTACCCTGTCCGTTTGATTATAAAAGGCCCGCTTATCAGCGGGGGACAGGGTGATTCGATATCTCCTCCTCAATCGTCGTTTCTCCGTTATGGCTTCGGAGATATGAGGAGGGAGGTCGTTTCGAACAACTGCTCGAGTCTTGGCCGATGAGCTGCCTGCCAGGGCCTCGGTCATTGACGACGTGACGCGCCCGACAGTGTCGTCGATTTCCTCCGGGGTGTTCAGGAGCTCAGGATTTACCGGCCTGTACTCCCGCTGGAGGGTTTCGTAGAACCTTTTCCAGTTAACTGACCTTCGGGGTATAGGCGGGGGATCTCGGCCACCCCCTGCCTGACCTAGTTCCAACAGGACAGGGGAATGGTCCGAGCTGAGGTCTTCTATCGTTTCAATCATGAATGGGAGGGTACCCCCCTTCATGACTGCGATATCCAGCACGTCAGGCCTAGATCTGCCTGTTTGATGCACGAACGTGGGCACCTCAGGGCCTACGACGACCAAGCGGCGGGCTCTCGCCCTTTCGTACAGCAATCTGCCATTTGGATTTGTCAGATTGCTGTTCCATGACACGTGTTTGGCATTGAGGTCGCCCATGAGTATCATGGGCCCATCCCAATTTTCCAGCACGGCATCCAGATCTGCGCCGGTTACCGCGTCGTTCGGCTTGCTATAAGCCGAAACCAGCCGATACACCGTGCCCAGATGCTCCACATGCACACACGTTTGCTCCATCACGTTTGTATGAAGAACAACGCGCGTATGCATGTGGCGTCTGTGGACTAAAACCGCAGTTCCTCCAGAGGAGCGAGATCCGGGTCGAACTGGCCTATCCGTCCTATATGTAAAATAGTTCCGAAGGGTCAGTTGCTTGTTTGGGTTCAAGCACGTCTCAGACAACAGTATCACGTCTATCAGTAGATCCTCGGCCAGACGGCATAGTTCCTCCGTCCGGCCTACTACTGAGTTGGCGTTCCACTGCAAGAGTCTGAGGGTGGGCCTAACCATACCTGACAGTACAGTCATGAGGCACTCTATTAAGGACTGAATACAGTCCTTGAGAGATTTTGCCTGGAGCAGGCGTGGCAAAACCATCATGATATCTGGAAGGATATCCTTCACTGTCATCTGCGACAGGAAGTCCCTGCCAGTGGTCTCCAACGGGGTAGCCGGTTTCGGATTGCCGCTGGGGGTGCCTTTTGGCGCGGCCGCCCTTTTGGTGGGGCGCGGGGCCACAGGGGCCGCGGTGTTTTTAACAGCCTGCTTGGCCTTCCCAGCCGGAGCAGGCTTTGCCTTTGCCGGCTTTGTCGCCGCCTTTTGTTTTACCACCTTCTTGGTGGTCGCCGCCGGTTTTGGCTTGGCGGGTGTTGGGGAGGGTACCTCCCCTTTTTTCACCACCGCCTTGGCCACAGGTGCCGGCACCTCCGGTTTGGGGGCTGATATTCCCCCACCGGCAACACGGGCCCAGCTGCGGCCGTCTAAAGTCGCGGGCTTTTTAATACCCTTGACCCTGTTGACCTGCTCCTTATAATAAGGGCAGCCCCGGTAATTGGCCGGGTGAGGCCCCTTGCAATTAACCCATGAGGCTGGTTCCTCACGCGGCTTAACGCATGTGGCAGTGTCGTGGTCCCCACCACACTTGACACATTGCTGGGCCCTCTGGCAGTAATTGGACGAGTGTCCAAATTTCTGGTATCTGTGGCACTGGGGTGGCCCCCCTCGTGACACAAACGCAGTCACTGCGACCTTGCAGTAAAAAATACTGCCAAGGTCGTAGATGGTACGGGCCGAAGGGGTCCTTTTAAGGGCCACAAGGCAGGTCGGGGTTTCCCGACCGTCCCTCGTGAGGAGCTTCTTAGCTGAAACTACCTCATAGCCAAGGGAGGTCAGTTCCTCCCTTATTTCCTCCGGGGCAGCCCCATAGGGGATCCCCCGTATAACCACCTTCAGCTCCCTATCCTTCGGGAGCTGGAAGGAGTGGAAGGCGATTCCCTTGGAGTGCAGGAAACTCTGCACCGCCCGGTAATCTGCCTCGCTGCCCAGCAGCCTGATGGAAAGCCCGGTGCTTTTCGCCACCAGGCGTCCCCCGATACGCGACTTAATGTCGCGCGCTAATGCTGGCCACTCCTTCGGGCAGTCCAGCATAATTGGCGGGATTTTCTCCCGCCTGACGGTAGCAGGCTGTGATGGGGCCCCATCATCAGCCTGCGGGTTGGCGGCTGCTGCAGCCTTGCTGCAGCCCGCTACGGGCTCCGCCTCCATGGGAGGCGCGGAGTTCCGGCGTTTCTGGCGCTTCCTAGCGCCGGACCCGCTTTCCTCTCCACCGTCGGACAGTTCCGGGGTGGGAGAACGGGGTGGGGGAGGCCTTATTTTTCCTTCCATGAAGGAGAAAATACAACCAAAAATTTAGAAATTTAAAATTAAAAATTAAAACTAGCACTTCTTATAACTACACTTCCTGGAAACACAAGAAATAAAAATAACAATGGAAAGTTAGTCTTTCCTTTTATATAGAATAATTTAATTAAATTATTCTATATACAATAGACCATTATATACAAGAAACCATTTGTTTTGTGGTGGCTGTTGGTATCTGCAACAGAAGAAACAGAACACACACACGGAAAAAAAAAAAAAAAAAAAAAAAAATTTAATTTTTACTTTCTTTCAACTGGCAGGATGAGACGGCACGTCGAGTCGTTCCACATCCACGTTTCTCCCGTTTCTGAAACAAGAGAAACAGAACAAAACACGCAAAAAAAAAAAAAAAAAAAAAAAAAAAAAAATATTTTAAATTTAGACCGCGTTTTTGTTGTATGCGCGACTTACCGTATTTGAAGTCTTCAAATTCTATAACTCGCGAAAAACTATTTACTCGCGACCCCGGAAACGCGTCTGACGCACTATTCCGTTTATGGCTCATGCGATATGGAGGCCCCTAAGCCTGGTTTGTCGATTTTCGGCTACCGCACCGCACCATCACGGTGGTTCGTCCAGTACGGCGTGAGGCCGCTTCCTTACACCTGTCGGAGTTGGGTCCTCTCTGCAGATGTCCCGAAGATGACTGTGTTCGGACACAGCCGCTCTCCCGAACAGTCTGCGCGCCTGCGCCACCCCCACCTCGGACACGGATTGAAATCTCGCATCAGATCGGAGAGTGGCGTTCCTGACGAACCACGGAGCTCCAAAGATCGTCCGCAACGCTATGTTTTGGACGGCCTCGATCTTCTTTTGAAGCGAGGAGCTCAACACTGCCCCCCATGCCGGGTAAGCATATGTTAGAATCGGCAGTACGTACAGCCGAAAAATGAGCAGCTTAGTTGCCAGTGGGTACGGGCTGGCACTGTTCAGCACTGGGTATAGCGAGGCTCTGGCGGCCTTAGCCCTTCGGGTCGCATAATTGACATGCTCGTCGAAGGTAAGCCGCCTGTCCAACACCACCCCCAGGTACTTAACTGTTTTCTCAAAAGGGATTTTCTCCCCTGAGATTTCCAGCTCTCTGGTCGGTTTTCGTGTCTTGCATGTGAACATCACGGCCACCGATTTTTCACCGTTGACCCTGATTCTCCACATGTCGAGCCACGGTTCCACTAAGTCCAGCTGCCTTTGGAGCCTCCGGACCGCGTAATCCACATTTGCGGATTCGTAGAAATATGCCGTGTCGTCTGCGTAAAGGGCCGTTTTGACCCCTTCCGACAGCGGCATATCGTTCACGTACAAAGTGTACAAGAACGGGGAAAGTACTGCTCCTTGGGGAACCCGACAGATCCGGCAGGTCTTAGTGGCCGGTGGAAGGCTGTTTTTTGGGTGGACTGCCTGTAGGGTAGTCGACCATATTGAGGTAGCCCGCTGCTTTAAGTGTCAGGGCTATGGACACACCTCTCCCTGATGCAGATCGCAGAAGGAGATGTGTGGCCACTGTGCCGCTTCGGGGCACAGGGCAGCCAGCTGCCGTCACAAATCGGCGCCGGCCAAGTGTGCCGCCTGTGCCCAGGTGAAAGGCAGTGATGCTGGACACCGGGTCGGGAGTAGGCAATGTAGGGCGTACGAGATAGCACGGGCTAGAGCTGTTAATAACACAGCTTATGGCGACGCCTGAACGGCACGAAACCCTAGGGGACGGCCTCCACCCACTCGAACGCCTGCGCCTGGGGCAGATTAATCTGCACCATTCCCGGGCGGCCACGAGCGAGGCCATGAGGCTCCTCGAGGAGTACGACCTCGAGGTCCTCTTGGTCCAGGAGCCGTACGCGGTCGCGGATAGGGTGGTCGGCTTCCACGGGGTGAAAGTAATTCATTCTCGTGGGGGACGGCCGCTCTCTGCGATCGTGGTGGGATCAGACGCTCTGGGTGTGTTCTGGATGCCCCAGTGGTCTGATGAGCGATTCACCGTGGTGCGAATCACGAGGGGTACGCTCGATGTCGTACTCGTGTCGGGATACTTCCAGCTTGGATGGAGTATCGATGACTTGCTGGCGAAGTTGGGCGGGATTCTGGACAGTCTCCCGGGCACCAGAGTGTTGGTTGCCCTGGATGCTAACGCCAAGTCTACCGCCTGGGGTTCTCCACTCACAGACCCCAGAGGCGCTGGTCTCGAACAGTTCGCAGAAGCCAGGAACCTCTACCTCATTAATGATGCGGAGCAGCCACCAACTTTCTCCAGCGAACTGGGAGAGAGTTATATAGACGTCACTTTGGTGACGGGTGACTTGCTTCGAAGGGTAGGTAGTTGGACTGTCTGGCCCGAGGCCAGTGTGAGCGATCATAGGCTTATAACCTATGATATTGCTTACGGAGGCGGTCTAAGGGCACCAAATCCAGGTCGCTACAACCTAAGGGGCCTGGATCAGCGCAGGCTGAGGCGGGTATGCGATGCTGCATTGCAGGGATTGCAGTGGAGCATGGAGTCCAGGGAGGAGGTGGAATTGATGGCGGAGCTAATCGGCCGGGCCATCAAGACTGGCTGCGACGAGGTCCTACGGCGGCCTAGGCCAATGGACGGACCCGTCACAAGCAGCCAGTCCGCTGATCTGAGCGTGCCTGGAGCCGTCATGACCCCATTTTCCGGGGGGTCGTCTGTGGAAGGCAGACGGAGGCCCGGCAAGAAATGGTGGTCCTCTGACCTTAGCGTGCTGCGCGCAAGAGTGAGGTCCGCTCGGGCTAGATACCAGCGTTGCCCCCTAACGGGGATCACTGTCAACGACGTGCGCGCTGAGCGTCTGTGGACCTTCCGGCGTGCCCGTAATAAATATGTTCACGCCATCAAGGAAGCCAAACTCAAGTTTTGGAAGGACTCCATGCGGGAATTGCAACGCGATCCCTGGCAGCTCGCAAAGTCTTGTTACAAGCCAAAGCCATTGCACGTGTTGTCCAGTGTTCGATGCGGGTTAGGTGGTCGTGACCACACTTTAACATCCGTGGCGACCTACCGGGTGTTCCTGGATACTCTGTTTCCAGATGCTCCGGAGGGTGAAGCGGAAATCGGCGTCAGGGCGGGTGAAACACCATTCCCTGGCGTTCGGACCGTGGAACCCGATGATATAGACCGAGTGGTTTCTCGAATGGCATTAAAGAAGGCACCGGGGATTGACCAACTTGACCCGGATATTTTCCATCACTTATTGCCTGTCATAAGGGAGCCTCTCGGCAGGCTGTTCACGGGATGCCTAAGCTGGGGCTGCTTTCCGGGTTGCTGGAAGGTGGCTTTGGTAAGGGTGATCCTGAAACCTGGAAAGGATCCTGGTGAGGTCGGCAGTTATCGACCCATCAGCCTCTTGCCTGTTTTCGGCAAGTTGCTGGAAAGGCTGGTTGTGGAACGGCTCGAGGAAAGCATCGATATGAGCCGTATTCTAAATCGAGGCCAATACGGCTTCATGAAAGGGGTTGGCACCGAGGATTGCATCCTAAATGCTCTTGCCGAGGTGGAAAGCGCCGACTGCAAATATGTTTTGGCTATTTTTATTGATATAGAGGCAGCATTTCCTTCCTTGTGTTGGAGTTCTGTCCTCTATGCTTTGGAACGCCGCAATGTTTCCGAAGCCACACAGGCCGTGGTAAGAGACTACTTGTCTAACCGAACGGCTCTGTTTAAAGATGCGCACCTAGTTGTGGAAAAATCCGTCACCAGGGGAAGCCCGCAGGCTTCCGTTCTCGGTCCCCTGCTGTGGAACCTGGTGTTTGACGGATTTCTGGGATTGACTTTCCCAGAAGGAGTCACGGCCCAGGCTTTCGCCGATGACTGTCTCCTTTAGTTCGTGGAGATTCACGACCACAGCTAGAAAGCAGAGCGCAGGCGGCTTTGTCAACCGCCGAAGGCTGGATGGACATTCAAAATTTAAAAATTTCTGTGCCCAAAACGAAGTTTATGCTTCTAAAGGGCGCAGACAAATTATCATGCAGTCGAAACCCCCACATTAAATATAAAGGCTGTGTAATCAGCCGAGTAAGGGTTCATAAGTACCTAGGTGTTTTGTTTGATGATAAGTTGCTGTTTAGTAACCATATTAAACAAGTTGCGGCGGACGCCGTCTCTGTGATGCACAAGCTTAGACGGATTGCTCGGAAAGACTACGGGCTGTTGGGCCGCCAAATGTACTTGGTGTACCGAGGCGTCTTCGAGAGTATGATCGCATACGCGGCGCCGGTTTGGGCGCACAGGTTGGAAAGGAATAGAGCACTACTTCAAAATTTAAGGAGTGCCCAGCGCAGAGCCATGATTGTATGCACTGGTGTATTTAAAACAACCTCCTACGAGGCTACTACTGTATTGGGAAAGGCTCTCCCAATCGATTTAGTGGTGAAAATTCGGGCAGTCATGTGGAAGTTGCGTAGAGGTCGGGAGGCCGAGGCATTTGGGATGCGGTTTCGAGCCGGGCCAGAACCGGATCGGAACGGTGATCACAATGCACCGGAGCAAAAGTTCGTCCAGTTGCCCATCTCCCGTCTGCGGAAAAGGCTACAAAGCCTCGCGATGGAGGCATGGCAGCTTGAATGGCACACCACGACTAAGGGTAGATCCTTGTATAGTTTTATACAGGATTTGGGGGGATGGTATGCCTCGAGTTCTTTTTTAAGGGCGTCGGGTGCCCAGGTGCTCACCAACCATGTGAATCTGAACCAATATCTGTTTCGGTTTCGCCTGGTGGCTGATGAGTTGTGTGTCTGCGGGGAGGTCCAGTCCAATGTACATATGATGTACGACTGCCCGGCCCTTGGGGGGGCCAGAGACCGTGCCACCCTGGAACTTAGAGGTCAGGGGGAAACCTGGCCGCTCACAAGCGGCGAGGCAGTGTGGCGAGAGCCGCACTGTCGGACCGTGTGGGAGTTCCTCGATGAGGTTGCTATGTTCAACCGTCATCGGTAATTTTAAGGGATTAAATGTAATTGCATTTAGACTCCTAAAGCTTTGCTGCTGGAAACCAATTTACCTTGGTAATAGGGCTGGCCATCAGCCAAATCAGCTCCAAGCGCTGTTAAATGGTGGACAGGTACTAGCTGGCATACAGCGACCGAGGCGTGGCAGCCAAAATTGCTGTCTTTTTAACTAATCGACATAGTAATAAGTTGTACAAGGGGTGCGCCTCCCCGATCTAGTTTTATGTTTGACAAGTGAGCGATTGGGACACTTCAGCGGGTGCTGTATGGCGCCCTGCTTGATTCGCTCACGCACGTTAGGTAGCTCACTAGGAGCTTTTAGGATTTTGGTCGCTAAACTGTTTGAGGCTCAGTAGCCGTTCTTGGCACGGAACATTTGGTCTATGCTCTAGGGCGACCGAATGGGGTGGTGGTGGGAGAAATGCCAGTTAACCAAATTCACCTCATTCGCCTGCCCCAAATCACAGAGGCGGGGTATTCGGGCCCGGCTATACCATTCCCGGGCCCCGCAACAGCAACTGGAACTCGGTCCTGCTTCTTGCCTGCCTCAAGCCATCAGGGAGGGATACCAAGTCCGGTTATACCGTTCCCAGAACCCCGGCAGGAACTCTTTTCCGGATCATGGTCTTGAAAAGGCCCAGAAAAAAAGTTTCTGAAGCAGCACCACCACCAATTTTAGCTACGAGCCGCCACTATTTTTTAGGACTTTTATAACCGATTAATACTATTTCTACTTGAATAAGTTGAAAATATTTTTCATTTTTTATTTTGTCATTATTTATTTTTTATTTTTACAGTGTTGCGGAGAAATACCATTTACGTACCCTCCACAAAGTGGGAGAGTGTCGGACTCTTCTGGTTCGGCTAGATGTTATCAGAACCTATGTATGCCCCTACCCTACCGACTAAAACTCCTATTTCACCGTATCTTCCCACCCGAGGCCGGATCAACAGTCAAGCATAGCACAACCTCGGGGGTGTCTTTTGAGCTCAGGTGGTCAAGAGTCCTCGTGCTTCATCACCAGCACCAATCCGCTCAGGTGCAGACGAGTGATGGCTCTGCAGAGGGCTGTCCTTCACCTCTTCGCTCTCTGTTTAGTTTACGTCTTGTGTCTTCCTAACCACCAGTAGTGCATGTTACACATTGACGCTGTTTTGTGGAGGTTATCCCTCGTCTCTTGTCATTCCGTCCTCTCTGCTTTTGATTGTGAATACATGTGTTGCGTATCTCACCACAGTGTTAAATTTATCTCTGCTACTTAACATCACCTGTATTATCGTGTCAGTTGTTATAGGTCCGGTGACATTGACGCATCTGCGCCGTTCACCTTCCCAGTGCCTACATTCGAACATGACATGCTCTGGGGTATCGGTCTTTCCGCAGTATCGACATAGTTCGTCATCTGCTCTTCTTCTACCATGGAGGTAAGTTCGGAACATGCTATGGCCCGTCAGTAGTTGGGTCAACCAGTAGTTCAAGTCCCCGAACTTGCGGTTGACCCATGGTTCGACCTCTGTTATTAATTGGTGGGTCCATCTTCCAGTCGTCGATTGGTCCCACCGTTCCTGCTACTCCTGGAACAGCCGTATATGCGCCACTACCCAGCCTTCCCCTTCCTCCACTCTCTTCCTCTTTCGCGCAATCATGGTGAGAGGGGGAATGATGCCTGCTAACACTAGGGCTGCTTCGGTAGAAACCGACGCGTAAGTAACTAAATAATTAATTATTAGAGCTTAACTGCAAATTAATTAATTAATTTGTTTTATCTCGAATATTAAAATTAAGGCATTGCCATTTTAAAATTGATTTCCATTTTTGTAAAATGGCTGCCAATGTTAGGTATTTTTTTTTATAATAGCAACCCCTATTGTTCGCCAATTTTCGACATACAAAAAACAAATTTTTCCACTGTACCGCTTATTTTTAATGAAATTTTTTGATGAAAAATATCATTTTAAGTTTTTGTTTTTTATCCTAGGGTATTTTTATTTAAACGTAATCGTTCATGATCCATAATCCACACCCAATCACCAGTTGGACTTATATATGTACTCGTTGAACCGGGAAAAAATGTTTATCTAAAATAATAAAATATTACAAATAAAATATTTTAGTAAAATACAATGACAAAAGAATAAATTTGTAACTCTAATTCTGATATTTAAAGTATATGCATATATTTTGTTGTTAGAAAATTAAAGAAAAATTAATTGGAAGGTAGGGCATAAAATAAATATTTGTTACGCAGTCCAGAAAGCCTCATCTCAGTCTTGTTAGCAGTTTTTTTGTTCGTTTTCCTGTATTCTCTTTTTTATATTTTTATCAAGGTGCACATTTCCCAGTGTTGCGTTTCTTCCTGACTGATTTTTTTCGTACAGGCTTCTTTCATACATCCTTCTTCTAAAATATGCTTTTAGAAGAATGATCTACAGACAATTTATCATACCCATACCATCTGAAGAACACGTGGAAGGAATTCAACACTAAGAGCATGATCAATGACACACTTCACAGAATAAATAATAAAAATAAAGATATTCCTATTAAATTACATAAACAATCACGAAAATAATCTAGAAATAAAAAAAAACGCTGGGAAAGTTTTCATAAATTTTTTAGCTTGAGAGCTTTTTATTTCAAAATGTTTTTAAATATTAATTAATTGTACAATATTTAGAATACAATTGTGAAAAAGATCAAAATATTCAGTATAACAATTTTGGCTGATTGTCTCTTGAAAAAAACAGTTTTTATTTAAAAAATTATGAAGTATTAAAATATAATTGTGATAAAATTCAATATTTTAGTAAAAAGTTTGGATCCGTTGAACCTTCCCTTGACCAAATGTTATTTATCATAAAAATTATACTAAATTTTGAGAAAGAAGTTTCCATACCGTCTAAAATAATACCAGATACGGTTGTCTTGAAAAAACAAAATTAAAAATAATGGTATTTAAATTTTTTTTTTTTTGATGAAACACCAATATTTCGTTTAAGGAAGGCGCCTCCATCATTGCTATATGAAAATACAGAGAGCTACATTTTCTTTGAAAAAAATCAGCTGTAGTTTTCCATTGCTTTCAGCTGCGCAGTACTCAGAGGACTGAGTGATGTTGATATGACCGTTTAAGTAGTCCTGACCTACGTCCTTAACCACTACTGAATGAGCTGCTGCCATCTTTCAGAAATTATTCCTTAGTCTAGTTTGATAACCTCCTTAGTCTGATACGTCTCCGATATGGTTGCACTTTCGGTCCAGCTACTCTGTATCACTGAGCACTCAAGCTCCCTCATCAACGGCAAGGTTCCATGATTCATAGAGGGAGTCTATGTTATTATTCGCCGTTAAAATTATGAAAAGTAATTTTTGTATTTTATTTTGTTTTATTCTTTGATCAGCAGAATTACTTCGTGTTCGATGACCCCGCCTGCCTCTACCCCGCCTGATTCTACCTCACCTGAACATACCTAGTCTGACTCCAGCTGATGTTACCTCGCCTTACACTACCTGACTCCGTAAATTTTCTTGTTGCCCATTTTTATCGAAATAGTAATGATAATGGTAGTGATGGTAGTGGTTATGGTAGTGGTTGATTTGGTGATTGATGTTTTCGTGTTTGTTATACACATATCTAGTTCTTGGTAGTGGTATTGGTACTGGTTTCTGGGCTGAAATGCTTGGTCTTTGTGGTGGCAGTGGTGGTGCTGTTGGTGGTGGGGGTGGTGGTTTTGGTGGTTTGTATGGTAAAATGTTTGGTCTTTGTCGTATTGGAGGCTTGGGTGGTAAAATGCTTGGCCTTTCTGGTGGTTGTGGTGGTAGTGGTAGTGGTGGTATTGGTGTAGAGAACTCCGATATCAAAATTTCTTTAGTCATTTGTTCATATGGAAAACATATATACTCTTGTAACACCCCCATTACCGAACACGGGAAAAGTTGTGTCATGGTTATTATCGATGACTCCTGCCTCTTCATGACCTCCTGTTGAGACATCATCGATGAACTACGATGTGCTGTAATCTCCTGTGACTGTTTAATTTGTAAAACTGAAGACGTGGTATCCTTAGAAAAAAGGATTACAGTTGATTTAGAAGTTCTATTTTTTATTAATGTTGGTGCCTGAAAACGGAAAAAATGATACATTAAATTTCTAAAAAAAACAAGTTATACTTCTGTATAATAAACATGTCATCAGTGTTAAATCCAGTTGCCAAAGGTATAATAATGCCATTGACTTCTACACAATTCCATTGCCTTTTGAATTAAATTCAATTATTAAATCTAAGATTATATCACAATTTCTTGAAATGCATACTGTATAGTAGTGACATTTTTTGAGTAAGTATAATTATATTGTTCAGTATAGTTGGTGCCCGTATGAAAAATAGATCACCAATACCTGCTGAATGAAAGGAATATGATAGACCTTAAAATATATTGGATATGCACGTATTACTATAATAACAATATTAAAAAAAACTATATATACGGTATGATTCATAAAGAATATACAAACTTTGAGGATATGTTCTAGTGTTGAAAATAAATTAGACAGTTCCTATAAACAGAGGTTCGTAAACGGATCCTTTTCGAAATAGGTTTCGGAATTTTATTTTTAGCAGTTTTCAAAAAATCTGGGGTAAAAATTAAAAGGTTGGTGTCGGCAAACACTATTTTATGTTTGGCGTAAAATAACTTTGTTAAAACGGGTGATAAATAAATAACATTTTTTAACTAAACTTGTAGAGAATTACTTCTGAGTAAAATGTATGAATTAAGTCTACAGAAACTAATCGCCCATTTTTATTTTATTTTACTCCAGAGTTGGAAAAATATAATGCTAATATTGAAGGTATTAAAAATATCAAAAGTCATCGGTCTAAATGAGAATTGTGAAATGGAATTCAAGGTGACTGCGTGTAAAAATAAAACTATTGAACATGTTTTTAAAATCTTGTTTTTCTGTCGGGCCCTGAACCTTTAGAATGCCCTTGATAGTTACTGATCCTTTCTTTAAAATAAACTTAAACATTATGTGTTTAGTAATAAATCGAATATGTTAGATATACGGCTTATTAGACGTTAATTAAGGAAATAATTTGCCATAATCTCATTTTAGTGTAAACAAATTCATCATTCTTAAAAATATTTAATAATTGCTTTACTATAAAGCACCAATGTATAATTACAATCACCAGAAAAAAATTTAAAGAAACTTAGAAGAGCCAAGAGGTTTTCCTTGATTTTACTAATAGTAGTAGAATATTACAACGTAATTGAAGAATCTTCATAAAGTCTGATGCTGAAGCTAACGCCCTAACTCAGCAAAGAGGGGAATATTTTCTCCTTGGTCTTTTTTTTCTCTGTGATTTAAACACCCCTAACGCAACCAGTCCGGCAATCAAGCATTTCTCGGTCATCTTAGGGTGTCGTGGCAATAGCCCCCCTCCCTGATAAGCCCCTGTAGAAACATCCCACCGGAATCTCCCTAGAGCGTCATCAGGATACGCCGACTTCCTGCCTGGTCTTGGGTGTCAGGATGTCCAACTGTAAACTTCTATTAATCCCACATATCTACTTCTAATAATTTAAAAACAGATTATTTATAAAAGATCATCTTTTATAAACACAAAATCTGATCCCGGAGATGGGTTGCAATCCCATTTAGGTTTTTTCCTAGGATACTACTGGTGTTCATTAAACTATAAGTTTATATGATCAACAGAGTGAAGTTTTATTTGTACAGTAGAATATCAAATATATTTTAGTGATTTTCGGTAATTTACATTCAAAAAAACCAATCGGAAATATTTCAATTTTTCTTATCCCAAGTAAACCCGGTCGGGATGTTATTTACTTTTTACAGCGTATTCATTTGCATAGAATTAGTTGGTGACGTTGATGGAAAATTCATATGATATCGGCAAAGATTTTTCATTTAGATGATGTTGAGTGAATTTGTGGGTGATGGCCTCATTTGATTTTCTATATCCTTCTTTAACAATAAACGTTTAACAAATGTTTCATTTTCTCCTAAATCTTTTTCCTGTTATGCCTGTCTCACTGCCGTAAACATTACAATCTACATAAATATTTTCAAGAATTTTCTTCTTTTATATCACGAATCCTTTTTAATTTTACCACGAAATCGTTATCTTTATAAATTAAATACCAAAATAAAATTCAATTTTTTTAAATTTCATTTACGGTAACCAACCATTATTTATTTTACACAATGTAAACTCCAAAAAATAAATACATGAAAAAAGGTAATTATATAATCGTAACATACTATTGATTTATTCTTTACTGCTCAAGCAGCAATGAAGTTATATGGATAAATTTACTTCTAAAACCACACTCAGAATTTAATAAAGCCATGTCTCGATGTATTCAATGTATCGAATAAGGTTATATACAAAGGTTTCTTGAAAAAATAAAAAAGAATAATAAATGATAAATTTAAACCATGTTTTTACGGTTTTAAAATATTTTCTGTTTACCAATACTATGCCAGGTATATATACTAGTTTCCACTTATGATGTAAGACTGCATAAGAAAAGAACAAAAAAATAAAATATACTTACAGAATGTTTTAGGGTAAGGTGAAACTTGCATAGTTGTGATTGTTTCTCTAATTTATGTTTACAATTTCTTAAATCTTGAGATCGTTTTATTAATGCTTGTAGTTTATTTTTTAATTCTCGTCGTTTTTTACTGTACATGTAATATTTGGAATGCGGATAACACGGTATTTTATACATATTCAAAATATTAACAGCTGGAAAAAAAAATATATTAATTAAAAAAAAACAAAAAAGGAAACAGAATGAACAAAAACATTATATTTATTAAAATATAACACAAGTGGTTAAAACATGTCTCAGTGATAAATATTGGCTAGTAAAATTAATTACCAAAAATAAAAAATTAATTTTTTTTCCATAGATTAATACTTGAGTATCTATATATAATTTTATAATTCTTATATATATTATTATTTTTTTTAAACTATTAAAATGCACACAAGATGAGTCAAAATAGTAACATTACAGTAGCATTTACCCGATCTTCATTTGCATTATCAACCGCATAAATAAAATAATTACAGATTGAAAAATAATAAAGTGGAGTGAATAACACTCCCGCTGTACTCGTGAAAGCAGAAATATGCAGTTGCATAAATAGAAAATGACTTCTACAACAAAAATATACGTAGAAACTTGAATAAAATACTTACCATTTGATGCAACGCTCTGACAGTAAGACTTTTCAAGAAAAATCATATTGTCAAACCGTTTTTCTTTTTGTCTCTTTTCCATTAGTTTGGCCGTTTTCCTTTTATCTGCCTGTATAACTGTAAAATAAAAACAAATATCAAAGAATAATGGTAGAAAAAAATGAAAAAAATACTAATTATTAATACTTGAACAGAATCAAAGAAAATTTTACATAAAGGAAAAATAGAATTTCTGAATGCCAAATTTGTATTCAGTCAACACCATTTAACATTGTATTCGCGTTATTCCGGCAAGATAATATAACCTAATAAAAGGTATCTTAGTAAATTTATTTCCGGCTAACCCCAGAAGTTTCCGAATATTGGAAAAATAGTAATAATAAAAAAAAAATTAATTTATTCCAAAACACTTTAGAATAGAAATATCTGTTTCATATACGTTTTGTTTGGTTTAACCTATAAATTTGGCCGGTTTAATTTACCGGTAAATAAGTTTAACTCATAAATAAATTATTAATTTTTCATAAACATTCAATTTGTTTACGAGTATATACGAGGGCGGCCCAGAAAGAAACTTACGTTTGTGTCTAGCGTGGTGGGTGGGGATAGAGCCGCCATCTTGGCGTTTCTACACTCGGTACGCATCAAGCTGTCGTAGCGCGTGAACTGTGATTTTCTAGTTTGTTCGTTGTGAATTATTGAAATGTGCTCTTCAATAGAAAATCCCGCGAGTTTTGAGGTGCATTCAGCGATTAGGTTTTTACTGTCAAAAAACCTCAAACAACTGAAATTCATCGGCAACTTTGTGAGGTGTACGAAGATGGAATAATGAGTGAAGGTGGAGTGAAGCAGTGGTGCATTCAGTTTAGAAGTGGCCGCACCAATGTTAATGATGAGCATAGTGGTTGGCCTAGCCTTGTGATTGATGACCTGACGATGGAAATCGACGATAAAATTAGTGAAAATCTTCGCATTACGATTACGAAACTCTCGCTTCATTTAAGAAGTTTACTGCGTGAAATTGTATCGCGGAAACTTGTACGATAAGTGCCTCAGTTTAAATGGCGACTATGTAGAAAAATAATTTAAGATTGTCCCTTTCAAATAGATATAATAAAATTTCGTTTTTTTATTTGGTTGGTTATTTATTTCAAACGTAATTAGTTTCTGGGCAGTCCTCGTATTTACGATCACCATCGGTGGTTTTTTGGTGCTCAATGATAACGGATAAATAATTTGAACTATCATTCACCCTGAAAAACGGTGACCCAGTACGGTGTTACTCCAGTCCAGTTCAATTTCTACAAATAATTAAAGAGATGCATTAAGGATACTCATTTCATCACGAGTGATGAACTGAAAACTGCAGCGAGATAGTGGATGTAGGAAAGATTGTCAGAATTCTTCATCGCCGAATGAAAAAACTGGTTCACCGTTGCGTGAAATGTTTTCTGTAAATGGTGACTACATGAGAGGTAAATGTAAGTTTTTATAGCAAATAAAATGTACTTTTATAACATGTATGATTCGTTTCACAATTTTCATTTGCGATTTATGATCGACTATATGTTACATCCCTCGTATTAGCTAATTTCGATTTTATAAATACTGTATCCGTAACTCTATCAAATCATAGTTGTGCGATGCAATATCTATTTCAAAATTGTCAATTTAGGGATAAAAATAACAGGAAAATATACCGTAGAAAATATGAATAATTATTTTTTTTCTCAACGGTATAATATTATACAAATACGATATGTAGCTAATGGATTCTTTAAACATGATTAAAATGTAGATATTCTTGGAAATGCACTAAATTTACTATATATATATATATATATATATATATATATATATATATAATTTTTTTTTTTTTTTGTTTCGTTAATTTGATAATTTGATTTTACTTACGTAGTTTGTACAACTGATTTATTAAATGAGATGTTCGTGAAGCCCATCTTTTCTGTTTTATTTGAACGTTTTTGTGTATGTTGATTAGTGTTTCTTGATTTCCAGGCATTTTTGTACTTATGAAATGTGTGAAATTTTTTTTATCTTTACGGTAGAACTGTGTAATTTAAAATAAAAACATTTCGTTGTTTAACAACGGTTATTAATATTTTTATATCTCAACAATGGGGTCATTAAATTATGTATTTTTATTCAGAAACTTTTTTTTAAAGTTATACTATATATAATGCAGAAAATGTTGTTAAATAATGGCACTCTTTCTCTCTTATAAGTTCCTCCAAATTTGGGCATCAATCTGACTTCGCTTGTATGGTTTCCAGTTCAACACCTTTTCTCCTACATGTACCTTACACTTCCATGTAAATTTAATATACTGGCCCATCCTATTATGTGAAATTTCTCAGGCTTTCTCTGAAATTTCTTCAGGCCATCTCTGAAATCGCATCATACTTAAACTTGTCATTACTAATTAGTTTACGAATATGTTTAATGTCGCATCAAAACAACCATTTCCTTATTCTTAACCCATCATAATAATTTCCATAATTCCAATTATGTTTTTTATGATAAACTTAAAACTTTACTTGTAGTAAGCTCTGATGAGTACGACATTCCAGTCTTTATGAACCGAGTACGTATCATTTGTAAATCTTTCCGCTGCTTGTACATATTTTTCGCTGATCTTAGATGTTTCTCTATCTTCAATAGAGAAACATTATTATAGGCCTTACGCATGTCAATAAATCCTAAATGGGACTCTTGATGTGGCCCAATCTATGCATTATATGCAGAGTGTTGAACTTGAAGGAGGCCCCATAACTTAGTTTATTTTGGAAACACTTACATAATAATTACAGAAGATGTTGAAATTGATGTCCATCCACCATCCGCTTCTGTGCACTTGTCGTTGCGTTTAACCGTGTTCTCGATTACTCATGTTAGGTATACCCTGCCTGTTTCCTGAATGACATTGGTAACGTTTGTCTTCAATTCCTGCAGGGTGTGTTGATAGCTCCTGTAAATAATTTCTTTTAATTAACCCCATAGAAGTTAGTCTGAACTAGTCAGATCAGGCGATCTTGGTGGCCAAAATCCTTTACAAATGAATCTTCCACGGAAAACCTCCTGTACCATTTACAAAGTAGAGCGAGTGTATGGCAAGTGGCACTGTCCTGTTGCAACCAGCAATCACGCTTATTCTATTGTAGTAAGGCTATGGACTGTTGGGTAATTTCTTGGTATTCGGTAGCTCCACACTTTTTTCAAAAAGAAATGGGGCTATTATTTGTCGCATGAAAACCGCACACTGTACGTCTATAATTGTAGGAGGAAGGGGGTATTCAAAGAAAATAAGCTGGTTTTCAGAAACCCAGGTCCGGTAATTCTGACTAATAATATACCCACCAAGGTGAAAGCCAGAGAAATTATCCGTGCTATATTTTAACTTTTAAATTTTACTAAAATTGATTTTAAATAAAAACGGTCTAAATTTAAAAACATCTTTTCGATTTTCACTTCTCAACGGGAAGCGTTCGGGTAAAATTAATGTTTAAGAAAATAATCCCTTATAAGTGATAATAAATTTAAAAAGAACTTTAAAATTTTTTTTTAAAAATACAAAGATACAACGATCATTCAAAATATAAAAATCTGTAATTTTCTACGAAGGGATGCAAAGTTTTGGCTAATTTGTTTAAAGAAATAAAAGGCTTATTTTAAAAAACTAGTCTATCAAAAAGTTAAGATTTTAACGCTTTAAATGCGGTTAACTTGCGAGATGGATTTAAATTTAAAATAAGCATTTATTTTTAAAAGTAGTTAATTTATTTTTTTTAAAGTAGTTAATTAAAAGCTATTAAAAAGTAGTTAACCTAGAACTGTTCTGTTTAGAAGCTTTTGCAGATCAGCTGTCAGATGATTCGTATACAAACAACGATACATTTATAAATTCGCGTACAAGTGTTCAGTGAAGCAGAAAAAGAAGATCTTTGATATGTTCGGATAGGACCTAGAAAATTTTCGCGGCTCAAGCTTGTAAGAGACAACATTGTATACAACATCAGTGACGTCGTCGATGACATTAGTGACACCTCGGTTGAAGTGAGGATATCAAGGACGAATTCCTTCCCAAGGCAGACTATACCAGTTTTATGCAAACCGAAAGTATCTCATCCTCTAACTATGAATAAATTGCCTCTATCGAATCAAGTCTGAGCACTTTCCAATGATGGAGAATAGCCAACAAACCGAAATACAAAATCTTCTAGACCCCCGCTAATAATCCTTTACGGAATAACAAACGTATTAGAACTGTATGATTTATTTGGGACGTTTGTATACAAATCTGACTGTAGATGTCTATATGAAAATTATTGACTTGGTTAGAGAGTAAGGCCTAAGAGGCCACAAGTTTACAAGGAAAGATGAACGGGTACTCCAAGTGGTACACAAACAGATGCGTAAAGTGTGCAGGAGGACATAAAATTGCAGACTTTGCCAAGAAGAATAATACTATTCCGGCAATATCTGGGCTCTGCCATTCGGATCATCCTGCAAATTATAAAGGATGTAGGGTGTACCAGAAGATCTTGGAACGAAAAGACAGGCAAAGAGTCACTTATGTGAAGAAAAATACTCCTTCAAAATTGCAAGCGAGAACATTTGACATCAGTCAAGACAGATGACTTGGTCTGGAATTCTTCGTCACTTTGGGTTCTCGTTTTACTGTGGGAAGTGACTAGAACGCATGTATTCTGATGATCTCGGCTCATAACGACGAGCGTTCTAAGGTTCAAATCCTAATAAAGGCAGTTACTTTTATACGGATTTGAATACTATATCGTGGATGTCGGTGTTCTTTGGTGAAGGAGGTCTGTCCGCCTCTCCCTTGTAGATCAGACCGAAATCAGTAAATTAACCAAATCAGGGGTACGAACTGAAGTTAAGTTCACTAAGGGAACCAGGACTAAATTTTCGTTGTTGCGAACAACATTTTTGGTGGTATGTTGTTTTTAAAATTGTCTCGAAATCTTGAGACATTTACAAGAAAGAGGCTCAGTAAAAGTAGAACTAGGCGTGGGGGTTGCTGCTTCCGTGAAGTCGGTTAGCTAGTTCAGAGGGCAACGATGTCCGGAGGAGGCCTACAGCAAATGCAAAAACTGAATTTAAAAATCACCGATGTAAGTATCTACCGAGGCATTTACATCGGTAGCATCCCAACGAGGCCAGCCATGTTTATTACTGTGACATGTAAAAAGTTAGAAGGCGAAAGATGACTTTTATTATTGCCCATCAGGGCAAGGAACGGGGGGGGTGTGGTGACTGGAAATTTACAAGGCCGGTGTCTTCCCCTATGAGGTTGGGATGTTCTTTGGAGGGGGTGGTATGGCGACCAGACACGCTGAGATGCGGGTTTTCTTCTCCCTCGGGAGGGAATTGAGATGGTCTTTGGTGGTTTTAGTGGTAGTCCCCGGGTGGCTAGGGTACCGCCCGGACTGTTGATTGGCCGTAGGTATGCGTGCTTGGCACCGAGTCCGGGTTAGATAATTAAGTTTCAATGGGGGTCGTGCTCGGGAGTGTGATTTTCACTCCTGGGTACGGTTACTAATTTAACGTGGCAGTTCTTAGTTGAATTGGAGAGCACTCTTTAAGGGGCAATAAGGAACCGTAGTTGGGATCAACTTTATAGTTCATCCAAGCGGGCCTCAAAGTTGGAGCTGAATTGGAAGATAAGAGATTATACTCAGCTCCCGGACGGACCAGACCTTAGGTCCTCTGGGATTGTGTTTTAGGTTTGCATTTCAATCACTAATTTAATTTGCTATCGTAGCATGGTGTTGTACCGAATTAATCATATTGCAAGTGGCATACGCGTTAGATGGCAGCAAATTAGGTACGGGGTCTTCGTGCATGTGCGGGTTTGGTAGAGTAGTTTCAGAGGGCTACTTGGTAGTGCTAATGGGTGTCCGATGCCTTCAAAAAAGGCTATGACAGGGCGGAATTTACTGATGGGAATGTCTTTCGAGGCATTCACATCGTGGCATCTCACTGAGGCCGGCTAATGACTATGGAATGTGATCAATTTGAGGGTAAGAAGATATCCTCCGATTAAGCCAATGTTGGCTGGGAACGGAGGGGTGGCGTGGCAACCCGAAATGTCACAAGGCGGGTGTTCTACTCCCTCCGGGGGAATTGAAATGTTCTTTGGTGGTTGGTCGGATGTTCATAGGTGAGTCGGTCACTACTGACGTCCTGTCAATACGGCCGGCTCACGGCTCCACTCAGGTGGTTGCACTGACAGTGCCGCAAATCCTGGCGGACAAACTACTGTCTGATGGGCGAGTTCGGATTGGGTGGTGGCCTGTCAAGTGGTGCGACGTACATACGACGACCTTTGCTTCAGATGTTGGAATCCAGGCTACAGGGCCAAGTTCTGTTTTGGCGCAAACAGAAGCGGCCATTGTTTTACACGTGGTAAGGCTGTGGCCATTTATGCAAGGACTGCCAGCAGGACCCTAGGTGCTTATCCTGCAAGTCACATGGCATGCACGTAGGTGTCGGGGATGTAAGATGGCTCCATCGGCATCTAGAAGTGCTTCTTCGTAGGAACATCATAGTATCTCTAAATGACAGCTTCATCCGGGAAGGGGTGGGAGGCCTCGGTCTCCCGTTTACGATGATGGGTTGGGACTCCCTTCCAGTACCGTTGGGGGAAAAGTAAAACGTAGTCCCGGTGGAGGGATCCCTTGGGAAAAAAATTGGAGGAATGGCGCCAAAGACCAAGTCTCGGCTCCATTTGGCGGGAACTTTGTTCCCGACGAGATAGGTAGAGGCTATGGCACCCCTCGGAGCCGGCTTTATGTTTAGTTGCTGATCCGGCTCCGGGTGGCGGGTAAAAAGGAGGAAAAGGCAAATAAAAACTAAATTTAATAATGATTTGAATGCCTTTTGCTGTATATAGGTGCAAAAGACTCCTATCAATTCATTTTCTGAAGCAAGATATAGATAAAAAAATATATAAATTCATTTCTTGAGAGGGGTAAATATTAAATAAAAATGTGTGGTAATTTCTGATCTTGATAACAAATACTTCAAATTTTACGAGCCAGATTTTATTGCTCAACTGCCCAGGTAAAGACTTGAAATATTTCGGCTAAAACATTTCCACGCCATTTTCCAATTTTGTCAAAATTTAGTAAATTCTTTCCCCCAAGGTAATGCCTTTCTACTAATTTTGAAGAAATCGGTCAACGTGATTTAGAGTTATAAGACCAAATAATACATACCATTTCTCACAGTTTAGTAAACTTTTTCCAGATTTAGGATTTAATTTTTCTTTTTATGTCTTCTTGAGGCTCAAAACCTAATAAAGACCGGTTTTTTCGATTTATTTTTGACTTGTATAATTACAGCCGGGAAAGTAAAAGTAATATTTCAAACAAAATTTTAAACTTATATGAAATTTCTTATTAGCTTCTTTTTCAGTTTTTCGGGAAGTTTTTTTAAACTTATCTGTTGTGTATATAACTCAATAAGTGGTTTACATATTTTGCCGTTATATTTAAAACTCCTACAGCAGGATATATCGCTACAGTCGGAAAAGAAAAAGATGAATAAATATTCATAAATTGTCATTTTGTACAAGTTTTTGTTATACTTTATGAAAAAACTCCCTTGTAAAAACAAAAAACTTGTTTGAGTTCATTGAAATTATTTTTTAATTCGGTTTTTTGACATTTGGGTTCTTTTTTAGGTTAGACCTTTTTTCAGTTTAATTATGCGGACTCATCTTGGTTTGATGATAGTCTTTTTTTGGAGAGAGGGCCTTTTTAAAATTCAATATTTTTGTTTTCGCCACTTAACGTAGTTTAACTTCCAAAATAATTTATATTGTCTTACAAAATTTCATTACAGCTTTTTCTTTTTGGAAATTTTTTGCAAAAAAATAACGTTGTTTGTAGTTATTCGCAAGCGTGAGTATTGTGTTAGTCTTAAATTACTGATGATAATAGCCCATACAAATTGTTGTTTTTCCTTAAACATACAAAAAATAATAAATAAATAAACCTTCCACAATCAATTGTACACATTCGTTTTGTACTTCCATTTTCAAGTTTACTAATTTAATTTCGTTGGAGAGCCTATTATTTGTGTTTTTTTTTTTTTTTTGATTCAGTACAAAAATAAGTGAGATTTAACATTTCCAGTAGTGTTAGTACTGTATAAAAAATAAATATACCATTCACAAAATTTAATTAAAACACACAAAGTACTTGGAAAACCACATTTATATTAAAAAATGGCTTAGTATACGTTTACTAATGTAGTAGAGCTAAACATTGAAGCAGAATCTTTTATTATTTATATTAGCATTAATTTCATATCAATTAATTTACATACTTAGTCTCACTGAGTAAATGGTTGAATAGCTTTAAATTAATATAATGAATTGATATATTTATTACATGTATAAATTACATCTCATCTTACATTTTGTTAAAGATTAACAAATCAAATCGCTGAACTTACATGACCATATTAGTCCACTTTTCTAATGCAAGGAAATTCACCTCAACTGATTATTTACGTCACAACTTATTGATCACCAGTACACATGAAAATGCCAATTTTTTATCCATGTAACACCCTCTTGTAATGTAACACATTTCCTATTATACATTTAGCCTTTGTGGACGACAACCATCTAAAATATGTAATACACAAAGTAGTTGAACGGTTCAATATCTCTTCGCCCACGACTATAGAAAAATTACTTGTTATCAATTATCACTGCTTAAACTGAGTTTTAGTAAAAAAATTAAGAGAAATGATGGTGCAATCATTAATTAATTTAATTTAAAATCTAAAAAGATGTCGAAAAATTTGCAACAGTAAATTAAAGGTTTGTTATAAGATTAGCTCTAAGGATATAGTATATTTGTTAATTAACCGTTGTAGAACAATTAAATTAAATTTTTTTAAATCGCTTTTGTTCTGATAAAAGGAGATTCAAAGTGTATTATTTATTACGAAAAAGTAAAATATTTGTAAAACAAAAATTATAATTAGGAAAATCAAAATTTTTAGGCTTAGTAAATGAACTGTAAATATTTACGTTCGATTGAAATAATATTGCGACAAGAAATAAACTGCAAAAAATCTATTATCCCCACTAGTAATTACCTAGGTTTACCTTGAAACCCATGATGCATTGACGGAAGATTTTACTAACGAAATTCCTGCCATTGATCGGCCAATATTTTTGACAAATAGTGCGTAACAACTGTGGCCCTGCATGAAGCATTTTGATGTGAAAATGTCTGGCAATCGTCAGTAAATATATGATTCTTTGGTAAGACAATGGGGTGAATTTGATCTGGAGTTAAATCTGACTGCTGTAATCTTCTACCAATAATGTAATAATATTACATTATTTTTTCCAAGAATGGTCTTAGAGAAATGAGTTTTCTGGTTTTTTGGTTGGTGGTTTTCCTAGCTGCAAATCGTTAAGCTCACTTGGAAACGATTCCCTTTGCACAATCTTCACCAAAGCACGCTCTGCTAATCGAAGTTCAGAAGCTGGCAATGGACCACGAAGCCGCAAATTTTGTGCTTGAGAGTTATTAATAAAGCGTAAACAGTTACTCATTACACGTTAAGCCCTTGTAAAACAAGAAAAATTATTTAAATTGATCATTTGGTTTTTGGCTGTAACACATGTTAACACTGTATGACGACGTTCTGGAATTTGATCCCCAATTGGTAGAGTAACTGGCTCTTCTGGAGATTCCTGTGACCTGTACAAAAATGAAGGCCCCTTCCAATACAAGTCCGCCTTTGTAATCTTATCTGGCATTACGCCTCTTGACAGATAAGTCAGCAGGATTGTTTTGACTCTTAAAATGATTCTATGAACTGTTTTCAGTGTTAGTTTGTATCTTAGATACCCTGTTAGCAACAAATGATGTCCAATGAGAAGATGGAGCCTTAATCCATGCTAATGTTATAGTTGAATCAGTGTAGTATGAAACTGAATCAATTTGAAGATGTAATACATTGACAGTTGATTTGCATAGTTTAGATAACAACAAAGTGTCACACAACTCTAGTCTTTCCCAACCCAATTCTCTTTTCCCAATCCTATGCAGGTAAGCACTAAAGCACCCGTAGCCACTCAGAAACTGGGTGAGTTCGAACGACTGCTTTCCGGACTTCCTCCCTATCCAGATCTTGATATCTGGGATGAGGGATATCGTCCATCCACCTGTCTGCGACGCCTGCCACCTCTCTTGCCACTACCCGATAAGCCAATCGCGAGCGACACTTGGCAAAGCACCCCGTTGTCTCATCGCCCTCTCCTCCGCCATGAGATTCAAGGGTGGTACCCCGGTGATGACAAACATGGCGTCGCTGGAAACTGTCCTATAGGCACGTGGAAAGCCAAGTAATCATCTAGAAAACAGACTTGTCATAAAACAATAAAACCCCAGAAGAACACAAGATCACAAGGGTGTATTGTCGGCTTCCAAAAGAGAAGCCCTATCATGGCCATACCCTTGCTACTGAAAAACATCCGATCCATCCCTGATGAAATGTCATTAAAACTATCAAAAGCAGGTGCAAAGGACCAGCAGTTATTAAGAATACATCCTTGATGAAATCTGTCTTTAGCCAAAATAAGCGCAAAATACAGATTAAAACAAAATCCCTTTCAGAAGGCGGAAGTAGATTTCACCGGTGCTAAGTAGGGGATAAAAATATTTTCATCTTAAAGTTAAGAAAAACTTCAAATTTACTCAATACGACAATGGTTGCATGTAAAAAAAGTCACATGTTTAGCATACATCAAGCCTCATCTTCTTACAATTCTAGAAGTATTTTGGTCATCCCTTTCCGTAAGGGTTGGACATATCAAAAATTGTTTCAGACAAAAGTTTTAGATAATTTTTAGAGGACTAACGATCACTTTAAAATGATTCGATACTGTGCCTATTAAGGGGGTACGATTTTTTTTTATATTCGAAACCCCATTTTTTCCATCTATATATATATATATATATATATATATATAGAGAGAGAGAGAGAGAGAGAGAGAGAGAGAGAGTAAAATATAGAATTCGTTTAAAATATCTAAGTAAAGTTTTTTGATATCACCAACCATTGGTCCACGAGGTGGAAAAAATGGGGTTTCGAAGATAAAAAAAAAAATCGTACCCCCTTAATAGGCACAGTATCGAATCATTTATATATATATATATATATATATATATATATATATATAGATAGATAGATAGATGGATAGATAGATAAATGTACTCGTATATTTAAACTTTTGAGCTGTCAGTGGTTTTGGGGTTTGGGGGATATGAAACGCGAAACGTGAGAAGTCGAATCATGGTACCCATTACAATAGGTAGCTTTCTTATGAAATCTACCTAATTGAAGCCATTCAAAACTGCTTCAAAAAAAATGATTCTATTGAATCCGATGATGTTGTGCCGATAAGTTCAATCGAAGATGTGGATGACGAAATTGATCATTGGATTTCTATTGACAAGGACATTCCTGTTTGTACTCCTGTTACTGATGATGAAATTGTATCAGAAATTATTAATGAATGGCTGGAAGGGACGAGATTGAAGAAGCAGAGGAATTTCGGCCGCAAATACCATCGTTAAAAGAAATAACCTATGCGTTCTACAGAAAAATTTGTAATTACGCGTAGGAAGACCAGAACGGCTCCGTGATTTTTATAAAGTGTAAAATGATGCTTCTGAACACCACAAAAAAAATTTATTTCAAAATAGAATAATTAGTTACATAGCATTACAGAATACTTGAAATTTCTGTAGTCTGTACGTAAATTACAGATTTATTTTTTCTTAATTCATCGCATAAAACGTTTTTATAAATATGGTGTTTTTGCTCATACTGTCACTCAAGTAGTGGGGGTATACACGCAAGACTAGCTGGACCAGTCAGTCGACGCGCAATATCAGCCGTGTACGAAACTCACCCGTCTAGCGGCATTATTAACAATTTTATATCTCATTTGTTTTATTTTTTATGTAACTTATTTTCATTTCACGCAAGTCTCTTTATGACATGTATAAATTCGTATTTTAATCTTTTTATAGTCCACTCATTGCTTTAATAAATATGATTCTTTTCTGAATTATGAGCATTTATTTCTTTATTTAAATCACGCTAATCGAATTGTGAAACATCCATAATTAGTCAAACATGTGGATTTTACAATAATATCCTTTTTTTTGTATTTGTACTGTATCTTTTTACCATGCAGTACTGTATTTAATAGAATTGACTAAAACAAAAACCCATGGCAGTAAAGTTAAGATTTTGTTTTTACTTCCTTGAACGAAGTAAAGGGAGTATTGTGATCGCGAAAAATTTCGTTTTCCAGATTTCAACGGAAATATCCATTTTGACCATCCCTGAATCCATTTTGACTAGTTTCGGCGTGACGTCATATGTACGTACGTATGTATCTCGCATAAACCAAAAACGATTAGCCGTAGAATGTTGAAATTTTGGATTTAGGACTGTTATTACATCTAGTTGTGCACCTCCCCTTTTGATAGCAATCGACTGAATCAAATTATATTGAGAAGTAGTAAAAGTCTCATTTTGTAAAAATACAGTTCTTTCCTACATTAATTTGTCTCTTTAATTATTGAATGTCCCTCGTAATTTCACAACTTATGTAGAACAAATTTTGCTTGTACGGTCGGCAGATTGGTGTAGTCGCGAGGCTTATCGCACCAGGAACCGAATCTATCCGGCGATCGAGTTCGAGACCCAGCCAGACCGAGTTCTTTTTATAATTTAATTATACCGCTCACCTGTGACGACGTCACAACACAGCAGTAGTTAAGAGCATTTTTTGGGACAGGGTTCGATTTGCCAAAATTGTATTTGCCAGATATTATTTTTTAATTGTTAACAAATGTCTAAGAAAAATATGACCTTAATTAGGAGGAATCTCGAGATACTGAGAGTGACCTTGCTCTACAGTCTCACCCCCTTGGCCTTTTAAGTTGAAAATTTAACGGCATTACATAGAAGTAATCTGACTAAGTTTAGCCAAAATCGGTCCAGTAGTTCTGAAGATATAAGGTGATTTATGGTGCGACACGGAACGCACACGTGTACATACAGATATTAACATCTGGAAAATTTCCAACTGGTTTTTTGGGTTCCTTAGGCAAAACATCAAGATAGGTGAAAACAAAATATGCCAAAATTGGATCGATTACAATACTTTTCCTTTTAGAGCTGTAGCACTATCAAGACGGGAAAGTAAAAATTGATATTATTAAGGTCTATTCAGATACAACAGTGAAATTCTACCAGTGCCAGCGATAAAAAATATCATTATCTTGTTTTGTAATCGACATGTTCAAGTTGCTACACAACAATACGGTATATTGATGCTTAGTGCACAGAACGTTTCAGAGAGTGAAAATTTAAAAATTGGTTGCCAACAATATTTTTTGGTTTTCACTGGCGCAATATTGTGTACTAAAATTATTATTATTTCAAATTGTTATATACTTTCCAAAATAAAATAAGTTATTTTTTAAGCATTTTATTATTACCGTCTACATTTCCTAACTTATTTTATTTATTTACTATGATCAAAATACTACTAATAAATATAAATTATGTTACTTGATTGAACGAGTTCAGCTATATCCTATAATTTATATTTCAGGAAATGAAAAATACATGAATGTAAGTCATAAAGGGAAAATTTGGAATGAAACAGAAAATGAAATGAAAACCAACAGTAAGTACATTTCTTTAATAACTAATTTATGTCAATAAAGGTTTATAAAACCATAAAAGGTATTTTATTTATAGTCGCTTATAAATAATTTATGTAGTTATAATAACAGATTTAGTTATAAATAACTGATTTTAAAAACATGGTGTTCTTGCCACGGTACACTTCAACGTTTGAAATAAAACACTGTTTGATGAAAAATACCGCAATCGGTATATATATCTTAATTTCCCATTTCTTTCCGAATTGAAATATATTGTGAAGATTAAAAATTGATTAAATATGTTTTATTTACAACTACTAATTTCTTACTAAACTTATCTGAGAACTAAAAATTTTAAGGATATTTTTGTCTGTTTTAAATTTTCCTAAATGTTATTAAATGCGTTAAATTAAGAAAAAAAAATTGGCACATCACTACCAGCTTTATTTTTTTAGACTTGAGTAAAAAAAAAACCATTTTCTAAGCTAACTTAAATACTCTAATTTATATATGTGTATTATTTTTTAAATAAATGCACCTGTAGTAATTTAAAATCAAAAACACACCCTCTACATGGTTTTGATGCACTGTATATAAAAACGTTTTCAAGTTTCAGTCACTCATACTGAATATCCCATCCTGTGTACTTTTGTTGCTGCTTTCTTTATAATAGACTCAATGTTTATCGCATCACTACTTAATAAATTACTGCACATGAAGAAATGGTTTTCCATCCTCAAAACATTCATATATAAATTGTTTTATATTTTTAAATTACTGAAATTTAATTATGGTTTTTTAAGTAATAACTTATACATGCACTCAACCAGTGTAACAACACATACACACACACACACACACACACACACCTATATATATATATATATATATATATATATATATATATATATATATATCATACTCACTAAGGATAGGCTTACTCAAAAAGTCAAGACCTAATTTTACAAAAAAAATAATACGAAAATACATGTAAAAAGAAACAAATTTCAAATTTATGAAAATCCTCACAAATCTATTTCAGTTCAAAGTATTACATAGATTTATACCACAAAATTAATTTATCATTACATTAAAAACAATCAAAGTACTTATAATATTATAATTTAAGTCTGTTATTTTTAACCCATTAACTACTCATTAATTTTTAACTCTATCCTGTACTAATTGCACTATTAGCAGAGAAAAAAATTTAGTGCACTATATTTTCTTTTTCATCTGTTATTATATACATATGAATACATTTATTTCCCCCAGTTATTGAATAATCTTTCCGTTTCCTAAATTAAAACTGTAGTTTATATTATATTAGTCTTCATCCTTTAACTACCAAATTATTATTATATAAATAACTCTTCTATCCTTGTGTTTCAATACAATATTTTCTTAAAATCTTACAGATTCTCTGCATTAATGTAAAAATTATTATTCCTAATCTCTGAGGTGAAGAACACCACAGTTTCTTATGTTTTATTACGACCTTTTCTTGGGCATTCTCAACCCAAGGATCTGAATGAAATTTACACATGAGGTATCACTAAAAAAAGAAAAAAAATATTTCTTGGAAAATTATCAACAGTTTTCTATCACTTTCAGTTGTGAAATATACAAAACCTAAAAGGTTAGCTTGACTTTATTGCCCAAACTGCATCGATTATAAATTAGTTGATGCCATCAAAATTACTGAAAACTACTTTTGACTAGCTTCTTTCTACCCACGCATTATAGTAATTCCTAAACAACAGTAGCTATCTGCTTCTCAAATGCATGAAAGTTTGATGTGAAGGAATGTCAGTTTATTTACGTGACCAATACTTACCTGTAACATAGTGTAGTTATTGGTTTGTTGAATTTCATGAAACTGCGTTTTATGAATCAGGGTTTTTTTCTAGAACATTTACTTTTGTTTTCTACTATACCTTCCACCTTTCATTTTCCAAAACATTGTCCTAACTGGTTATTTAGAGAAATGAAATGACAGTTTTTTAAACGGTAGTTGTTAAATGTAAACTTTACTGACTTTAGAATACATATACTATTTTTATTGAAATATACATTTATTAATTTTTCCCTCAAATATGAATGACCATCAAATATTAATCTCTGCTTCACTGAAACACTACAGTGTTATTATGATTTCTTGGTTTGTATTTTGCTCCTGCAGCATTATTCTTGTTTAAATAATTGATAGTGCCATCAATTCCCTATCTTAGTGTATAATTTCCTCTGAGATAAAAATAAGAAGAAATTCTTACTTCAACAATTTCAAAACTCCTCAATTATGTTGTGTTGTTATGCCTTACATCCTCATGTCTTTGCATGAATTTCATACCCATGTCTCTCTAAAGTTTTTTTTTGCAATTTATCTTAGCAGTACATTTACCTTTTAGCAATTTTTTTAGCTTTCAAAATTAATTCTAAACTGGTCTGAAGCACTTAGTCATACCATATGCTTATGGAAAAAATCTAAGTGCTTCAGACCATATCTCCATAAGTCATATGTGTTTTGACACTTCCTTATGTTATTGGGTTGATTGACAGCGGGCAGAAGTCTAACAGCATGGAGAATCTACATGAAGGGTTGGCTATATAACTTACTGCCACTAATGAACTTTCTAGATACAAGTATTACCTGTGTATCGTGGGTGTTTATTCGTTCTTCACCTCCCTTTAATCTTTTGATGTTAAAATATGTGCAGTGATTTCTTATCCATGAAGCTATTTCTCCAGTATATTTTGCATGCTCCATAGGAATACAAACTGCTTCTTCAGTAGCATTAAATGCTGCTAAAATGATAGAATATATATCGATATTACACTGATATAAAATCCATTGAAATATTATAACTTATTTGCTAAGGCTTTGGATGTAGACATTATGAGTTGAAACCAAACTTTATTTCTGGCAACAGCCATGTAAAATTTATAACAAAGCAGTGTTCCCCTATTAATGTATAAAAGTATGTTATTAACTTTTCTACTATTCATTTTGTTTATGATATAATGTAAATTATTTTTGATATACTTCTTTACTTATTACATAATAAATGCACAAAATGAGAATGGTTATGAAACAAATGACAACAGCTAAACAGGATAGATTCTCTAAAACTTCTCTTCCAGTTATCATTCAAAAAAATTATAAAAACATAGCATACAAGGATTTCATTTTTCAAAAGGCCAAAATGAGTACAACATGATCTTCCTGAGTATGAAAAACCTGAATCTGGTGAGTTATATTTGGGTATAGGATCTAGAGTTTTAAACCTGATAGACTAAATATCATTTTTAATTTAGTTTATTGTAACAATATTCAGTTTAAATAATTTTTTTTTACTCATAATTATATTGTTAATTTTCACCCTTTTTGATATTTACAGATGCTTGAAATTTACAAGAATAAGGAGGTATGAGCTCTTTTCATACTTGTATTCTTTGCTTAGATTACATTCGTTTATTATTATACTGCTTACACATTTAAATATAGTGTGGATATAAGCAGATACTGCTGATTCATCATCTCATCTTTCTCCTTCAAAACTGTCTAGTCAAATCGATTTAGCCCCTATTAGATAAGATAGTTCATTGTGTATGTTCCTTATTATAATGATATTTAAATATCATTATTTAGTAATTTATTGTTAATTCATTATTATATTTTTATATTTTGATTTGTCTTATTGTAGTTTAGTTCACCCATGCTGTGTGTTTTTATAATTAATGTTATACATTTTTTTTTTTGTTTATAAATAGGATCTGAATTTTAGATAAAGTTCATTCACATATTTAAATTTTAGTAAAATAACCTCAGGGTTCAATTTATTTTTTTTATAGAAATTTTTAAAATATGAAAAATTTGTATATTTTAATTATAGGTTACAATTGAAGCTGAACTATTTATTATAGATTCTAATTTACACTATACATTATTTCCGTTATTGAAAGATTATATAAATGGTTAAGATTTTTGAATGTGTAAAATAGTTTATTTTGTAAAGTATAAACATGATTATTGTTAGAAGTACAAAAACAACCCATATTTTTTTTAATTTTACATAAAAAAAAATAATTTGCAAAAAAACAATGGTTGACAAAATATGCCAAAGTATTATGATGATGCTACTTGTAATTCTATAAAATATTCTGTTTGCGCCGTTTTGCGTAAAGTCGTTTTATTTCAATGAATTCAAGGTTATGGTGTTAGCTCATTTCTATCACGCATTATTTCATTGCTGTTTAATCTTAATGTATATATTAGGCTTAGTGTTCTTTTTTATTTTCAACCAATTTCAATATTGTCATAGTTCCTAGAAGTCTATTTCTCTTTGTCGGCTCTGATGTCATTTCTTCAACTTGCATATTCAGAATTATTTTTGTTATGTCTTCGGTCTCGAATTCCAACACGTTCTCTCTAATCGTTCTTATACTAACACTAAGACACTACTCTTGTTGCCAAAACACTCTCTCTCCTGTTCACTGCCTAGCTGTGGTTTTCCCCTCCTTTCGTTCACGCCATATTTTCGGCAGAGTTGATCAGACATTCACAATGTAAACACGTCTTTACGTTTCGCATTCAAGATTTGTGCTAATCTCATCATCACCTCCATACTCGCATGCACGATGCGGTATTCCTGTGTCAAAAATATTTTCTAGTTCTACTCGTCAGTTTTTCGTGATTTCACAGTTTTTCTATGTTCGTCCTCGTTTCTTCGTTAAGTTATTATTCAAATTCCTATATTACGTTTCTCCTGAAAGTGCTTCAATTACTACAAACTGCCATTTCTATCGACGTCGAATCTTCTCGAATCGCAGATTTTATTTTCCTCGATCCAGAATCTCCAACCTCGTTGCTACATATCTACTACGCATTAGTCTAACTCTACACCACGTCTAACTCCTGCGTTCCTGATACACCACGGCGGACTACGCTCAGGAATTTACTGTATGTATTCGTTTTACCTTCATTCACGAGTTCGTCTCTTACAATTATTTGTGTGCTACAGGCAAGTTTAATTTTCATTATTTATTACGTATAAACAGTTATTTTATCAGTAAAAATTTGTGGAACATTCGGTTCATCATACCTATGCCTTTCAAGTTTCAATTTCACTTAAGTACAGTCACGACAGGTTACTTACATAAGGTTGTCATTGTTCAGCTGCAACCTATTTTACGTGCTCAATTTCAATGCGATTATATTGTAATTAACTCTCTATTTTTATGTTTACTTATCACAATTTGATTATTGTTATTAACTCCTTTTGTACTATAATATTATTATGTCCTTTTTCTGCGTTAAACTAGAATTGCATTTTTATATTATTTAATGCTAAGTTTGTTGGTCATAAATCACGAAAGGCCAGTGCCAATTAAGATTTACTGTAATTTATTTTTCTAAGCGAATGACATTTGTTCATTCCTAATTTTCAATATTACTGCATTTATCAGCAATGCAATAGTTTTTCAGACATACTATGTTTATTGATTATGTTTCATGTTCTCTTTTGCAGGCTTTGTTAAAAATGTATATTGTCAAAATCTGTATTTAAAAGTGTATATTCATGTATTTTTTCATTTAATATCATGGCTATGCTGATTTCATTTGATATTCTTATGTATCATTAAATTATGTTATTTTCATAATTTCTTTTTAGTTTTTAAGTTAAGTTGTTTTTCTTTCTCATTAAAGTCCAATTTCTTTTGGCAAATACGAGCTGTGTTTTTTTTAGTTAACTTTACCCAACGTATTATTTTTACACATAAATGAAACAATTTTTTTATTAATTAAAAAAGATATTTTTTAAACATTAATGACTGATTTTTAAATAGTTTTAGGAAATTATTTTTCTCTTTATTTGATGCAACTTTTATATACATGGATGAACATACATGGACAGAACATCTGTTTTTTTACTTACTTCCAAGGCAGATAGAATTTCTTTAAGTTGATTATTTCCATAACCATTTTAAATTTTGGAAATTGCACAAGAGATCTATTCTGAAACATGAGAAATGACTAATGCAATACATACATTAGAATAATTTTTTTTAAATTCCTTTCTTGATGTTTTATTATGATGTTTTTCACAATACTATGGTTGTGCTAAAACATAAATATAGCAATTTCTTTTATCACTTGAAAATAATTTTCTTTAGCGTGTTTCCAACATAGATCCACGTATAGAAAAACTTTTAAATGAAAAACAAACACAACTATCTCAATTTATTTTATTTTCTTAAGGTAAGTAAAATGTTTATAATGATTTTTTCTCATGAAATGATTTCATTATTGGTTATTGTTTACGTTTAAATTTGTAGGCCTAATTTCCCCCTTTCATATCACCATGATCCCTGTGGTGATCTTGACTCTCAGGTTGAGAAATACTAGGTTAGGGTATGCTCTTCGGTGCTTTGAAAAAGGAGTTATTGCAGGCAGAGTGTTTCATGGAATTATGAACTTACCTAGACATGTAAAAAATTTAATAAATATGATGATATATTAGGCCCAGCAGTAAACCGTGTTACTGAAGATGCAATGTTAGAAGCAGTAATAGAAAACAGTTTTAGAATGTGACATAGAAAACAGATTTATGATGGGACATAGCAGAAATGAGGCCAGCAATCAATGAATGACGTTTCATCAAAGTTATTGATGAATGTTTTTTGTCCAAGTATTGTTTTTGCATTAAGGAACATCATGAAGAAAATTGTAAAGCTAACTAAAATGAAAGTAGTGGTGGCATGGAGGTAGCTGATGTGTCAGATTTTCAGACTTTCAGTACAAAAAGATGATGTGCACTAACTCAGTTGTTTAGGTGGTGAGAGGTAGCAACTCAAGTAAATCAGTACTTAATATACCTTACAGTGATGTAACTGTCAAAAGGCTGGAGTACTGCACCACATCCAGAAGAGTATGGGGGGTTAGATTACAAAGGAAAAAAATTAGAATATAAAGGACATTTAAGAGGGATAATTTACCTATAGGAGGAAAAGTAGATTGATGCTGAAATTGACAAGTTGCAAAATACACATTTTTCCAGTAGCACATGTCAAAAAATTAGGATTCTAACTGATGGGAGTTTTATCTTTTTTTAGGATTGGAACAATACATGCTTTCTTCCACTGCTACAGATAAGTTCCATCCCATCATATCGGATAATCTGATTTTGTTTGGTGAATCTATTAGATCGTGTTCAGATTAACAGCATAATATGGAAATAAAGTTTGTACGCCCACAGATGACCTTCACTATCTTCCAAATGTCTGCTGTAGTAGTATTTCTATTAGTGTACAACAAGTATTGTTGTCAGGATCATTTTTTAAGTCTTATAAATTTGAGAGTTAAGTAAAACATTGGTTAAAGCATCGACATTTTTCAAGGAGTGAAGCTCGTCCAATCTGCCGTATCATACAGTTGCGTTTGGAGATGGAACTGTTTAAATTTTCACTGGAAAATAGTCACTTCTGTGGAAATTTCTAAAACCTTGAAAGTATATTTCAGTGCCATTGATGCAGTTATAGATGTTTATTTTAACAAGACATCAATCTGTATCTGTCATTTAAATAAGTTCAAAACCATTATTTAATACAACAAAGTCAGATTTTAAAAGGAACCTTTCCAGTACCCCCAAAAAAGTATGTGTGAGGAAGCTGGTTAATTAATCGCATTATGTCCTCCTAATCAAAATTCGACAGATATGCTGCATTATTTCATTTCAATACAGCTACAGGTTTTGATATAACAAATCGTATTACATTCACTCAAAATTTAATATCATATTCTGTTAGTAAATCTCAATGAGGGTTGGATATAAGATATAGTTAAAATTTGAAGTAAATTGAATCAGTATATGTATATAGCCTTTTTAATTATAACACTTAATAAACAATTCTAGTAAAATACGTTGTCTTTCTTTCCTATCTTTTACCTTAAAATAGTAATTGTAAATTTTAACCCATTTCCTATCTGCTTTCTGTAGGAGAGGTGAAGGAGTAATAAACTAACACGCAGTATTAACAGAAATACATTTATTAAAAGTTAATACATTTATAAAATTACATTTAATTTCTAATATTCTCGATAATATTCTACAAAACAAATATTTTGAGAATTATTAAACCTTGATAAATAATAATTTTTTCTCAGATTGATGATTAAAAGTTCAAATGAAAAACAGACATTTTTCTTGTCCTCAGTCATTTAACTGGTTTGATGCATCTCTCAAGATTCCCTACCTAGTGTCAGCCATTTCACTTCAGTATACCACCTACATCCCTAACAATTTATTTTACATATAACAAACGTTACCTGTCTGCACAATTTTTCCCATCTACCTGTCCCTCCAATATCAAAGGGACTATTCCAGAATGCCGTAAGATGTGGCCTATTAAGTCTGTCTTCTTTTAGCTATATTTTTTCAAATGCTTCTTCCTTCATCAATTTGCCGCAATACCTTTTCATCTGTCACTTTATCCAGCCACCTGATTTTTAACATTCTCCTAAAGCATCACATTTCAAAAGCTTCTAATCTTCTCTTCTCAGGTACTCCGATCTTCCAAGTTTAACTTCCATATAAAGCTACGTTCGCTTTCATATAAAGTAGCTAAGCATATTCTCAAAAATGGTTCCCTGACGTTTAAATTAATTTTTTATGAAAGCAGACTGTATTTCAGACTGAAAGCACATTTCACCTGTGCTATTCGGCATTTTATATGACTCCTGCTTCGTCTATCATTAGTAATTCTACTTCCCAAATAACAAAATTCTACCTCCATAGCCCTTTTTCATCTTATTTTTATATTCAGTGGTTCATCTACTTTATTTCTTTACTTTTACTTTGTGTTTTTTTTTTTTTCATGTGGTAGTTCATGCAAAGGACATCATCCATGCCATTCATTGTTTCTTCAAAATCTTTTCTGTCTCAACTAGAATTAATATATCACCAGCAAATTGTTACTATATCTTCAGGAAACATTAGCATTTTTAACTTTTAACCTTGCACTGTTACTCTGGATCTAAATTGTTCTTTAACATCATTAACAGCTAGTTTTAATGGAGATAGGGGACATCTTTTTCAGACTCCCTTTTTTATTATTGCTTCTTTCTTTGATTATTACTGTTGCATTTTGGTTCCTATAACTGCTAACATTTGTTCTATCGCTATACTTGAACCCTAAACTTTTAAAATGCTAACATTTTATTCCAGTCTACATTATCAAATGCTTTTTCTAAGTCTATACGTGCCGTGTATGTCGGTTTGTTTTTTCTTTAATCTTCCTTCTACTATTAATCTGAGCACTAAAATTGCTTCCTTGTCCCTATACTTTTCCTGAAACCAAATTGGTCTTTTCCTAACAGTTCTTCCACTCTCCTCTCAATTCTTCTGTACAGAAATCTAGTTAAGATTTTTGATGCATGAGTAGTTAAGATAATTTTTCTGTATTCTTCACACTTTTCTGCTCCTGCTTTCTTTGGTATCATGAAAATAACACTCTTTTTGAAGTCTGATGGAACTTCCTTCTTCATAAATATTGCACACCAGTTTGTATGACTATAATATACTTATTGTTTCCTCACCTACATTGTGCAGTAATTCTGCAGTATCCAGTTTACCCAAGGAGCCTTTCTTCCATTCAAATGTTTTAATGATCTATTAAGTACTGCAACTCCATTTTCATCCTCTTCAACTTCCTCCTCTTCCTCTAAAAAATCAGTTTCTAATTCATTTCCTCTGTGTAACTCTTCATTATTTTCCGTCCACCTATGAACCTTTCCTTTCGTATTATAAATCGATTTACTATCTTTATTTAACACATTAGATTTTAACTTATGTACCAAAAAATTCTCCTTTATTTTCCTGTATGCTCCGTCTATTTTACCAATGATCTTTTTTTTCCACTTCTGTACACTTTTCTTCATTCCATTATTTCTTAACTGTCGGTAATTCCTTTTACCATCATGCATTCTTATACTCTCTATGTTAATCATCAGCTGCAATCATCTGCCTAGGTTTGTTTTTGCTGATTTAAGAATTTCCTTTTTAACATTCTCCCATTCTTTATATTTTCTACCTCATCTTTTTTACCAGACCTCTTGTGATATCCTCCTCAAAAATTTTTTTTCCTCTTCTTCATCAAGCTTCTCTAAATTTCAAAGATTTGTCCGAAATCATTTCTTTAGTTTTTTAAACCTCAATCTACATTTCATTATCACTAAATTATGGTTGCTATCAGTGTCTGCTCCTGTATATGCTTTGTAGTCAATGAATTTTTTTCTAAATTTTTGCTTAACCATGATTTAATCTACCTTGATACCTTGTAGTATCACCCAGCTTTTTCCAAGAGTGGTTACTCTTCTATTATGATTTTTAAACTGGGTGCTGACAATTAGTAAATTATACTTCGTGCAAAACTGAATGAGTCGGTCCCCTACTTTACTCCTTTTGCCCAGCCCTTATTCACCCACAATATTTTCATTCCTTGCCTTTTCCAATGCTTGTATTCCAATCTCCAAGTATTATTAAATTTTCATTTCCTTCTATGTGTTTAATTGCTTCGTCAATTTCTTCATATACACACTACTCATCATTATGGGCACTTGTAGGCATGTAGATGTTAATAATCACTGTCGGCTTAGGTTTTGATTTTATCTTGATTACAATGATTCTATTGCTAAGCTTTTTGAAATATTCTGCTCTCTTCCCTATCTTTTTGTTCATTACAAAACCTACTCCTTCCTGCCGTTTATTTGACGCTGAGTTAATAAATAACCTGACCACATGTCTTTCCTCTGCCCACCAAAACTCGCTAATACATATAAAGGTTGATATAGATATATTACATCTATGTCAATATAAATATGAATATAGATATATTTTTAAAAGTTGTAAAGGGAAAATATTACACCAAAACACTACTGACATATAACAATTGTTTGTTAGCATTTGAATATTTAAAACTTGATAACAAAGTTTTGATGCTTCATAAAAAAAAAATTGTAAACTATTAAACAATTACATCAATTTTTAATAACAGGAATATTTAAAATATTATTTTTATAACATTAATATTATATTGTAATACGGTAATTAATTTTTTTACATGTTCAAATTGGATTCATTAAGTATAATTTCCAGTCAAATAATTTTTTTTTTTTTTTTTTTATAATATTTTTCTGTATTCAGGCTATAATTAAAGAATAACGTGTAAAATATATTTTACGTATCGAAATTTTCAGCAAAACTAAAATGGAAAGAGATTTGATTAAATCAGGCTCTTCTTTTTATATCTGCACTTTAATAATATTTTTTTTTATTTTCACATTTTGTTTTATTTTATTAAATGTGTCGAGGGTTCATACATACATAAATAATTAATATATGATTATATATATATATATATATGAATGTTAAAATACCATCGAAACTTAACTGCAACGTTTCTTTTTTATTTGCATTTATTCAATAAACTAAATAGTTCCCCATTTTTTACATCAAAATTTATTTTGATGTAAGTAATAATTTTCTTAAGTCTATTTCTTTCAGTTATAACTACATATGATGCTGCTGATTATGACATAGAAGTAATTTTTCACACTCGATGTGAAATTATTATTTACACTTATAGATAGAGATGCATAACGATATCAATAATGGAAACTGTAAAGCGTTTAAACATTTAACTTTTCAATAACATTTTTCTTTTTCATGGAAAATGTACCATTTTTCATGTTCACGAAAAATGGTACATTACTATCATTAAGTTTTCCAAAATCACTTGTTTTAGTTTTTCAGGCACTAATGATATTCTGCGTGATAAGCATAAATTAATGGAGACTGATTAGGCTTTAAATTTATTTTAAAATTGATATTTAAATAAACAAATCTGTCTTAACTGAAGAAAATGAAAAAATATGCCAAATATTTATTTATTTTTATTTTTGCAAAGTACCTTATGACAGATTGTTATTATTATTATTATTCTACGTTACAGCATACCACTTTTTCATCTATTAGGCTTCTTCCATCAATTCCCAATTCACACATTATAGAGTACCATTAGTACCTCAAAAAAATAAGAGAAGTGATTTTGGTAAAATTAGGCATCATGTTGCCAAGTTTTGAAGTTGTACCAACATATTTGATAGAAATATTTTTTTAAGAGATCAAATTGAAAGATATGTTCAATATTAAAGATAATAAGAAAGTCTAGATGTAATATATATGTAAATAAATTCATTGCAAATAAGTGTTACGTACGATAAATTTTGAGATCACCGTAGGCTGAGGATGGTGACCTTCACTGTATAGTTTCGCCACCAATCGCCGTCCAGACCAATACCCTACCTAACGCAGAGTTCCCCTCTCCGTTCCGCACTAATAGAACACTTTGGATGAGCGGCTTCCCCCACCCAACGCGTCCCGACCGATATCCCACCTAACACAACCCGACCGATACCACACCCAACGCCCTTCCACCCAGCGGCCCTCCTGGCAACCGTCGGATGTGTACGTCCCTCATCGCAAAGAACCTATATCCCGATCGGCAGAGTTCCCCTCCGCTCAATACCACATATCTAGCACACATTGGATGAGCCGCTTCCCCCACCCAACGCGTCCCGATCGATAAGATATCCCGCCTAACACAACTCGACCGATACCAAACCCAACGCCCTTCCACCCAGCGGCCCTCCTGGCGCCCGTCGGATGTGTACGTCCCTCATCCCAAAGAACCTCTATCCCGTTCGGCAGAGTTCCCTCCTCGACATACCACACATCTAGCACACTTTGGATGAGCCGCTTCCCCCAACCAACGCGTCCCGATCGATATCCCACCTAACACAACCCGACCGATACCAAACCCAACGCCCTTCCACCCAGCGGCCCTCCTGGCGCCCGTCGGATGTGTACGTCCCTCATCCCAAAGAACCTCTATCCCGATCGGCAGAGTTCCCCTCCTCTCAATACCACACATCTAGCACACTTTGGATGAGCCGCTTCCACCACCCAACGCGTCCCGATCGATATCCCACCTAACACAACCCGACCGATACCAAACCCAACGCCCTTCCACCCAGCGGCCCTCCTGGCGCCCGTCGGATGTGTACGTCCCTCATCCCAAAGAACCTCTATCCCGATCGGCAGAGTTCCCCTCCTCTCAATACCACACATCTAGCACTTTGGATGAGCCGCTTCCCCCACCCAACGCGTCCCGATCGATATCCCACCTAACACAACCCGACCGATACCAAACCCAACGCCCTTCCTCCCAGCGGCCCTCCTGGCGCCCGTCGGATGTGTACGTCCCTCATCCCAAAGAACCTCTATCCCGTTCGGCAGAGTTCCCTCCTCACCATACCGCACATCTAGCACACTTTGGATGAGCCGCTTCCCCCACCCAACGCGTCCCGACCGATATCCCACCTAACACAACCCGCCCGATACCACACCCAACGCCCTTCCACCCAGCGGCCCTCCTGGCGCCCGTCGGATGTGTACGTCCCTCATCCCAAAAAAACCTCTATCCCGTTTGGCAGCATTCCCGTCTCCCTACCGCACATCTAGCACACTTTGTATGAGCCGCTTTCCTCACTCAACGTGCCACGACCGATATTCTACTCAAGGCCTCCCACCCAGCTAACCTCCTGGCGCCCGTCGGATGTGTAATAGCTCCATACCGACGTATAGCTCCACCCCGTTCCGCGACGTATCATCTCCGTTGACAGGCAGAACCCGCTGATCACCACTCCCTTCTGTGACGTTTCCTCTCCGCTGATCTCAACTTCTTCTGTGGTGTTTCCTCTTCTCTCACAACCCGCTGATCACCACTCCCTTCTGCGGCGTTTCATCTTCGCTGATAGAATTTGCTTTAAAAACTGATTGTAAGCTGTTGGTGGAGCGGTGACTGTGCGGTTGTGTGTGTGACCTTTCAGCCGTGGCGTAACATCATTTCGACGAGGACATATTAAACGAGCAAACGTCACTGTCGGCCATTCCGGCCTTGATGTTTTCTACTGCCGGTTTAAAAGTATTTCAATCTTTTGTTAAAATCATCTTTCGAGGTAGGTAGTTCGGACAGCCCGGCTGGTTAGGGTTGTATGGCCCGCCCGGGTCATGCCTCCTGTCTGAGCCAGCCGGGACTCCGCATAGGGTAGGGCGGCCCACGCCAAGAAGATCATCGGATGAGTTGTGAGCAGAGCATGCAAGGGTTTTGCGGATCGTCTGTGATTAAGGCGTTTGAAGCTGTTTGGACGGCGATCACGTTGAGAAAAACGAATTTGTGTGCCGGTCCGAGAATCTCCCGATGAGGCCGGAGGGAAACCGAGGATGGCTGAGGGGGGGACATCTTAGCCTGGCGAATGCCTCTATGGCATAAAAGTTCCGAGGGCTTTAGAGGACTGCAGGCGAATGCTTCGGCCTAGGAACTGCAGGGGTGGTGGGCTACTGGAATAGCCCAAGGTGGGTGCCTCTTAAACAAAATTAAAGATGTCGGCGGGATGGCTCCCGTTAAAGCCTATCAGGCTTATGAACATGTTGGGGATGGTGTCGACCGGATGCGTCACAAGGCGGATGTCTTCCCCTACGGAGTTGGGATGTCGGTGGGATGGCGACTCAGCTATCGGGATAGCTGTGAATATGGCGACATCTCGATAGTATTAAGTGATGTAAATGTCACGCGGGACTCTGCGATGGAGCTGAGTGGGTGTTGGCGGTCTGTCCGCCTCTCCCCTTGTAGACCAGACCGGAGTCCAACTATTCCAATGTCTGGGATATGAACTAAAAATGAGTTCATTAAGAAAGCTAGGAGTAAATTCCGTTGTTGCGAGCAACATTGCTGGTGGCATGTTAAAAATATTATTGCAACAATTTAAGTGACATTTACAAATTGGCTCTGTAAAATGTAGAACTAGGAACGGGATTCGTGATTCCACGAACTCGGTCAGTTAAATTAGAGCTTAACGTTGTAGGACATTCAAGATGTCCGTATGGAGCCTACAGCGAAGGCAAAAGCTGAGTTAAAAAATCACCGATGTAAATGTCTACCGAGGTATTTAAAACGGTGGCATCCGAACCGAGGCTTGGCTTATTACTGTGAGGTGTAATCGGTTTATAAGATGACTCCCGTGTAAGCCCATCAGGGCTAGAAACGGGGGTGATGGCTAGAAACCGGAATCGTCTCAAGGTGGGCGTCTTCCCCTACGGGGGTTGGGATGATAGAACTCGCTGAATTCTCTTCTCCGGCGTTTCCTCTTTGTTGATATAACTCCCTGAAAAGAAACCAAAAAAATACATGAAGACTTAATATTCCGTTATCATAGCTACAAAAAGTTTATCATATATTTTATTTCAATTTTATCTTACGTTTAGGATATAAAAGATTCGATGGTATTTTTAATTTTCATACTGCATCTTAGTTAAGATTTTATTACACATATGTATATAATTATCGTTTGAAAAAAAGTTACGAAAATTAGGTTTAACAAAATGATTTTATAATATAAAAAAATAAATATCCCTGTAAATGAAATTATTATTGTTTTTAAAAATATATTGTGAATATATCACGAGATATCAAGTTTTAAGAATTCAAACGCTAACAACCAGTTGTTATATGTCAAGGTTTAGGTGTAATATTTTACCATTTCATTTATTATTAATATTATATATTCATATATATATATATATATTGAAAATATATATTAACAAATGAGAAATAATATATAATAAATAATATGGTTTTACAAATATAACATGACCAATGAAGTCAAACTGAATGAATTTTACGGCGTTGTATAAGAATAAACTTGATAGTTTTTATGTTTTTTATCTGAAAAAAAATCGAATATAACAGCAGGTCCAAGAACTGTATTTCGCGTAGTTTTCACATCCAACGTAAAACGAACATTCGGTGACAAAACACTTTTTTTAGGTTCAATTGCAGCTTTGTTAAATGAGTAAATTTTGTCACCAAAACTTGTAGAGAATTCAATTCTGAGAAAACTGTTGTAATGAAACCTGTGAAAAACAAAAAAAAGTCAACTTTTATTATTAAAAACAAAACTTAGCATAAAAATGTTAGCAAATGTTAGTAGAAAAATTAATCTAAAAATTAAAAATTCCCGTTTTTTGTACAAAAAATTTAGACCTTCGAAAAATTAAAATACTTTGAATCTACTGTTCTTTTAAAAAAATACACATTGTGGTTTATATTGCATTAATTAACAATAAATGCTCGAAGATTCAACTACTGACATCGATGTACTTTTCAACACGTTTCCTTACATTCTCTAGCGCCAACTAGTAATTGATGAGGGCGCCCTCAACCGCCTTGATGAGGGCAGCGGCATTGAGAATGCGAGCGGTCAGTTCATTGCGTGCCTAATTTTTGTCTCCATACCTAACATTTAATCAGCCCCATAGACAATAACCTAAGAGAGTAAGGTCCAGTGATCTAGGTGGCCAATTTACCGGCCCTCTACGTCCAATCCACTTGCCAGTAAATTTTTCATCTAACAATTGTCATTCATTCATGAAATGTTTTGTTAGTGATCAATGAAGTCGATAGTACATTTCAATTCCTTTCACCAATGGGAAATTTTCACGCACTATACGAAATTGTTTAAAAATTCCGGAAAATTTCTCTACTGGTTTTAGTATAAAAGGGTCGTCTATTAATTGGTTTTCGATCATGCCACACCAAACGTTCTCTGAAAATATTTTCTGGAAATTTAATTCGATTACAGCATGTGGGTTTTCTTCAGACCAGCGATAAGTATTCCGTGTGTTGTTTATGCCATTACGAGTAAAAGTAGCTTCGTCCAAAAATAGAATGAATGAAATTAACTGGTAATTATTGTTAACCCGATGACAAAACTGCAGTCATCTGGTACGGTCACCAAGAGGAGATGTTGAACTTTCTGAACATAAGGATGCAATCCGTAATAGTGTAATGTCCTTCATACGGTATTTTGTGGAATATTGAGTCGTGTACAAATTCTTCACGTGCTCGTAGTAGGATTAAGCTGTTAGTTAACTGGTTCTAGCACCTGAAGAATGTTTTTTCTTGCCATCAAGGTATATCGGTTGACGTTCAGATGAAACATGTGCACTGGAAACTGTTACTTTCACGATGATTATTAAAAATTCTACAAAAATACTTTACGGTTTGAAAATATTTGTTCAGGATTCCTACGTTAGTATTCTTCCACCGCAGCTGCAGTATCATCATCGCAAAAGTGGTACGCAAAAATCATATCGGTGTATTCTGCATGAGTGGAGAGACGCGGTATTTTTTCAAACCAAAGAACTATAAACAGAATTTCACTTTTTTAAATTCAGTTTCAATTGGAGAAATTTAGGTACAGTTTATAGTGCAACAAACACAAAAATACTGCATAACTTGATTCTCAATAATAATTTAATGTAGTCAAATTTTTGTGAGAAACAACTAAACCGCTAACGTTTAATATTAAGTAATCATAATTTATAACATTTAATAATTTTCAGATTAATTTCAAAGCATACAATATACATTAGTATAATATACATAAAGTATATTTTTAAGCACATAAAACACACACACATGTATATTAGGATATATTATTTAGCAAATGCAAGCATTATTACTGGTATGTATTCCTGGATTAGTAGCAATTCTAAGAAATAATATGTTGAAGTTTTTGTTATGTACATTATTTTATTCAGTTGTTTAAAACGTACTCTGTTAGCTTGTACACCTAACATAGTTCATTACGGTCTTGTATTTGGAAGGTATATCCAATATAACAGAAAGAATATCTGTATGTGAAATAATTATTTTATATGTATAATAAAATAAACGTTTTTTTTTTTTTTTTAAATATTCATCGCTAAGAAATAACTTAACTGACGCAGTCGGAAGGAAGTCTTCAAGGAGTTAATGGACATAATTCTTTATCGCTTTCCATAGTTCGTGAAGACGACAAACACAACGAGAATAAAAGCATATTATTCTAAGAAGTGTAATGAATAAGTGTAAATTATTCAAAACAATTTTATTTATTGTATGTGTTATATTTTTTATAAAGTAAATTTATTAAAAGTTGTAGAAAAAAATTAAATCGGTGTGAATCAGTAAAAATTAAAGTAGTAAAAAATAGTGCACGATCACAAAATAATTTTATGTTAAGTAGAAAAGTATTAATATCAAATTTAAATTCTATTATTAGTCCCTTTTAATTTGTGTAATTTTTGTGTAAAACAAATCTTATTTGGATAAAATGACGAGAACAGTGTTGAGAAAGCCAATATTTTGACATGATCCTTGAATTCTAAGGCGATCCGACTTTATTAAATCGATTTATTACTATTTTTCTACAAATCTGTAACAAGATTTTATGTAAACAGTAACCCAGATTTTCAGAATGAACATTTGTTTTCAACAATTTGTCCAAAATAAAATCGCCTGTTTTAGAATTAGTTGAAATAGTTACAAACGGGTTAGATTTAACCGATACCGAATCCCGCAACATTTTAATTCAAATCAACTTACCTTTCAAAAAATTCAATACCCAGAAATTACCTTACAGAAATCCCAATTCCTTTGTAAGATCGTAGTTTAAAAAAATACAACCAAATTTCAACGGGCGACTACTCTTTCAAAATACAACCCGAACCAGAGACCTCAGTTTAAAAGGACTCAAGTAATACCATGAGTATTACAAGAAATTCAGTAGAACCTCCAACAATTTTTCGCTATCCCGAAAAATATAGAAATGAAGTCGATAACCAAATTCAAGGTATATCAAAAAATTATTCGATCCTGATATTCACCCAGGAACTCTCCAGTTTGGATAGTACTGAAAAAACCTGACGTCTTATGAAAACAAACATTTAGATTAGCGATTGATTTTATAGAATTAAATTCATAAACAATAGATGATAAATTTCCGCTTCCGAATGTAACAAACATTTTAGACGAGCTAGGTAAGAAAAACTCAATATTTTAGTACGTTGGATCTCGCCTCAGGGTTTCATCAGGTAGAGGTGGATCTCAGTAGCATAGAAAACAGCGTTCTCCACAAAAACAGGACTCTTTGAATTTTTAAGGGTGCCATTTGAATTAAAAAATAGCTCACCGACCTTCCAACAAATTATTAATAATGTACCACGCGAAATTAAAAATGAAATTTGCCTTGTTTATGTTGATATTATTTATTCAACTAGTTCAAAGGAACAAAAGAGGTTTTTGTTAGATTTAGATAGGCTAATTCCAAAATTCAATTAGATAAAACAGAATTTTTACGAAAAGAGGTGCCTATTTAGAATATCTTGTGATAGCAGATGGTGCTAAATCAAATCCAGATAAGGTCAATGTAATTAAACGTTATCCGATAACAAGGATTTTTAGGTTTATTAGGATATTATAGAAAATTTATAAAAAATTCTGCTAATATAACAAAATAACTTCCTATATGTTTAAAAAAGAACGCGAAATATATATTGAAAACCCAAATTATATAAAATGTTTTGAAATGTGTAAAAATATTTTGTCAAATGAGTCGATATTCCAATGTATTTTATTAACCTCACTACAGATGCCAGCTATTTTTGTATCGGAACTGTTAATTAAGCCATAAAGACGGCACAGATCTACCCGTCGCATCTGCAAGTCGGACCCTCAGTGATACTGAAATAAATAATTCCACAATAGAAAAGGAATTACCGTAGTTTGGGTGACGAAATATTTTCTTCCATTTCTTTAGGAAAGAAAATTTTAAATATTCATCAATCATAAAAGCTATTTTCTATTAAGGAATCAAACTCCAAACTTTTAAGGTGACGATTAAAATTAGAAGAATTTGACCACAAAATAGTTTACAAAAAAGGAAAGAAAAATCAAAATGCTGGTTTATCAGGAATACAATTAAACCATTTTCTTAAAGTTTTAAGAAAACTTTATAAACTAAAATAAAAGGAATTCTAAGAAAATTTTAATATATATATTTAAATATTATATTTAATAAATTTAAATAAAAATATAAAGACAGTCATGTCAAAGATAGAATTTTTTTGTAATTTCATAAAGACAACTATATTTTCAAATTTACCTTATTTTACGTCCAGTATCCAAAATATAAAATAATTATATACCTTTATCTACTGTTAACTATTTGTGTTTATTTTCAGTAGTTCTCCGAATTATGTCCTCATGTCTTCTACCTTCAAAATTGTATAATGAATATGAATGTTTATTTTTTAATCATAATTTTTGAACGGTTGCTATGAAACAGAAATTGTTGTAAATAGTTTTAATGTTACTTTAATTTTTAACTTTGCATACTTCTTTAATTTAACGGCGGCCGGGGACCAGGAAGTGGCCTCCATTATCTCTCGGTCGGATCCCCGAGTTATGAAGGATGGTCACAGTAGGGCGGTGTGCTTCTCAGGACCTTCGGGATAGTCGACCAACCTAAACGTCGTTCAGTCGAGTACTTCGGTCGACGGGTTAGGGAGAATTATCTTGTCCATCTGTTGGGGTCAACGCGAAATGATATCGTCAGGGAACGACCGGTAGGCCCGCCGACGACGACAGTGGTGGTTAAAGTAGAGGGGAAAACCTACGCCGATCTCCACCGCTCAGTGAAAGGACCTGTGTCGCCAGGTGAAGTTGTCGTCCTCTCCGCACGTAAGGGGCAGGGAGAGGACCTTCATATGTGGGTGCGGGCCGATAAAAATCAAAGACCTTCATACGGGAGAGGACCTTCATATGTGGGTGCGGCTGAACGAATTCAGTAAGGATATTTCCGCAAAGGTCGAGGCCACCACTACGGTCCTGACAGGGAGGGGTGGCAGGAGAGTTCACGTCCTTGTCAAGGACATGGATGTTCTAACTACTCAGGATGAGTTCGTGACGGAACTTCGAAATTTTACGGGGGAGTCAATGTCGATAGACGTTCTGTCCATGCGACTGGCTTATGGTGAAACGCAGGTGGTCGCTGTGACCGTGACGCCTATCCTGACAGACAAATTATTGGCCGACGGACGTGTCCGTATTGGTTGGGTGGTTGCAGAGTCATGAGGCGCTCGGTTGACGACCTTTCTTTCCTCTGCTGGAAGCAGGGCCATAGCCAATTCTTGAACTGGGCCAGACCGTAGTGGGCATTGCTTTACCTGCGGTGAGGCCGGTCACCTGCAGAAGGACAGCCGGCGGGATGCTCGATTTCTTTCCTGCAGTTTGCATGAGCATGCACCCGGGGGGGCCGGGATGTACGACTTCACCTGCGCCATAATATGCGCCGTCTGCTTAGCGCTGTTGGGTGTCTGTGGGGCAGAACCCCGTCCAAGAGGAGTTTGAAGCACTGGGGCTCCACCATCAATGATTGGCCGGGAACTCCTTCGCAGCACCTTCGAGGAGAGAATGTAAGACCTTAGTCGGGAGATCACTTTGGAGGTTCCTCATTAGAGGCAGAGCGTAAAGACCGGAATCCCGGTGGGGGTCCCATTAAGGTAGCTTGAGGCGATGGCACCCCCCGGAGCTGAGTTTATGGTTGGCTGTGGACCCGGCTCGGGGGGGGGAGGGGAAAATACAGAAAAAAAATGTATGCTATTAACAAATATGCACGAACCTTTTGCAATGTTTTGGTAGAAAATCGAGCAGTAGTTGTGAATTCACAACTTATTTAACCTAAAAAACTTTCCTTTTTTAATTTGTTATATAGAGTTCAATCAGCGACTTATATGTAAACTATTACAAATACCCTTAAAAATTGTTAAATTCCCTGTAAAATGAGACGTCTTGCGTTAATTTATCTTTATTGAAAAATATATTACAGCAATTTTAATACAAGTTAAGCACACAGCATGAGTAACTTTCTATAATAATAAAAAAAAATCATAAATTAAGTTTTTTTAAAAATAAATTATTCATGATGGTTTTAAGTTGTAGCTAAGTTAAACAATTGTAGTAATAATAATTTATTATGCTTGCAAATACGTAAAATTAGTTTTTTGCTTGACGAATTAGTTCACGACAGAAAGGTTTTAAAGCATGCACGGTATTTAGAAATATGGAAATATAATTTTGTAGCAAATTAAAAATACCATGCCTGACCGGGATTCGAACCTGGGACCACCGGATGTAAGGCCGAGATACTACAACTGGGCCACAGAGATTGACTATATGAATATAATTAATTTTAATAAATTTTACTAAGAAAGCTACTTTTCTCATTTTTTACCTTCTAACCAAAATTAAAGATTATAAAATACAATCAATGTGTTGAAAATTAACTTCAAAAAAGTGATATAATTCTATGTGACAAATTTTCCATCCAATCGTTTATTAAATTTATGTTTTAATTTGATATTTATAAAATAAATTGATAAAACCAAACTCATTGCTCAAGGGAGAAAAATTATAAGAGCTTTTAATTTTTGTTATTGTATAAAAAATAAAAAGGTAATTTACGCGGCTAAAGCAAGTCCTACAACTATGGGTTGTTTCTGAAGGACAGCTTACCCACAACTTAATTTAAAACATTTATTCTTTTATTTAAATATCATATTTTTTCGTTTAATTCAATGATTCTAAAGCGCGCGCGCATACCGTATTTAATTCGCGCAGTTGTGTCAGCACTAGCGGCGACGGTCAGCGCAAACTAAATTAATGTAATTTCACAACTTACACAGAACAAATTTCGCTTGTACGGTCGACAGACTGGCGGTTTAGCCGCGAGGACTAACGCACCAGGGACCAAGTCAACCTGGCGATCGAGCTCGAGATTCAACCAGACTGAGGGCGACGGTCAGCGCAAACTAAATTAATGTAATTTCACAACTTACACAGAACAAATTTCGCTTGTACGGTCGACAGACTGGCGGTTTAGCCGCGAGGACTAACGCACCAGGGACCAAGTCAACCTGGCGATCGAGCTCGAGATTCAACCAGACTGAGTTACTTTTTGCATTTTAAATATTATTCATTTATTTAATTCTACCGTTCACATGTGGCGTCATAACATAACAGTCGAATACAACAGCATTTTTTGGGGTGGGATTGCGATTTTGCAAATCTTTTTGTTGCAAATATTGACATTTTTACCCAAGAAAAATGAAAAATTAATTAAGATTAAAATCAATTTTAATTTAATCTTAATTAAAATCTTAATTTTAATTTTAATTTTTGAAATTTTAATCTATTTAGTGTTGAAAGATATTATTTTTTTATTATATTTCCTAACCAGTAAAAAGTAAAAGTGGTTTGGAGTAAATAATTTAAGTATTGGTAAGATTATCTGAGAATATAACTAAATATGTGCTTGTCAGTGCATTAAATTTGTATATAAGGTATAATCATTGGAAAAAGTGAAAATCTCTGTTTGAAAGTTAGATTAGAATTTCCATAACATTTTAGAAATAAATTAAAAAATTACATTATCATTTGCATATTTCCAATCGTAATATAGTATTTATATTTTTTCTCTTTCATGTTAAAACACTTAGTCTTAATTTTATTAAGATAAAAATTGAATATTTGACATATGTGCCCAAGAAAAATATGACCTTATTTAGCCGAAATCTCTAGATACTGAGGGTGACCTTGCTTTACAGTCTCATGGCCTTTTAAGTTGAAAGAATATAAATACTATTTTACGATCGGAAATATGCAAATGATAATATAATTTTTTAATTTATTTCTAATATGTTTTGCAAATTCTAATCTGATTTTCAAACACAGATTTTCACTTTTTTCAATGATTATACCTTATATACAAATTAAATGCACTGACAAGTACATATTTAGTTATGTTCTCAGATAATCCACCAATACTTAAATTATTTACTCCAAACCACTTTTACTTTTTACTGCTCAGGAAATATAATAAAATACTAACATCTTTCAATACTAAATAGATTAAAATTGCAATAGGATGGACACTCAAGGGTCAAAGTCGTAAATATAATTTTTTTAATAAATAAAAGCTAGGATGTAGTAATTGGGCCACAACTGTCTTATGTAATTACTATTATACTAGTTAAAAACTGTAGTTAGAAAATGGTTTAGTGAAAAAGTAAATGAATAATCGAGAACCTAATTCCTAACTAAATATATGACTCGTTTCTCAGCGAATATTTTCTTTACTGTTCTTAGACTTCATAGATAAAGACTTACAAAGATCATCTATTTCTTTCCTCCATGTGGTACACATTTATGAATGTTTAAAAATGTTTTTTATAAAAAAAAAAGTCATATCTAAATTTTGAGACTGGTATTTACTTCTGAAATTTGAAATATTTAAAAATTAAAAGAAAATCAATTTTTGAAGAATGCTATATCCCAGACTTACACATTGATTTTGTAGGCTAGATTATGTATTTTTCTCCAACGTAGCGGGTGGACTTGTGCTCCTAGATTTCCTTGTTTGGAAGAGGGTTGAGATGTACAGGGGAGAGGGTAAGGCAGGTGTGGAGACATCGATAAAAACATGGGGAACTGTCAACTTGAATTCAGTTGAATCAGTTCCTTTCCGGTCACTGATGTTTCAAGGCACACTTGTGCCTTGAAACTTGTGTGTACAGACACTGAGTCCTTCTGTGGATTGCGATTACTGCAGGGAGAAAGACACCGTAGAACACACAGTGTTCATGTGCGATCAGTTCCTGCAGCATAGATAAGCATGCAGGGGAGAATTTGGCATGCTTTCCCCAGAAAACATCATTGGGACTATGCTTCAGACTCATAGCCAGACCTCATAGCCAAGGGAGGTCAGTTCCTCCCTGATTTCCTCCGGGGCAGCCCCATAGGGGATCCCCCGTATAACCACCTTCAGCTCCCTATCCTTCGGGAGCTGGAAGGAGTGGAAGGCGATTCCCTTGGAGTGCAGGAAACTCTGCACCGCCCGGTAATCTGCCTCGCTGCCCAGCTGCAGCCTGATGGAAAGCCCGGTGCTTTTCGCCACCAGGCTACCCCCGATACGCGACTTAATGTCGCGCGCTAATGCTGGCCACTCCTTCGGGCAGTCCAGCATAATTGGCGGGATTTTCTCCCGCCTGACGGTAGCAGGCTGTGATGGGGCCCCATCATCAGCCTGCGGGTTGGCGGCTGCTGCAGCCCGCTACGGGCTCCGCCTCCATAGGAGGCGCGGAGTTCCGGCGTTTCTGGCGCTTCCTAGCGCCAGACCCGCTTTCCTCTCCACCGCCGGACAGTTCCGGGGTGGGAGAACGGGGTGGAGGAGGCCTTATTTTTCCTTCCATGAAGGAAAAAAAAAATAGAACCAGAAAAATTAAAAATTAAAATTAAGTCTTATACTACACTTCCTGAAAAGTAAAACACTGACAAAGAAAGATATAACCTGTAGACCTAAATAGGTACAGATTAAATCAAACAATTTAAAATAAAATTATTTTATAGCTATCACAATAGTTCACTATAATAGGCTATTAACCTAATGTAATACTAATGACTTCTTAGAAAGTTCACTTTACATTTTGAATAAATAAATAAAAGAGAAATAAAAGATTACGCTATTCTTAACTGAAAGCAGGTAGCTGGCGGCCCGGCTGGTGTCCTCGCAGACCCTTCTCACATTGTCTGTCGACGCAGGTAGAAGTCCTGTTGAACACCTGGCTAGACTGGTAACGACTCACAATTCACAGAGCACAAAGAGATCCTTCCACAAGCAAAGCCAAGGATAGAATCCCTCCCCTCGCCTCCCTAAAGCCAATGGAAAATTATTACTATATACGTTAGTTTGGCGGACTTTAAAGGGAGCAGCGACTTTGGCTGCTAGCACGTCACCCCGGCCATCACTGAATCGTGCTTACACCGTTCGTTCGGCGCGCGTTTTCTCCTTTAACTTGCGATCTTTATCGACGTACACGGTTCGGTTTCGTAAACGACATTCCGGGCTGCAGTAGTGACGAGCTAAACGTTAGATTTCAGCCCGTACGGGAGCTTAAATGGTACCGAAATCCCGGACACATCCCGAACCGGCGTGGTCGGACCGCCGTAAAACCGTTTAAAAATCGTAAATACCGGTGGCAATATTTGTATATAGCACCCGCGTCCAAGTTAAACATCCCGTTGTTTCTTTCGATTCGTTTTTGCGACGATACGTGTGCGAATTCAATCTTTTTGCGATGTATATGTCCGAGCGTCAAAGTACGACGGTTAGACAACATCCCCATCACTGTTTTCATACACAGTAATAGTTTTCATCGGATTCTATGCGATTATTATTAATCTGACGGATATAAACTAATGACGGTCGTACGGTAACTTTCAGTTTTTCTATAACATCAACCGTTGGGGGAAAATAAGAGTGGGATAAAAATAAAGTAGCTCGAATTATACGTACGCTTTGCGTTAGCCTGAAGTGAAGAGAGAGACTCCTGCCGGCCGACCCGTTTGCACAACGCGCGATATGCAAGCATACGATTGTAGACGTGTAGACGTTTGGACGTGTTTGACGTTAACAGGAGCGCTGGAAAGAAAAACAAAAAAGATATAAATCCAAATTAAAAAAAAAAAAAAACAAAACAAAAAACGTACATACAACAATTCTGCATAAATACAAAACATATAACCGGTGGTTTCTGCCCCACTCGGTATATATATATATATATATATATATGTCACATACACACGTACATGCGCAGGCTTACGGGCACAGGTTAATGGCTTAATGTCTTACGAATAAAAAGCGTCGGGGAGGGAAAGAAAAGAAAAAAAAAACCAAAAAAAAATTCGGGCCGCCTCTCTTAACCGACCGGACGCGAATCACTTTTGCATTAAGTTTGTGTTTTCTTTTTTTCGCTGTCCGCGTACATTTAATACACGTTTAATTAAAGATCGGTCGGTCGCGCGGTTTTCGTTCACGTTAACAAGAGTTAAGTGTACCCGGACCCCTTCCGTACGGTAATTTTAAGGTACATTCACTTCAGGTTGTATACGTATAACTACGCCGCCACCAAGTACATTTGGAAAAATGCGACCGAAGATCCGAATTTCATTGAAATAGCCGTTGAAATTTTATTTATTATTATTATTATTATTATTTATTTTTTTTGTCTTTTTATATATACATCTATCTATCTATCTATCTATCTATCTGATTTCATTTGTTCCGATACTCGGAGATTTCGCCGTTGCATGGAGTATAAAATCATAAAATGTAATTTAATAAGAAAAAAAGTAAATAATAAGAAGACCGCCCCTACCTACCGCAGGCATTCACTCACTCGGTCGTTCTTTCTCACTCACTCTCTCTCTCTCTCTCTCTCTCTCTAAGGCTAAATAATATGTCTCATGTTGGGTTGTATTGTAACGTGGTTGTTGTACCCTGAAAATCTCATCTAATTATCTTTAGCGGTGTTGTGGAAACGTTTTCTTATATCCTGGAAAGAAAAAATGAAAATTATTTATTGAAATACTATATCACATTAGGATAAATTTTTATAACCTTTTTTTTTGTTGGTTGATATTTATTAGATTTTCCTAAATCTAATTATGCATACAGCGCCTTCATCGCTTTCACCATAATTAAACCGGGTTCTCTGCGACATAAACAAGACGGTTGTGAAATGAAAGCGGTTAATGGTATATTTCAATTATATATATATATCACGCAAATTAACGCCATTTATTGTGAAATGTGTTAAAAATATTAACGCTGAAAAAAAAAAAAAGAAGAAGAAACGACGTGATGACAACAAAGTTGTTTTTATTCACTTTCTCCTAGCATTGGTTGGTTATTCTTGAATATTGGAGAAAGATAGTATATTAAAAAATCTTACAAAATAAAAAACTCCATTTTATAATATAAATTCTGGTCGGTTGAATTTTTTTTTTTTTTTTTAATTTACCCAAAGGAAATTATGTGCCCCACCACATGCAGATATTGACCCCAAACCCCTTTACCAACCAGCGAATTGCCCCATCCACGCGAGTCTATGCCAGGTTTCATGGAAAGTAAATAAAATGAAAACTTAGCGGAACATTTATGGTCACTTCTATTATACGAGCACTTAAATTGAATTTATTTGATAAATAGATCAATTTGTATGTAATTAAAGTTATTTTTTACGATTTTTTTTGTTTTTGTTTTACACATCAGTAATCAATCTCTCTTTTAATGTACAAGTTCAGGAAATCGATTAATCTAAATTCAGGAAAGCAGTCTAATTATTAGAAAATCAGCTATGCTTTGCCGTTATGTAAGTAACGGCTTGCAAAACACAAAAAAAAAAAAAATGAAACAGTATTATGATGAAGATGAGGAGGAGGAGTAGCAGTAGTAGTAGTAGTAGTAGTAGTAGTAGTAGGCGGTGAAGAAAGAAGAAGAAGAGGAGGAGGAGGAGGAGGAGGAGCAGTAGTAGTTAGTTGGATTTTGAAAAGTAACCGGAATCTATCATCCCGTTTGTTAGTGTGTATTTTGTGCAATGGCGCGCACGCGCTACCACTCACTCGACAACCGCCCCTACCTCAAGGTCATTCCCTGTGTGTGTGTGTGTGTGTGTGTGATGGGTAAGTAATAATAATATGTCAAGTGAAATGATTTTCTGGTTTGCGGCGGTTTTTTTTTTCGCGGATAGCGGACGGTGGGGGGTGTTTGAGTTGCTGGATCTCCCTGCTGGTGATTGTGGACCGCTTGTTGTAGTGGGCGAGCCTGGAAGCCTCGGCCGCGATGCGCTCGAATATATCGTTAACGAAGCTGTTCATGATGCTCATCGCCTTAGAGGAGATGCCGGTGTCAGGATGGACCTGCTTCAACACTTTGTAGATGTACACCGCGTAGCTTTCCTTCCTCTTGCGTTTCTTTTTCTTGTCTCCCTTGGCGATGTTCTTTTGCGCCTTGCCGGCCTTCTTGGCCGCTTTACCGCTGGTCTTAGGTGGCATGATGCTTTGAATTTGGTGGAACGCAGGTACGGAAGGACCTATTTATGATAGAAATCGGTATTTTTGCTCCCAATAAGACCGGCCCGTCGAAAAGAAATTCCCTTTTCCCACGAATGACGAGGCTGCAAACAACGTATGGCAACTTGCCGACCAATCGTGGAATGCAAAAGTGGCAGGAGTCTATTACTCCCTACTTTATCGCAGAGCCTGGACAGAGTCCCTTGCTGCTGGATCTTTCTAATCGGGCTTGTTTTTAAAAGGGTTATTTTTAGTCTCGGTTCTTATTTTTCAATTTTTGTATATTATTATTATAGTGAATTTAAGACGGATTTAATTGCATTCCAATTCCGTTGTTATACCAGCGTTATCGAACCCATTTTATGGGCCGACCGCGGAAGGCTAGGCTTATAAAGCCTGTCCTCCCGACGTAATTCCCCTTCAGACCGTCCACTGAAGTCCTTTCGGTGCTAACTCTTTAATAGGCTAGCAGGAATACGCCACAACGGGGCACTATCTGTAAGGAGGGAGCAATGCGTCCCCTTTTCCGGAGGAGTCGCAATTGCTGGGTTATTTGGTCTGATTGTAAGTTTGAATTAGGAGAGGTTGTTAAGAAGCTCTTCATCCGCTTCTGGTATGACTGCCCTTCAGGACGCATCTCTGCTGGGCTCTGTTCCGGACTCCAGTCCGTGATGTTGAGACGAGTGGCTGGTCTTCCTTCTTCTTCATCTTCTCCCTCTTCTTCTCCCGAAGACCTCTTCGTTCTTCTTTGGCCTGCACTTTCCAAGAATTTGTAGTAACCGAAGTTACATACCGTTAACCTTGTAAATCCCGAGCCCCGAAGGGCTGAACGGGGGAAAGTGCAGGTTTCTTCGCTCTTCTGTGCTGTCAGTGGCTGCTGGGCAGGTGGCTGCTGGGCAGGTGGCTGCTGGGCAGGTGGCTGCTGGGCAGGTGGCTGCTGGGCTTTCGACTGCTGGGCTGATGGCTGCTGGGCTCGTTCCCTCTTTCTTCTTTCTTGAAAGGAAAGGAAGGTAATAGGGAACTTACAAATGGTGGTGCCTATTCTCGATCGCGGTTTTGGGGCGGCGATTTTCTGGAAAGAAGTAAACAGTAATTATTCACTCCACGTAATTATTAACCTTCAGACACACGTGTGTCTGAGAAGGGGTTGGGGGGACCGCGTGGCCGCAGTGAAGAAACCATTTGTTTTGTGGTGGCTGTTGGTATCTGCAACAGAAGAAACAGAACACACACACGAAAAAAAAAAAAAAAAAAAAAAAAAAAAAAAAAAAAAAAAAAAAATTCCTAATTACAACTATTCTTTTCGGCTGGCAGGATGAGACGGCACGTCGAGTCGTTCCACATCCACGTTTCTCCCGTTTCTGAAACAAGAGAAACAGAACAAAACACGCAAAAAAAAAAAAAAAAAAAAAAAAAAAAAAATATTTTAAATTTAGACCGCGTTTTTGTTGTATGCGCGACTTACCGTATTTGAAGTCTTCAAATTCTATAACTCGCGAAAAACTATTTACTCGCGACCCCGGAAACGCGTCTGACGCACTATTCCGTTTATGGCTCATGCGATATGGAGGCCCCTAAGCCTGGTTTGTCGATTTTCGGCTACCGCACCGCACCATCACGGTGGTTCGTCCAGTACGGCGTGAGGCCGCTTCCTTACACCTGTCGGAGTTGGGTCCTCTCTGCAGATGTCCCGAAGATGACTGTGTTCGGACACAGCCGCTCTCCCGAACAGTCTGCGCGCCTGCGCCACCCCCACCTCGGACACGGATTGAAATCTCGCATCAGATCGGAGAGTGGCGTTCCTGACGAACCACGGAGCTCCAAAGATCGTCCGCAACGCTATGTTTTGGACGGCCTCGATCTTCTTTTGAAGCGAGGAGCTCAACACTGCCCCCCATGCCGGGTAAGCATATGTTAGAATCGGCAGTACGTACAGCCGAAAAATGAGCAGCTTAGTTGCCAGTGGGTACGGGCTGGCACTGTTCAGCACTGGGTATAGCGAGGCTCTGGCGGCCTTAGCCCTTCGGGTCGCATAATTGACATGCTCGTCGAAGGTAAGCCGCCTGTCCAACACCACCCCCAGGTACTTAACTGTTTTCTCAAAAGGGATTTTCTCCCCTGAGATTTCCAGCTCTCTGGTCGGTTTTCGTGTCTTGCATGTGAACATCACGGCCACCGATTTTTCACCGTTGACCCTGATTCTCCACATGTCGAGCCACGGTTCCACTAAGTCCAGCTGCCTTTGGAGCCTCCGGACCGCGTAATCCACATTTGCGGATTCGTAGAAATATGCCGTGTCGTCTGCGTAAAGGGCCGTTTTGACCCCTTCCGACAGCGGCATATCGTTCACGTACAAAGTGTACAAGAACGGGGAAAGTACTGCTCCTTGGGGAACCCCAGCGGCTATTTCTCTGGTAGAGGAAATCGTTTCCCCTACGCGCACGACAAAATGTCGGTCTAGTAGATATGACCGCATCAGTCTGACATAGCGGTACGGGATCGCCGATCGCGCTAGCTTATAAAGCAGCCCGCTATGCCAAACTTGACAAAGGCCTTGGCCACATCCAGAAAAACGGCTGCAGTCACCCGTTTCCTGTTCAGGCCTCCGACAAGGTCGTCTATTATTTTTACCAGTTGGAGGGTAGTTGAGTGACCCTCCCTGAACCCAAATTGCTCGGGCCGCACTTCTCCCTCCATGTATCGCCTCAGTTTTTCGAGAAAAATTCTCTCGAACAACTTAGACAATACCGGTAACAGGGAGATTGGCCTATAATTCCGTGGGAAAAGTAAACTTTTCCCCGGTTTGGGTAAACATACGACTTTGGCCGTTTTCCAACAATTCGGGAAATATCCAACGTACAAAATGGACGTGAATATCACCGAAATTGCTGTAATCACGGAGGCCGGTATGTTCCGGAATGCACGGGCGCTGATCCCGTCGACACCCGGGGCCTTGTCGGGGCTTGTGGCCTTAATGGCTGCGGAAACTTCCGCTTCAGTGACTTGGTCAATCTCTAGAGGGGCGTCCTCCACCTGTGAGAAATAATCTACAAGAAAGGATTCCACCTCGGTTGTGTGCTCGTCGTTCGGGGAGGGAGGGGGGTTTGGAGTGAACTGCTCCTCCAAGGTATCGGCGAATACCTCGGCCCTCTCCGCCTCCGAGTATGCAAGGAAACCTCGCTGCCCCACAACCGGATGGCGAGGCTTCTTCCCTTCTCGCAGTCTCCTGTTCAACCTGAACACCGAGGAGATGTCGTCAGAGACCGAGGCGAGGTATTCGTTCCACGAATCCTCTCGATGGCTTTTTAGCAGTTGTTTTACCCTGTCCGTTTGATTATAAAAGGCCCGCTTATCAGCGGGGGACAGGGTGATTCGATATCTCCTCCTCAATCGTCGTTTCTCCGTTATGGCTTCGGAGATATGAGGAGGGAGGTCGTTTCGAACAACTGCTCGAGTCTTGGCCGATGAGCTGCCTGCCAGGGCCTCGGTCATTGACGACGTGACGCGCCCGACAGTGTCGTCGATTTCCTCCGGGGTGTTCAGGAGCTCAGGATTTACCGGCCTGTACTCCCGCTGGAGGGTTTCGTAGAACCTTTTCCAGTTAACTGACCTTCGGGGTATATAGTTCCGAAGGGTCAGTTGCTTGTTTGGGTTCAAGCACGTCTCAGACAACAGTATCACGTCTATCAGTAGATCCTCGGCCAGACGGCATAGTTCCTCCGTCCGGCCTACTACTGAGTTGGCGTTCCACTGCAAGAGTCTGAGGGTGGGCCTAACCATACCTGGACAGTACAGTCATGAGGCACTCTATTAAGGACTGAATACAGTCCTTGAGAGATTTTGCCTGGAGCAGGCGTGGCAAAACCATCATGATATCTGGAAGGATATCCTTCACTGTCATCTGCGACAGGAAGTCCCTGCCAGTGGTCTCCAACGGGGTAGCCGGTTTCGGATTGCCGCTGGGGGTGCCTTTTGGCGCGGCCGCCCTTTTGGTGGGGCGCGGGGCCACAGGGGCCGCGGTGTTTTTAACAGCCTGCTTGGCCTTCCCAGCCGGAGCAGGCTTTGCCTTTGCCGGCTTTGTCGCCGCCTTTTGTTTTACCACCTTCTTGGTGGTCGCCGCCGGTTTTGGCTTGGCGGGTGTTGGGGAGGGTACCTCCCCTTTTTTCACCACCGCCTTGGCCACAGGTGCCGGCACCTCCGGTTTGGGGGCTGATATTCCCCCACCGGCAACACGGGCCCAGCTGCGGCCGTCTAAAGTCGCGGGCTTTTTAATACCCTTGACCCTGTTGACCTGCTCCTTATAATAAGGGCAGCCCCGGTAATTGGCCGGGTGAGGCCCCTTGCAATTAACCCATGAGGCTGGTTCCTCACGCGGCTTAACGCATGTGGCAGTGTCGTGGTCCCCACCACACTTGACACATTGCTGGGCCCTCTGGCAGTAATTGGACGAGTGTCCAAATTTCTGGTATCTGTGGCACTGGGGTGGCCCCCCTCGTGACACAAACGCAGTCACTGCGACCTTGCAGTAAAAAATACTGCCAAGGTCGTAGATGGTACGGGCCGAAGGGGTCCTTTTAAGGGCCACAAGGCAGGTCGGGGTTTCCCGACCGTCCCTCGTGAGGAGCTTCTTAGCTGAAACTACCTCATAGCCAAGGGAGGTCAGTTCCTCCCTTATTTCCTCCGGGGCAGCCCCATAGGGGATCCCCCGTATAACCACCTTCAGCTCCCTATCCTTCGGGAGCTGGAAGGAGTGGAAGGCGATTCCCTTGGAGTGCAGGAAACTCTGCACCGCCCGGTAATCTGCCTCGCTGCCCAGCAGCCTGATGGAAAGCCCGGTGCTTTTCGCCACCAGGCGTCCCCCGATACGCGACTTAATGTCGCGCGCTAATGCTGGCCACTCCTTCGGGCAGTCCAGCATAATTGGCGGGATTTTCTCCCGCCTGACGGTAGCAGGCTGTGATGGGGCCCCATCATCAGCCTGCGGGTTGGCGGCTGCTGCAGCCTTGCTGCAGCCCGCTACGGGCTCCGCCTCCATGGGAGGCGCGGAGTTCCGGCGTTTCTGGCGCTTCCTAGCGCCGGACCCGCTTTCCTCTCCACCGTCGGACAGTTCCGGGGTGGGAGAACGGGGTGGGGGAGGCCTTATTTTTCCTTCCATGAAGGAGAAAATACAACCAAAAATTTAGAAATTTAAAATTAAAAATTAAAACTAGCACTTCTTATAACTACACTTCCTGGAAACACAAGAAATAAAAATAACAATGGAAAGTTAGTCTTTCCTTTTATATAGAATAATTTAATTAAATTATTCTATATAGCTTAACAATAGACCTATACAAAATTTGAATAGGCTATTAAATCTATTACTAATGACTTAGAAAGTTCAATTTACATAATAGAAAAGATTAATAAAAGAAAAATCTATTATAGTCTTATCTGTATGTAGACAATAGCCTGCTATACAGGCAGGTGCGGCCCAGCGGATGTCCTAACAGCACTCCTCTACATGGTCGGTCAGGTAGCCAGTCGATCCAGGTATAAAGTACTGCAGAAGCCGGTTCCTAGTAGCACTGCACACAGACACACTATAAATCACGTCCTTTCACTTCAGAAGCCAAGGAAGGAATCCCCCCCTAAATCCAAGCGAAATTATTACTATATACGTTAGTTTGGCGGACTTTAAAGGGAGCAGCGACTTTGGCTGCTAGCACGTCACCCCGGCCATCACTGAATCGTGCTTACACCGTTCGTTCGGCGCGCGTTTTCTCCTTTAACTTGCGATCTTTATCGACGTACACGGTTCGGTTTCGTAAACGACATTCCGGGCTGCAGTAGTGACGAGCTAAACGTTCGATTTCAGCCCGTACGGGAGCTTAAATGGTACCGAAATCCCGGACACATCCCGAACCGGCGTGGTCGCACCGCCGTAAAACCGTTTAAAAATCGTAAATACCGGTGGCAATATTTGTATATAGCACCCGCGTCCAAGTTAAACATCCCGTTGTTTCTTTCGATTCGTTTTTGCGACGATACGTGTGCGAATTCAATCTTTTTGCGATGTATATGTCCGAGCGTCAAAGTACGACGGTTAGACAACATCCCCATCACTGTTTTCATACACAGTAATAGTTTTCATCGGATTCTATGCGATTATTATTAATCTGACGGATATAAACTAATGACGGTCGTACGGTAACTTTCAGTTTTTCTATAACATCAACCGTTGGGGGAAAATAAGAGTGGGATAAAAATAAAGTAGCTCGAATTATACGTACGCTTTGCGTTAGCCTGAAGTGAAGAGAGCTTACTCCTGCCGGCCGACCCGTTTGCACAACGCGCGATATGCAAGCATACGATTGTAGACGTGTAGACGTGTGGACGTGTTTGACGTTAACAGGAGCGCTGGAAAGAAAAACAAAAAAGATATAAATCCAAATTAAAAAAAAAAAAAAAACAAAACAAAAAACGTACATACAACAATTCTGCATAAATACAAAACATATAACCGGTGGTTTCTGCCCCACTCGGTATATATATATATATATATATATATATATATATATATATATATATATATATATGTCACATACACACGTACATGCGCAGGCTTACGGGCACAGGTTAATGGCTTAATGTCTTACGAATAAAAAGCGTCGGGGAGGGAAAGAAAAGAAAAAAAAAAACCAAAAAAAAATTCGGGCCGCCTCTCTTAACCGACCGGACGCGAATCACTTTTGCATTAAGTTTGTGTTTTCTTTTTTTCGCTGTCCGCGTACATTTAATACACGTTTAATTAAAGATCGGTCGGTCGCGCGGTTTTCGTTCACGTTAACAAGAGTTAAGTGTACCCGGACCCCTTCCGTACGGTAATTTTAAGGTACATTCACTTCAGGTTGTATACGTATAACTACGCCGCCACCAAGTACATTTGGAAAAATGCGACCGAAGATCCGAATTTCATTGAAATAGCCGTTGAAATTTTATTTATTATTATTATTATTTATTTTTTTTGTCTTTTTATATATACATCTATCTATCTGATTTCATTTGTTCCGATACTCGGAGATTTCGCCGTTGCATGGAGTATAAAATCATAAAATGTAATTTAATAAGAAAAAAATAAATAAATAATAAGAAGACCGCCCCCTTCCCCCCCTGCCATTCACTCACTGGCATTCACTCACTCACTCACTCACTCACTCGCTCACTCTTTCTCACTCTCTGTCTCTCTCTCTGTCTCGCTCTCTCTCTGTCTCTCTCTCTCTCTCTCGATCTCTCTCTCTCTCTCTCTCTCTCTCTCTAAGGCTAAATAATATGTCTCATTTGAAAATCTCATCTAATTATCTTTAGCGGTGTTGTGGAAACGTTTTCTTATATCCTGGAAAGAAAAAATGAAAATTATTTATTGAAATACTATATCAGATTAGGATAAATTTTTATAACCTTTTTTTTTGTTGGTTGATATTTATTAGATTTTCCTAAATCGAATTATGCATACAGCGCCTTCATCGCTTTCACCATAATTAAACCGGGTTCGTTCTCTGCGACATAAACAAGACGGTTGTGAAATGAAAGCGGTTAATGGTATATTTCAATTATATATATATATATATATCACGCAAATTAACGCCATTTATTGTGAAATGTGTTAAAAATATTAACGCTGAAAAAAAAAGAAGAAGAAAATACGTGATGACAACAAAGTTGTTTTTATTCAATTTCTCCTAGCATTGGTTGGTTATTCTTGAATATTGGAGAAAGAAAGTATATTAAAAAAAAAATCTTACAAAATAAAAAACTCCATTTTATAATATAAATTCTGGTCGGTTGAATTTTTTTTTTTTTTTTTAATTTACCCAAAGGAAATGCAGATATTGACCCCAAACCCCTTTACCAACCAGCGAATTGCCCCATCCACGCGAGTCTATGCCAGGTTTCATGGAAAGTAAATAAAATGAAAACTTAGCGGAACATTTATGGTCACTTCTATTATACGAGCACTTAAATTGAATTTATTTGATAAATAAATCAATCAATTTGTATGTAATTAAAGTTATTTTTTACGATTTTTTTTTTGTTTTTGTTTTACACATCAGTAATCAATCTCTCTTTTAATGTACAAGTTCAGGAAATCTATTAATCTAAATTCAGGAAAGCAGTCTAATTATTAGAAAATCAGCTATGCTGTGCCGTTATGTAAGTAACGGCTTGCAAAACACAAAAAAAAAAAAAAAAAAAAAAACTGAAACAGTATTATGATGAAGATGAAGATGAGGAGGAGGAGTGTAGTAGTAGTAGTAGTAGTAGTAGTAGTAGTAGGCGGTGAAGAAAGAAGAAGAAGAAGAAGAGGAGGAGGAGGAGGAGCAGCAGTAGTTAGTTGGATTTTGAAAAGTAACCGGAATCTATCATCCCGTTTGTTAGTGTGTATTTTGTGTAATGGTGCGCACGCGCTACCACTCACTCGACAACCGCCCCTACCTCAAGGTCATTCCCTGTGTGTGTGTGTGTGTGAGTGAGTGAGTGAGTGAGTGAGTGAGTGATGGGTAAGTAACAATAATATGTCAAGTGAAATGATTTTCTGTTTTGCGGCAGTTTTCTTTTCGCGGATGGCGGGCGGTGGGGGGTGTTTGGGTTGTTGGTGCGGTATAATGCCTGCCGATATCAACATTAATTGAGGTTAAAAACATATTTGTTGCGTTCTTTGCTTTGGGCAAGATGTGTGAATTTTCCCCCCTGAAACCATGTTAACGAAGCGTTTTAATTACACTTACTACACATTTGTTCATTTTTTTTTTCCTTAAAGGAAAACTGGAATAGTAAGGTAAGGAAAATGTTTTTATTTATTTTTCTATTTACATATCTCGTGTTACGGAATACATACACATTTTATCACTTATGTACATAAAAAAGGAATTTATATCCCTATAAAATAATCGCAAAGAACCAAAATGTTTTTAACCTCAATTATAATGTGGTGGCCCTTAAAAGGGCCGTTTATATTTTGTACCTACTGTAACCAGGACTATCCGCTGCTTACTTAGAGCTCGTGTATTTGGTTACGGCCTTGGTGCCTTCGCTGACAGCGTGTTTGGCCAATTCACCGGGCAACAGAAGCCGTACGGCGGTCTGGATCTCCCTGCTGGTGATTGTGGACCGCTTGTTGTAGTGGGCGAGCCTGGAAGCCTCGGCCGCGATGCGCTCGAATATATCGTTAACGAAGCTGTTCATGATGCTCATCGCCTTAGAGGAGATGCCGGTGCCAGGATGGACCTGCTTCAACACTTTGTAGATGTAGACCGCGTAGCTTTCCTTCCTCTTGCGTTTCTTTTTCTTGTCTCCCTTGGCGATGTTCTTTTGCGCCTTGCCGGCCTTCTTGGCCGCTTTACCGCTGGTCTTAGGTGGCATGATGCTTTGAATTTGGTGGAACGCAGGTACGGAAGGACCTATTTATGATAGAAATCGGTATTTTTGCTCCCAATAAGACCGGCCCGTCGAAAAGAAATTCCCTTCTCCCACGAATGACGAGGCTGCAAACAACGTATGGCAACTTGCCGACCAATCGTGTGGAATGGAATGGAATGCAAAGTTGGCAGGAGTCTATTACTCCCTACTTTATCGCAGAGCCTGGACAGAGTCCCTTGCTGCTGGATCTTTCTAATCGGGCTTTTTTTTTTTAAAAGGTTATTTTTAATCTCGGATCTAATTTTTCAATTTTTGTCTATTATTATTTTAGTGAATTAAAGACGGATTTAATTGCATTCCAATCCGTTGTTGAACCAGCGTTATCAAACCCATTGCATGGGCCGACCGCGGAAGGCTAGGCTTATAAAGCCTGTCCTCCCGACGTAATTCCCCTTCAGACCGTCCACTGAAGTCCTTTCGGTGCTAACTCTTTAATAGGCTAGCAGGAATACGCCACAACGGGACACTAGCTACAAAGGAGGGAGCAATGCGTCCCCTTTTCCGGAGGAGTCGCTATTGCTGGGTTATTTGTCTTATGTAAGTTTTAAATTAGGAGAGGTTGTGTAGAAGCTCTTCATCCGCTTCTGGTATGGCTGCCCTTCAGGACGCATCTCTGCTGGGCTCTGTTCCGGACTCCAGTCCGTGATGTTGAGACGAGTGGTCTTCCTTCTTCTTCATCTTCTCCCTCTTCTTCTCCCGAAGACCTCTTCGTTCTTCTTTGGCCTGCACTTTCCAAGAATTGGTAGTAACCGAAGTTACGTACCGTTAACCTTGTAATTCCCGAAGCCCCGAAGGGCTGAGCGGGGGAAAGTGCAGGTTTCTTCGCTCTTCTGTGCTGTCAGTGGCTGCTGGGCAGGTCGCTGCTGGGCAGGTCGTTGCTGGGCAGGTGGCTGCTGGGCAGGTGGCTGCTGGGCTGATGGCTGCTGGGCTGATGGCTGCTGGGCTCGTTCCCTCTTTCTTCTTTCTTGAAAGGAAAGGAAGGTAATAGGGAACTTACAATGGTGGTGCCTATACTCGATCGCGGTTTTGGGGCGGCGATTTTCTGGAAAGAAGTAAACAGTAATTATTCACTCCACGTAATCATTAACCTTCAGACACACGTGTGTCTGAGAAGGGGTTGGGGGGACCGCGTGGCCGCAGTGAAGAAACCATTTGCTCTTGCGGTGGCTGCTGGTATCTGCAACAAAAGAAGCAGAACACACACACGGAAAAAAAAAAAAAAAAAAAAAAAAAAAAAAAAAAAAAAAAAATTTATTTAATTTTTACTTTCTTTCAACTGGCAGGATGAGACGGCACGTCGAGTCGTTCCACATCCACGTTTCTCCCGTTTCTGAAACAAGAGAAACAGAACAAAACACGCAAAAAAAAAAAAAAAAAAAAAAAAAAAAAAATATTTTAAATTTAGACCGCGTTTTTGTTGTATGCGCGACTTACCGTATTTGAAGTCTTCAAATTCTATAACTCGCGAAAAACTATTTACTCGCGACCCCGGAAACGCGTCTGACGCACTATTCCGTTTATGGCTCATGCGATATGGAGGCCCCTAAGCCTGGTTTGTCGATTTTCGGCTACCGCACCGCACCATCACGGTGGTTCGTCCAGTACGGCGTGAGGCCGCTTCCTTACACCTGTCGGAGTTGGGTCCTCTCTGCAGATGTCCCGAAGATGACTGTGTTCGGACACAGCCGCTCTCCCGAACAGTCTGCGCGCCTGCGCCACCCCCACCTCGGACACGGATTGAAATCTCGCATCAGATCGGAGAGTGGCGTTCCTGACGAACCACGGAGCTCCAAAGATCGTCCGCAACGCTATGTTTTGGACGGCCTCGATCTTCTTTTGAAGCGAGGAGCTCAACACTGCCCCCCATGCCGGGTAAGCATATGTTAGAATCGGCAGTACGTACAGCCGAAAAATGAGCAGCTTAGTTGCCAGTGGGTACGGGCTGGCACTGTTCAGCACTGGGTATAGCGAGGCTCTGGCGGCCTTAGCCCTTCGGGTCGCATAATTGACATGCTCGTCGAAGGTAAGCCGCCTGTCCAACACCACCCCCAGGTACTTAACTGTTTTCTCAAAAGGGATTTTCTCCCCTGAGATTTCCAGCTCTCTGGTCGGTTTTCGTGTCTTGCATGTGAACATCACGGCCACCGATTTTTCACCGTTGACCCTGATTCTCCACATGTCGAGCCACGGTTCCACTAAGTCCAGCTGCCTTTGGAGCCTCCGGACCGCGTAATCCACATTTGCGGATTCGTAGAAATATGCCGTGTCGTCTGCGTAAAGGGCCGTTTTGACCCCTTCCGACAGCGGCATATCGTTCACGTACAAAGTGTACAAGAACGGGGAAAGTACTGCTCCTTGGGGAACCCGACAGATCCGGCAGGTCTTAGTGGCCGGTGGAAGGCTGTTTTTTGGGTGGACTGCCTGTAGGGTAGTCGACCATATTGAGGTAGCCCGCTGCTTTAAGTGTCAGGGCTATGGACACACCTCTCTCCGATGCAGATCGCAGAAGGAGATGTGTGGCCACTGTGCCGCTTCGGGGCACAGGGCAGCCAGCTGCCGTCACAAATCGGCGCCGGCCAAGTGTGCCGCCTGTGCCCAGGTGAAAGGCAGTGATGCTGGACACCGGGTCGGGAGTAGGCAATGTAGGGCGTACGAGATAGCACGGGCTAGAGCTGTTAATAACACAGCTTATGGCGACGCCTGAACGGCACGAAACCCTAGGGGACGGCCTCCACCCACTCGAACGCCTGCGCCTGGGGCAGATTAATCTGCACCATTCCCGGGCGGCCACGAGCGAGGCCATGAGGCTCCTCGAGGAGTACGACCTCGAGGTCCTCTTGGTCCAGGAGCCGTACGCGGTCGCGGATAGGGTGGTCGGCTTCCACGGGGTGAAAGTAATTCATTCTCGTGGGGGACGGCCGCTCTCTGCGATCGTGGTGGGATCAGACGCTCTGGGTGTGTTCTGGATGCCCCAGTGGTCTGATGAGCGATTCACCGTGGTGCGAATCACGAGGGGTACGCTCGATGTCGTACTCGTGTCGGGATACTTCCAGCTTGGATGGAGTATCGATGACTTGCTGGCGAAGTTGGGCGGGATTCTGGACAGTCTCCCGGGCACCAGAGTGTTGGTTGCCCTGGATGCTAACGCCAAGTCTACCGCCTGGGGTTCTCCACTCACAGACCCCAGAGGCGCTGGTCTCGAACAGTTCGCAGAAGCCAGGAACCTCTACCTCATTAATGATGCGGAGCAGCCACCAACTTTCTCCAGCGAACTGGGAGAGAGTTATATAGACGTCACTTTGGTGACGGGTGACTTGCTTCGAAGGGTAGGTAGTTGGACTGTCTGGCCCGAGGCCAGTGTGAGCGATCATAGGCTTATAACCTATGATATTGCTTACGGAGGCGGTCTAAGGGCACCAAATCCAGGTCGCTACAACCTAAGGGGCCTGGATCAGCGCAGGCTGAGGCGGGTATGCGATGCTGCATTGCAGGGATTGCAGTGGAGCATGGAGTCCAGGGAGGAGGTGGAATTGATGGCGGAGCTAATCGGCCGGGCCATCAAGACTGGCTGCGACGAGGTCCTACGGCGGCCTAGGCCAATGGACGGACCCGTCACAAGCAGCCAGTCCGCTGATCTGAGCGTGCCTGGAGCCGTCATGACCCCATTTTCCGGGGGGTCGTCTGTGGAAGGCAGACGGAGGCCCGGCAAGAAATGGTGGTCCTCTGACCTTAGCGTGCTGCGCGCAAGAGTGAGGTCCGCTCGGGCTAGATACCAGCGTTGCCCCCTAACGGGGATCACTGTCAACGACGTGCGCGCTGAGCGTCTGTGGACCTTCCGGCGTGCCCGTAATAAATATGTTCACGCCATCAAGGAAGCCAAACTCAAGTTTTGGAAGGACTCCATGCGGGAATTGCAACGCGATCCCTGGCAGCTCGCAAAGTCTTGTTACAAGCCAAAGCCATTGCACGTGTTGTCCAGTGTTCGATGCGGGTTAGGTGGTCGTGACCACACTTTAACATCCGTGGCGACCTACCGGGTGTTCCTGGATACTCTGTTTCCAGATGCTCCGGAGGGTGAAGCGGAAATCGGCGTCAGGGCGGGTGAAACACCATTCCCTGGCGTTCGGACCGTGGAACCCGATGATATAGACCGAGTGGTTTCTCGAATGGCATTAAAGAAGGCACCGGGGATTGACCAACTTGACCCGGATATTTTCCATCACTTATTGCCTGTCATAAGGGAGCCTCTCGGCAGGCTGTTCACGGGATGCCTAAGCTGGGGCTGCTTTCCGGGTTGCTGGAAGGTGGCTTTGGTAAGGGTGATCCTGAAACCTGGAAAGGATCCTGGTGAGGTCGGCAGTTATCGACCCATCAGCCTCTTGCCTGTTTTCGGCAAGTTGCTGGAAAGGCTGGTTGTGGAACGGCTCGAGGAAAGCATCGATATGAGCCGTATTCTAAATCGAGGCCAATACGGCTTCATGAAAGGGGTTGGCACCGAGGATTGCATCCTAAATGCTCTTGCCGAGGTGGAAAGCGCCGACTGCAAATATGTTTTGGCTATTTTTATTGATATAGAGGCAGCATTTCCTTCCTTGTGTTGGAGTTCTGTCCTCTATGCTTTGGAACGCCGCAATGTTTCCGAAGCCACACAGGCCGTGGTAAGAGACTACTTGTCTAACCGAACGGCTCTGTTTAAAGATGCGCACCTAGTTGTGGAAAAATCCGTCACCAGGGGAAGCCCGCAGGCTTCCGTTCTCGGTCCCCTGCTGTGGAACCTGGTGTTTGACGGATTTCTGGGATTGACTTTCCCAGAAGGAGTCACGGCCCAGGCTTTCGCCGATGACTGTCTCCTTTAGTTCGTGGAGATTCACGACCACAGCTAGAAAGCAGAGCGCAGGCGGCTTTGTCAACCGCCGAAGGCTGGATGGACATTCAAAATTTAAAAATTTCTGTGCCCAAAACGAAGTTTATGCTTCTAAAGGGCGCAGACAAATTATCATGCAGTCGAAACCCCCACATTAAATATAAAGGCTGTGTAATCAGCCGAGTAAGGGTTCATAAGTACCTAGGTGTTTTGTTTGATGATAAGTTGCTGTTTAGTAACCATATTAAACAAGTTGCGGCGGACGCCGTCTCTGTGATGCACAAGCTTAGACGGATTGCTCGGAAAGACTACGGGCTGTTGGGCCGCCAAATGTACTTGGTGTACCGAGGCGTCTTCGAGAGTATGATCGCATACGCGGCGCCGGTTTGGGCGCACAGGTTGGAAAGGAATAGAGCACTACTTCAAAATTTAAGGAGTGCCCAGCGCAGAGCCATGATTGTATGCACTGGTGTATTTAAAACAACCTCCTACGAGGCTACTACTGTATTGGGAAAGGCTCTCCCAATCGATTTAGTGGTGAAAATTCGGGCAGTCATGTGGAAGTTGCGTAGAGGTCGGGAGGCCGAGGCATTTGGGATGCGGTTTCGAGCCGGGCCAGAACCGGATCGGAACGGTGATCACAATGCACCGGAGCAAAAGTTCGTCCAGTTGCCCATCTCCCGTCTGCGGAAAAGGCTACAAAGCCTCGCGATGGAGGCATGGCAGCTTGAATGGCACACCACGACTAAGGGTAGATCCTTGTATAGTTTTATACAGGATTTGGGGGGATGGTATGCCTCGAGTTCTTTTTTAAGGGCGTCGGGTGCCCAGGTGCTCACCAACCATGTGAATCTGAACCAATATCTGTTTCGGTTTCGCCTGGTGGCTGATGAGTTGTGTGTCTGCGGGGAGGTCCAGTCCAATGTACATATGATGTACGACTGCCCGGCCCTTGGGGGGGCCAGAGACCGTGCCACCCTGGAACTTAGAGGTCAGGGGGAAACCTGGCCGCTCACAAGCGGCGAGGCAGTGTGGCGAGAGCCGCACTGTCGGACCGTGTGGGAGTTCCTCGATGAGGTTGCTATGTTCAACCGTCATCGGTAATTTTAAGGGATTAAATGTAATTGCATTTAGACTCCTAAAGCTTTGCTGCTGGAAACCAATTTACCTTGGTAATAGGGCTGGCCATCAGCCAAATCAGCTCCAAGCGCTGTTAAATGGTGGACAGGTACTAGCTGGCATACAGCGACCGAGGCGTGGCAGCCAAAATTGCTGTCTTTTTAACTAATCGACATAGTAATAAGTTGTACAAGGGGTGCGCCTCCCCGATCTAGTTTTATGTTTGACAAGTGAGCGATTGGGACACTTCAGCGGGTGCTGTATGGCGCCCTGCTTGATTCGCTCACGCACGTTAGGTAGCTCACTAGGAGCTTTTAGGATTTTGGTCGCTAAACTGTTTGAGGCTCAGTAGCCGTTCTTGGCACGGAACATTTGGTCTATGCTCTAGGGCGACCGAATGGGGTGGTGGTGGGAGAAATGCCAGTTAACCAAATTCACCTCATTCGCCTGCCCCAAATCACAGAGGCGGGGTATTCGGGCCCGGCTATACCATTCCCGGGCCCCGCAACAGCAACTGGAACTCGGTCCTGCTTCTTGCCTGCCTCAAGCCATCAGGGAGGGATACCAAGTCCGGTTATACCGTTCCCAGAACCCCGGCAGGAACTCTTTTCCGGATCATGGTCTTGAAAAGGCCCAGAAAAAAAGTTTCTGAAGCAGCACCACCACCAATTTTAGCTACGAGCCGCCACTATTTTTTAGGACTTTTATAACCGATTAATACTATTTCTACTTGAATAAGTTGAAAATATTTTTCATTTTTTATTTTGTCATTATTTATTTTTTATTTTTACAGTGTTGCGGAGAAATACCATTTACGTACCCTCCACAAAGTGGGAGAGTGTCGGACTCTTCTGGTTCGGCTAGATGTTATCAGAACCTATGTATGCCCCTACCCTACCGACTAAAACTCCTATTTCACCGTATCTTCCCACCCGAGGCCGGATCAACAGTCAAGCATAGCACAACCTCGGGGGTGTCTTTTGAGCTCAGGTGGTCAAGAGTCCTCGTGCTTCATCACCAGCACCAATCCGCTCAGGTGCAGACGAGTGATGGCTCTGCAGAGGGCTGTCCTTCACCTCTTCGCTCTCTGTTTAGTTTACGTCTTGTGTCTTCCTAACCACCAGTAGTGCATGTTACACATTGACGCTGTTTTGTGGAGGTTATCCCTCGTCTCTTGTCATTCCGTCCTCTCTGCTTTTGATTGTGAATACATGTGTTGCGTATCTCACCACAGTGTTAAATTTATCTCTGCTACTTAACATCACCTGTATTATCGTGTCAGTTGTTATAGGTCCGGTGACATTGACGCATCTGCGCCGTTCACCTTCCCAGTGCCTACATTCGAACATGACATGCTCTGGGGTATCGGTCTTTCCGCAGTATCGACATAGTTCGTCATCTGCTCTTCTTCTACCATGGAGGTAAGTTCGGAACATGCTATGGCCCGTCAGTAGTTGGGTCAACCAGTAGTTCAAGTCCCCGAACTTGCGGTTGACCCATGGTTCGACCTCTGTTATTAATTGGTGGGTCCATCTTCCAGTCGTCGATTGGTCCCACCGTTCCTGCTACTCCTGGAACAGCCGTATATGCGCCACTACCCAGCCTTCCCCTTCCTCCACTCTCTTCCTCTTTCGCGCAATCATGGTGAGAGGGGGAATGATGCCTGCTAACACTAGGGCTGCTTCGGTAGAAACCGACGCGTAAGTAACTAAATAATTAATTATTAGAGCTTAACTGCAAATTAATTAATTAATTTGTTTTATCTCGAATATTAAAATTAAGGCATTGCCATTTTAAAATTGATTTCCATTTTTGTAAAATGGCTGCCAATGTTAGGTATTTTTTTTTATAATAGCAACCCCTATTGTTCGCCAATTTTCGACATACAAAAAACAAATTTTTCCACTGTACCGCTTATTTTTAATGAAATTTTTTGATGAAAAATATCATTTTAAGTTTTTGTTTTTTATCCTAGGGTATTTTTATTTAAACGTAATCGTTCATGATCCACAATCCACACCCAATCACCAGTTGGACTTATATATGTACTCGTTGAACCGGGAAAAAATGTTTATCTAAAATAATAAAATATTACAAATAAAATATTTTAGTAAAATACAATGACAAAAGAATAAATTTGTAACTCTAATTCTGATATTTAAAGTATATGCATATATTTTGTTGTTAGAAAATTAAAGAAAAATTAATTGGAAGGTAGGGCATAAAATAAATATTTGTTACGCAGTCCAGAAAGCCTCATCTCAGTCTTGTTAGCAGTTTTTTTGTTCGTTTTCCTGTATTCTCTTTTTTATATTTTTATCAAGGTGCACATTTCCCAGTGTTGCGTTTCTTCCTGACTGATTTTTTTCGTACAGGCTTCTTTCATACATCCTTCTTCTAAAATATGCTTTTAGAAGAATGATCTACAGACAATTTATCATACCCATACCATCTGAAGAACACGTGGAAGGAATTCAACACTAAGAGCATGATCAATGACACACTTCACAGAATAAATAATAAAAATAAAGATATTCCTATTAAATTACATAAACAATCACGAAAATAATCTAGAAATAAAAAAAAACGCTGGGAAAGTTTTCATAAATTTTTTAGCTTGAGAGCTTTTTATTTCAAAATGTTTTTAAATATTAATTAATTGTACAATATTTAGAATACAATTGTGAAAAAGATCAAAATATTCAGTATAACAATTTTGGCTGATTGTCTCTTGAAAAAAACAGTTTTTATTTAAAAAATTATGAAGTATTAAAATATAATTGTGATAAAATTCAATATTTTAGTAAAAAGTTTGGATCCGTTGAACCTTCCCTTGACCAAATGTTATTTATCATAAAAATTATACTAAATTTTGAGAAAGAAGTTTCCATACCGTCTAAAATAATACCAGATACGGTTGTCTTGAAAAAACAAAATTAAAAATAATGGTATTTAAATTTTTTTTTTTTTGATGAAACACCAATATTTCGTTTAAGGAAGGCGCCTCCATCATTGCTATATGAAAATACAGAGAGCTACATTTTCTTTGAAAAAAATCAGCTGTAGTTTTCCATTGCTTTCAGCTGCGCAGTACTCAGAGGACTGAGTGATGTTGATATGACCGTTTAAGTAGTCCTGACCTACGTCCTTAACCACTACTGAATGAGCTGCTGCCATCTTTCAGAAATTATTCCTTAGTCTAGTTTGATAACCTCCTTAGTCTGATACGTCTCCGATATGGTTGCACTTTCGGTCCAGCTACTCTGTATCACTGAGCACTCAAGCTCCCTCATCAACGGCAAGGTTCCATGATTCATAGAGGGAGTCTATGTTATTATTCGCCGTTAAAATTATGAAAAGTAATTTTTGTATTTTATTTTGTTTTATTCTTTGATCAGCAGAATTACTTCGTGTTCGATGACCCCGCCTGCCTCTACCCCGCCTGATTCTACCTCACCTGAACATACCTAGTCTGACTCCAGCTGATGTTACCTCGCCTTACACTACCTGACTCCGTAAATTTTCTTGTTGCCCATTTTTATCGAAATAGTAATGATAATGGTAGTGATGGTAGTGGTTATGGTAGTGGTTGATTTGGTGATTGATGTTTTCGTGTTTGTTATACACATATCTAGTTCTTGGTAGTGGTATTGGTACTGGTTTCTGGGCTGAAATGCTTGGTCTTTGTGGTGGCAGTGGTGGTGCTGTTGGTGGTGGGGGTGGTGGTTTTGGTGGTTTGTATGGTAAAATGTTTGGTCTTTGTCGTATTGGAGGCTTGGGTGGTAAAATGCTTGGCCTTTCTGGTGGTTGTGGTGGTAGTGGTAGTGGTGGTATTGGTGTAGAGAACTCCGATATCAAAATTTCTTTAGTCATTTGTTCATATGGAAAACATATATACTCTTGTAACACCCCCATTACCGAACACGGGAAAAGTTGTGTCATGGTTATTATCGATGACTCCTGCCTCTTCATGACCTCCTGTTGAGACATCATCGATGAACTACGATGTGCTGTAATCTCCTGTGACTGTTTAATTTGTAAAACTGAAGACGTGGTATCCTTAGAAAAAAGGATTACAGTTGATTTAGAAGTTCTATTTTTTATTAATGTTGGTGCCTGAAAACGGAAAAAATGATACATTAAATTTCTAAAAAAAACAAGTTATACTTCTGTATAATAAACATGTCATCAGTGTTAAATCCAGTTGCCAAAGGTATAATAATGCCATTGACTTCTACACAATTCCATTGCCTTTTGAATTAAATTCAATTATTAAATCTAAGATTATATCACAATTTCTTGAAATGCATACTGTATAGTAGTGACATTTTTTGAGTAAGTATAATTATATTGTTCAGTATAGTTGGTGCCCGTATGAAAAATAGATCACCAATACCTGCTGAATGAAAGGAATATGATAGACCTTAAAATATATTGGATATGCACGTATTACTATAATAACAATATTAAAAAAAACTATATATACGGTATGATTCATAAAGAATATACAAACTTTGAGGATATGTTCTAGTGTTGAAAATAAATTAGACAGTTCCTATAAACAGAGGTTCGTAAACGGATCCTTTTCGAAATAGGTTTCGGAATTTTATTTTTAGCAGTTTTCAAAAAATCTGGGGTAAAAATTAAAAGGTTGGTGTCGGCAAACACTATTTTATGTTTGGCGTAAAATAACTTTGTTAAAACGGGTGATAAATAAATAACATTTTTTAACTAAACTTGTAGAGAATTACTTCTGAGTAAAATGTATGAATTAAGTCTACAGAAACTAATCGCCCATTTTTATTTTATTTTACTCCAGAGTTGGAAAAATATAATGCTAATATTGAAGGTATTAAAAATATCAAAAGTCATCGGTCTAAATGAGAATTGTGAAATGGAATTCAAGGTGACTGCGTGTAAAAATAAAACTATTGAACATGTTTTTAAAATCTTGTTTTTCTGTCGGGCCCTGAACCTTTAGAATGCCCTTGATAGTTACTGATCCTTTCTTTAAAATAAACTTAAACATTATGTGTTTAGTAATAAATCGAATATGTTAGATATACGGCTTATTAGACGTTAATTAAGGAAATAATTTGCCATAATCTCATTTTAGTGTAAACAAATTCATCATTCTTAAAAATATTTAATAATTGCTTTACTATAAAGCACCAATGTATAATTACAATCACCAGAAAAAAATTTAAAGAAACTTAGAAGAGCCAAGAGGTTTTCCTTGATTTTACTAATAGTAGTAGAATATTACAACGTAATTGAAGAATCTTCATAAAGTCTGATGCTGAAGCTAACGCCCTAACTCAGCAAAGAGGGGAATATTTTCTCCTTGGTCTTTTTTTTCTCTGTGATTTAAACACCCCTAACGCAACCAGTCCGGCAATCAAGCATTTCTCGGTCATCTTAGGGTGTCGTGGCAATAGCCCCCCTCCCTGATAAGCCCCTGTAGAAACATCCCACCGGAATCTCCCTAGAGCGTCATCAGGATACGCCGACTTCCTGCCTGGTCTTGGGTGTCAGGATGTCCAACTGTAAACTTCTATTAATCCCACATATCTACTTCTAATAATTTAAAAACAGATTATTTATAAAAGATCATCTTTTATAAACACAAAATCTGATCCCGGAGATGGGTTGCAATCCCATTTAGGTTTTTTCCTAGGATACTACTGGTGTTCATTAAACTATAAGTTTATATGATCAACAGAGTGAAGTTTTATTTGTACAGTAGAATATCAAATATATTTTAGTGATTTTCGGTAATTTACATTCAAAAAAACCAATCGGAAATATTTCAATTTTTCTTATCCCAAGTAAACCCGGTCGGGATGTTATTTACTTTTTACAGCGTATTCATTTGCATAGAATTAGTTGGTGACGTTGATGGAAAATTCATATGATATCGGCAAAGATTTTTCATTTAGATGATGTTGAGTGAATTTGTGGGTGATGGCCTCATTTGATTTTCTATATCCTTCTTTAACAATAAACGTTTAACAAATGTTTCATTTTCTCCTAAATCTTTTTCCTGTTATGCCTGTCTCACTGCCGTAAACATTACAATCTACATAAATATTTTCAAGAATTTTCTTCTTTTATATCACGAATCCTTTTTAATTTTACCACGAAATCGTTATCTTTATAAATTAAATACCAAAATAAAATTCAATTTTTTTAAATTTCATTTACGGTAACCAACCATTATTTATTTTACACAATGTAAACTCCAAAAAATAAATACATGAAAAAAGGTAATTATATAATCGTAACATACTATTGATTTATTCTTTACTGCTCAAGCAGCAATGAAGTTATATGGATAAATTTACTTCTAAAACCACACTCAGAATTTAATAAAGCCATGTCTCGATGTATTCAATGTATCGAATAAGGTTATATACAAAGGTTTCTTGAAAAAATAAAAAAGAATAATAAATGATAAATTTAAACCATGTTTTTACGGTTTTAAAATATTTTCTGTTTACCAATACTATGCCAGGTATATATACTAGTTTCCACTTATGATGTAAGACTGCATAAGAAAAGAACAAAAAAATAAAATATACTTACAGAATGTTTTAGGGTAAGGTGAAACTTGCATAGTTGTGATTGTTTCTCTAATTTATGTTTACAATTTCTTAAATCTTGAGATCGTTTTATTAATGCTTGTAGTTTATTTTTTAATTCTCGTCGTTTTTTACTGTACATGTAATATTTGGAATGCGGATAACACGGTATTTTATACATATTCAAAATATTAACAGCTGGAAAAAAAAATATATTAATTAAAAAAAAACAAAAAAGGAAACAGAATGAACAAAAACATTATATTTATTAAAATATAACACAAGTGGTTAAAACATGTCTCAGTGATAAATATTGGCTAGTAAAATTAATTACCAAAAATAAAAAATTAATTTTTTTTCCATAGATTAATACTTGAGTATCTATATATAATTTTATAATTCTTATATATATTATTATTTTTTTTAAACTATTAAAATGCACACAAGATGAGTCAAAATAGTAACATTACAGTAGCATTTACCCGATCTTCATTTGCATTATCAACCGCATAAATAAAATAATTACAGATTGAAAAATAATAAAGTGGAGTGAATAACACTCCCGCTGTACTCGTGAAAGCAGAAATATGCAGTTGCATAAATAGAAAATGACTTCTACAACAAAAATATACGTAGAAACTTGAATAAAATACTTACCATTTGATGCAACGCTCTGACAGTAAGACTTTTCAAGAAAAATCATATTGTCAAACCGTTTTTCTTTTTGTCTCTTTTCCATTAGTTTGGCCGTTTTCCTTTTATCTGCCTGTATAACTGTAAAATAAAAACAAATATCAAAGAATAATGGTAGAAAAAAATGAAAAAAATACTAATTATTAATACTTGAACAGAATCAAAGAAAATTTTACATAAAGGAAAAATAGAATTTCTGAATGCCAAATTTGTATTCAGTCAACACAATTTAATTCGCGTTATTCCGGCAAGATAATATAACCTAATAAAAGGTATCTTAGTAAATTTATTTCCGGCTAACCCCAGAAGTTTCCGAATATTGGAAAAATAGTAATAATAAAAAAAAAATTAATTTATTCCAAAACACTTTAGAATAGAAATATCTGTTTCATATACGTTTTGTTTGGTTTAACCTATAAATTTGGCCGGTTTAATTTACCGGTAAATAAGTTTAACTCATAAATAAATTATTAATTTTTCATAAACATTCAATTTGTTTACGAGTATATACGAGGGCGGCCCAGAAAGAAACTTACGTTTGTGTCTAGCGTGGTGGGTGGGGATAGAGCCGCCATCTTGGCGTTTCTACACTCGGTACGCATCAAGCTGTCGTAGCGCGTGAACTGTGATTTTCTAGTTTGTTCGTTGTGAATTATTGAAATGTGCTCTTCAATAGAAAATCCCGCGAGTTTTGAGGTGCATTCAGCGATTAGGTTTTTACTGTCAAAAAACCTCAAACAACTGAAATTCATCGGCAACTTTGTGAGGTGTACGAAGATGGAATAATGAGTGAAGGTGGAGTGAAGCAGTGGTGCATTCAGTTTAGAAGTGGCCGCACCAATGTTAATGATGAGCATAGTGGTTGGCCTAGCCTTGTGATTGATGACCTGACGATGGAAATCGACGATAAAATTAGTGAAAATCTTCGCATTACGATTACGAAACTCTCGCTTCATTTAAGAAGTTTACTGCGTGAAATTGTATCGCGGAAACTTGTACGATAAGTGCCTCAGTTTAAATGGCGACTATGTAGAAAAATAATTTAAGATTGTCCCTTTCAAATAGATATAATAAAATTTCGTTTTTTTATTTGGTTGGTTATTTATTTCAAACGTAATTAGTTTCTGGGCAGTCCTCGTATTTACGATCACCATCGGTGGTTTTTTGGTGCTCAATGATAACGGATAAATAATTTGAACTATCATTCACCCTGAAAAACGGTGACCCAGTACGGTGTTACTCCAGTCCAGTTCAATTTCTACAAATAATTAAAGAGATGCATTAAGGATACTCATTTCATCACGAGTGATGAACTGAAAACTGCAGCGAGATAGTGGATGTAGGAAAGATTGTCAGAATTCTTCATCGCCGAATGAAAAAACTGGTTCACCGTTGCGTGAAATGTTTTCTGTAAATGGTGACTACATGAGAGGTAAATGTAAGTTTTTATAGCAAATAAAATGTACTTTTATAACATGTATGATTCGTTTCACAATTTTCATTTGCGATTTATGATCGACTATATGTTACATCCCTCGTATTAGCTAATTTCGATTTTATAAATACTGTATCCGTAACTCTATCAAATCATAGTTGTGCGATGCAATATCTATTTCAAAATTGTCAATTTAGGGATAAAAATAACAGGAAAATATACCGTAGAAAATATGAATAATTATTTTTTTTCTCAACGGTATAATATTATACAAATACGATATGTAGCTAATGGATTCTTTAAACATGATTAAAATGTAGATATTCTTGGAAATGCACTAAATTTACTATATATATATATATATATATATATATATATATATATAATTTTTTTTTTTTTTTGTTTCGTTAATTTGATAATTTGATTTTACTTACGTAGTTTGTACAACTGATTTATTAAATGAGATGTTCGTGAAGCCCATCTTTTCTGTTTTATTTGAACGTTTTTGTGTATGTTGATTAGTGTTTCTTGATTTCCAGGCATTTTTGTACTTATGAAATGTGTGAAATTTTTTTTATCTTTACGGTAGAACTGTGTAATTTAAAATAAAAACATTTCGTTGTTTAACAACGGTTATTAATATTTTTATATCTCAACAATGGGGTCATTAAATTATGTATTTTTATTCAGAAACTTTTTTTTAAAGTTATACTATATATAATGCAGAAAATGTTGTTAAATAATGGCACTCTTTCTCTCTTATAAGTTCCTCCAAATTTGGGCATCAATCTGACTTCGCTTGTATGGTTTCCAATTCAACACCTTTTCTCCTACATGTACCTTACACTTCCATGTAAATTTAATATACTGGCCCATCCTATTATGTGAAATTTCTCAGGCTTTCTCTGAAATTTCTTCAGGCCATCTCTGAAATCGCATCATACTTAAACTTGTCATTACTAATTAGTTTACGAATATGTTTAATGTCGCATCAAAACAACCATTTCCTTATTCTTAACCCATCATAATAATTTCCATAATTCCAATTATGTTTTTTATGATAAACTTAAAACTTTACTTGTAGTAAGCTCTGATGAGTACGACATTCCAGTCTTTATGAACCGAGTACGTATCATTTGTAAATCTTTCCGCTGCTTGTACATATTTTTCGCTGATCTTAGATGTTTCTCTATCTTCAATAGAGAAACATTATTATAGGCCTTACGCATGTCAATAAATCCTAAATGGGACTCTTGATGTGGCCCAATCTATGCATTATATGCAGAGTGTTGAACTTGAAGGAGGCCCCATAACTTAGTTTATTTTGGAAACACTTACATAATAATTACAGAAGATGTTGAAATTGATGTCCATCCACCATCCGCTTCTGTGCACTTGTCGTTGCGTTTAACCGTGTTCTCGATTACTCATGTTAGGTATACCCTGCCTGTTTCCTGAATGACATTGGTAACGTTTGTCTTCAATTCCTGCAGGGTGTGTTGATAGCTCCTGTAAATAATTTCTTTTAATTAACCCCATAGAAGTTAGTCTGAACTAGTCAGATCAGGCGATCTTGGTGGCCAAAATCCTTTACAAATGAATCTTCCACGGAAAACCTCCTGTACCATTTACAAAGTAGAGCGAGCTGTATGGCAAGTGGCACTGTCCTGTTGCAACCAGCAATCACGCTTATTCTATTGTAGTAAGGCTATGGACTGTTGGGTAATTTCTTGGTATTCGGTAGCTCCACACTTTTTTCAAAAAGAAATGGGGCTATTATTTGTCGCATGAAAACCGCACACTGTACGTCTATAATTGTAGGAGGAAGGGGGTATTCAAAGAAAATAAGCTGGTTTTCAGAAACCCAGGTCCGGTAATTCTGACTAATAATATACCCACCAAGGTGAAAGCCAGAGAAATTATCCGTGCTATATTTTAACTTTTAAATTTTACTAAAATTGATTTTAAATAAAAACGGTCTAAATTTAAAAACATCTTTTCGATTTTCACTTCTCAACGGGAAGCGTTCGGGTAAAATTAATGTTTAAGAAAATAATCCCTTATAAGTGATAATAAATTTAAAAAGAACTTTAAAATTTTTTTTTAAAAATACAAAGATACAACGATCATTCAAAATATAAAAATCTGTAATTTTCTACGAAGGGATGCAAAGTTTTGGCTAATTTGTTTAAAGAAATAAAAGGCTTATTTTAAAAAACTAGTCTATCAAAAAGTTAAGATTTTAACGCTTTAAATGCGGTTAACTTGCGAGATGGATTTAAATTTAAAATAAGCATTTATTTTTAAAAGTAGTTAATTTATTTTTTTTAAAGTAGTTAATTAAAAGCTATTAAAAAGTAGTTAACCTAGAACTGTTCTGTTTAGAAGCTTTTGCAGATCAGCTGTCAGATGATTCGTATACAAACAACGATACATTTATAAATTCGCGTACAAGTGTTCAGTGAAGCAGAAAAAGAAGATCTTTGATATGTTCGGATAGGACCTAGAAAATTTTCGCGGCTCAAGCTTGTAAGAGACAACATTGTATACAACATCAGTGACGTCGTCGATGACATTAGTGACACCTCGGTTGAAGTGAGGATATCAAGGACGAATTCCTTCCCAAGGCAGACTATACCAGTTTTATGCAAACCGAAAGTATCTCATCCTCTAACTATGAATAAATTGCCTCTATCGAATCAAGTCTGAGCACTTTCCAATGATGGAGAATAGCCAACAAACCGAAATACAAAATCTTCTAGACCCCCGCTAATAATCCTTTACGGAATAACAAACGTATTAGAACTGTATGATTTATTTGGGACGTTTGTATACAAATCTGACTGTAGATGTCTATATGAAAATTATTGACTTGGTTAGAGAGTAAGGCCTAAGAGGCCACAAGTTTACAAGGAAAGATGAACGGGTACTCCAAGTGGTACACAAACAGATGCGTAAAGTGTGCAGGAGGACATAAAATTGCAGACTTTGCCAAGAAGAATAATACTATTCCGGCAATATCTGGGCTCTGCCATTCGGATCATCCTGCAAATTATAAAGGATGTAGGGTGTACCAGAAGATCTTGGAACGAAAAGACAGGCAAAGAGTCACTTATGTGAAGAAAAATACTCCTTCAAAATTGCAAGCGAGAACATTTGACATCAGTCAAGACAGATGACTTGGTCTGGAATTCTTCGTCACTTTGGGTTCTCGTTTTACTGTGGGAAGTGACTAGAACGCATGTATTCTGATGATCTCGGCTCATAACGACGAGCGTTCTAAGGTTCAAATCCTAATAAAGGCAGTTACTTTTATACGGATTTGAATACTATATCGTGGATGTCGGTGTTCTTTGGTGAAGGAGGTCTGTCCGCCTCTCCCTTGTAGATCAGACCGAAATCAGTAAATTAACCAAATCAGGGGTACGAACTGAAGTTAAGTTCACTAAGGGAACCAGGACTAAATTTTCGTTGTTGCGAACAACATTTTTGGTGGTATGTTGTTTTTAAAATTGTCTCGAAATCTTGAGACATTTACAAGAAAGAGGCTCAGTAAAAGTAGAACTAGGCGTGGGGGTTGCTGCTTCCGTGAAGTCGGTTAGCTAGTTCAGAGGGCAACGATGTCCGGAGGAGGCCTACAGCAAATGCAAAAACTGAATTTAAAAATCACCGATGTAAGTATCTACCGAGGCATTTACATCGGTAGCATCCCAACGAGGCCAGCCATGTTTATTACTGTGACATGTAAAAAGTTAGAAGGCGAAAGATGACTTTTATTATTGCCCATCAGGGCAAGGAACGGGGGGGGTGTGGTGACTGGAAATTTACAAGGCCGGTGTCTTCCCCTATGAGGTTGGGATGTTCTTTGGAGGGGGTGGTATGGCGACCAGACACGCTGAGATGCGGGTTTTCTTCTCCCTCGGGAGGGAATTGAGATGGTCTTTGGTGGTTTTAGTGGTAGTCCCCGGGTGGCTAGGGTACCGCCCGGACTGTTGATTGGCCGTAGGTATGCGTGCTTGGCACCGAGTCCGGGTTAGATAATTAAGTTTCAATGGGGGTCGTGCTCGGGAGTGTGATTTTCACTCCTGGGTACGGTTACTAATTTAACGTGGCAGTTCTTAGTTGAATTGGAGAGCACTCTTTAAGGGGCAATAAGGAACCGTAGTTGGGATCAACTTTATAGTTCATCCAAGCGGGCCTCAAAGTTGGAGCTGAATTGGAAGATAAGAGATTATACTCAGCTCCCGGACGGACCAGACCTTAGGTCCTCTGGGATTGTGTTTTAGGTTTGCATTTCAATCACTAATTTAATTTGCTATCGTAGCATGGTGTTGTACCGAATTAATCATATTGCAAGTGGCATACGCGTTAGATGGCAGCAAATTAGGTACGGGGTCTTCGTGCATGTGCGGGTTTGGTAGAGTAGTTTCAGAGGGCTACTTGGTAGTGCTAATGGGTGTCCGATGCCTTCAAAAAAGGCTATGACAGGGCGGAATTTACTGATGGGAATGTCTTTCGAGGCATTCACATCGTGGCATCTCACTGAGGCCGGCTAATGACTATGGAATGTGATCAATTTGAGGGTAAGAAGATATCCTCCGATTAAGCCAATGTTGGCTGGGAACGGAGGGGTGGCGTGGCAACCCGAAATGTCACAAGGCGGGTGTTCTACTCCCTCCGGGGGAATTGAAATGTTCTTTGGTGGTTGGTCGGATGTTCATAGGTGAGTCGGTCACTACTGACGTCCTGTCAATACGGCCGGCTCACGGCTCCACTCAGGTGGTTGCACTGACAGTGCCGCAAATCCTGGCGGACAAACTACTGTCTGATGGGCGAGTTCGGATTGGGTGGTGGCCTGTCAAGTGGTGCGACGTACATACGACGACCTTTGCTTCAGATGTTGGAATCCAGGCTACAGGGCCAAGTTCTGTTTTGGCGCAAACAGAAGCGGCCATTGTTTTACACGTGGTAAGGCTGTGGCCATTTATGCAAGGACTGCCAGCAGGACCCTAGGTGCTTATCCTGCAAGTCACATGGCATGCACGTAGGTGTCGGGGATGTAAGATGGCTCCATCGGCATCTAGAAGTGCTTCTTCGTAGGAACATCATAGTATCTCTAAATGACAGCTTCATCCGGGAAGGGGTGGGAGGCCTCGGTCTCCCGTTTACGATGATGGGTTGGGACTCCCTTCCAGTACCGTTGGGGGAAAAGTAAAACGTAGTCCCGGTGGAGGGATCCCTTGGGAAAAAAATTGGAGGAATGGCGCCAAAGACCAAGTCTCGGCTCCATTTGGCGGGAACTTTGTTCCCGACGAGATAGGTAGAGGCTATGGCACCCCTCGGAGCCGGCTTTATGTTTAGTTGCTGATCCGGCTCCGGGTGGCGGGTAAAAAGGAGGAAAAGGCAAATAAAAACTAAATTTAATAATGATTTGAATGCCTTTTGCTGTATATAGGTGCAAAAGACTCCTATCAATTCATTTTCTGAAGCAAGATATAGATAAAAAAATATATAAATTCATTTCTTGAGAGGGGTAAATATTAAATAAAAATGTGTGGTAATTTCTGATCTTGATAACAAATACTTCAAATTTTACGAGCCAGATTTTATTGCTCAACTGCCCGGGTAAAGACTTGAAATATTTCGGCTAAAACATTTCCACGCCATTTTCCAATTTTGTCAAAATTTAGTAAATTCTTTCCCCCAAGGTAATGCCTTTCTACTAATTTTGAAGAAATCGGTCAACGTGATTTAGAGTTATAAGACCAAATAATACATACCATTTCTCACAGTTTAGTAAACTTTTTCCAGATTTAGGATTTAATTTTTCTTTTTATGTCTTCTTGAGGCTCAAAACCTAATAAAGACCGGTTTTTTCGATTTATTTTTGACTTGTATAATTACAGCCGGGAAAGTAAAAGTAATATTTCAAACAAAATTTTAAACTTATATGAAATTTCTTATTAGCTTCTTTTTCAGTTTTTCGGGAAGTTTTTTTAAACTTATCTGTTGTGTATATAACTCAATAAGTGGTTTACATATTTTGCCGTTATATTTAAAACTCCTACAGCAGGATATATCGCTACAGTCGGAAAAGAAAAAGATGAATAAATATTCATAAATTGTCATTTTGTACAAGTTTTTGTTATACTTTATGAAAAAACTCCCTTGTAAAAACAAAAAACTTGTTTGAGTTCATTGAAATTATTTTTTAATTCGGTTTTTTGACATTTGGGTTCTTTTTTAGGTTAGACCTTTTTTCAGTTTAATTATGCGGACTCATCTTGGTTTGATGATAGTCTTTTTTTGGAGAGAGGGCCTTTTTAAAATTCAATATTTTTGTTTTCGCCACTTAACGTAGTTTAACTTCCAAAATAATTTATATTGTCTTACAAAATTTCATTACAGCTTTTTCTTTTTGGAAATTTTTTGCAAAAAAATAACGTTGTTTGTAGTTATTCGCAAGCGTGAGTATTGTGTTAGTCTTAAATTACTGATGATAATAGCCCATACAAATTGTTGTTTTTCCTTAAACATACAAAAAATAATAAATAAATAAACCTTCCACAATCAATTGTACACATTCGTTTTGTACTTCCATTTTCAAGTTTACTAATTTAATTTCGTTGGAGAGCCTATTATTTGTGTTTTTTTTTTTTTTTTTGATTCAGTACAAAAATAAGTGAGATTTAACATTTCCAGTAGTGTTAGTACTGTATAAAAAATAAATATACCATTCACAAAATTTAATTAAAACACACAAAGTACTTGGAAAACCACATTTATATTAAAAAATGGCTTAGTATACGTTTACTAATGTAGTAGAGCTAAACATTGAAGCAGAATCTTTTATTATTTATATTAGCATTAATTTCATATCAATTAATTTACATACTTAGTCTCACTGAGTAAATGGTTGAATAGCTTTAAATTAATATAATGAATTGATATATTTATTACATGTATAAATTACATCTCATCTTACATTTTGTTAAAGATTAACAAATCAAATCGCTGAACTTACATGACCATATTAGTCCACTTTTCTAATGCAAGGAAATTCACCTCAACTGATTATTTACGTCACAACTTATTGATCACCAGTACACATGAAAATGCCAATTTTTTATCCATGTAACACCCTCTTGTAATGTAACACATTTCCTATTATACATTTAGCCTTTGTGGACGACAACCATCTAAAATATGTAATACACAAAGTAGTTGAACGGTTCAATATCTCTTCGCCCACGACTATAGAAAAATTACTTGTTATCAATTATCACTGCTTAAACTGAGTTTTAGTAAAAAAATTAAGAGAAATGATGGTGCAATCATTAATTAATTTAATTTAAAATCTAAAAAGATGTCGAAAAATTTGCAACAGTAAATTAAAGGTTTGTTATAAGATTAGCTCTAAGGATATAGTATATTTGTTAATTAACCGTTGTAGAACAATTAAATTAAATTTTTTTAAATCGCTTTTGTTCTGATAAAAGGAGATTCAAAGTGTATTATTTATTACGAAAAAGTAAAATATTTGTAAAACAAAAATTATAATTAGGAAAATCAAAATTTTTAGGCTTAGTAAATGAACTGTAAATATTTACGTTCGATTGAAATAATATTGCGACAAGAAATAAACTGCAAAAAATCTATTATCCCCACTAGTAATTACCTAGGTTTACCTTGAAACCCATGATGCATTGACGGAAGATTTTACTAACGAAATTCCTGCCATTGATCGGCCAATATTTTTGACAAATAGTGCGTAACAACTGTGGCCCTGCATGAAGCATTTTGATGTGAAAATGTCTGGCAATCGTCAGTAAATATATGATTCTTTGGTAAGACAATGGGGTGAATTTGATCTGGAGTTAAATCTGACTGCTGTAATCTTCTACCAATAATGTAATAATATTACATTATTTTTTCCAAGAATGGTCTTAGAGAAATGAGTTTTCTGGTTTTTTGGTTGGTGGTTTTCCTAGCTGCAAATCGTTAAGCTCACTTGGAAACGATTCCCTTTGCACAATCTTCACCAAAGCACGCTCTGCTAATCGAAGTTCAGAAGCTGGCAATGGACCACGAAGCCGCAAATTTTGTGCTTGAGAGTTATTAATAAAGCGTAAACAGTTACTCATTACACGTTAAGCCCTTGTAAAACAAGAAAAATTATTTAAATTGATCATTTGGTTTTTGGCTGTAACACATGTTAACACTGTATGACGACGTTCTGGAATTTGATCCCCAATTGGTAGAGTAACTGGCTCTTCTGGAGATTCCTGTGACCTGTACAAAAATGAAGGCCCCTTCCAATACAAGTCCGCCTTTGTAATCTTATCTGGCATTACGCCTCTTGACAGATAAGTCAGCAGGATTGTTTTGACTCTTAAAATGATTCTATGAACTGTTTTCAGTGTTAGTTTGTATCTTAGATACCCTGTTAGCAACAAATGATGTCCAATGAGAAGATGGAGCCTTAATCCATGCTAATGTTATAGTTGAATCAGTGTAGTATGAAACTGAATCAATTTGAAGATGTAATACATTGACAGTTGATTTGCATAGTTTAGATAACAACAAAGTGTCACACAACTCTAGTCTTTCCCAACCCAATTCTCTTTTCCCAATCCTATGCAGGTAAGCACTAAAGCACCCGTAGCCACTCAGAAACTGGGTGAGTTCGAACGACTGCTTTCCGGACTTCCTCCCTATCCAGATCTTGATATCTGGGATGAGGGATATCGTCCATCCACCTGTCTGCGACGCCTGCCACCTCTCTTGCCACTACCCGATAAGCCAATCGCGAGCGACACTTGGCAAAGCACCCCGTTGTCTCATCGCCCTCTCCTCCGCCATGAGATTCAAGGGTGGTACCCCGGTGATGACAAACATGGCGTCGCTGGAAACTGTCCTATAGGCACGTGGAAAGCCAAGTAATCATCTAGAAAACAGACTTGTCATAAAACAATAAAACCCCAGAAGAACACAAGATCACAAGGGTGTATTGTCGGCTTCCAAAAGAGAAGCCCTATCATGGCCATACCCTTGCTACTGAAAAACATCCGATCCATCCCTGATGAAATGTCATTAAAACTATCAAAAGCAGGTGCAAAGGACCAGCAGTTATTAAGAATACATCCTTGATGAAATCTGTCTTTAGCCAAAATAAGCGCAAAATACAGATTAAAACAAAATCCCTTTCAGAAGGCGGAAGTAGATTTCACCGGTGCTAAGTAGGGGATAAAAATATTTTCATCTTAAAGTTAAGAAAAACTTCAAATTTACTCAATACGACAATGGTTGCATGTAAAAAAAGTCACATGTTTAGCATACATCAAGCCTCATCTTCTTACAATTCTAGAAGTATTTTGGTCATCCCTTTCCGTAAGGGTTGGACATATCAAAAATTGTTTCAGACAAAAGTTTTAGATAATTTTTAGAGGACTAACGATCACTTTAAAATGATTCGATACTGTGCCTATTAAGGGGGTACGATTTTTTTTTATATTCGAAACCCCATTTTTTCCATCTATATATATATATATATATATAGAGAGAGAGAGAGAGAGAGAGAGAGAGAGAGAGAGTAAAATATAGAATTCGTTTAAAATATCTAAGTAAAGTTTTTTGATATCACCAACCATTGGTCCACGAGGTGGAAAAAATGGGGTTTCGAAGATAAAAAAAAAAATCGTACCCCCTTAATAGGCACAGTATCGAATCATTTATATATATATATATATATATATATATATATATATAGATAGATAGATAGATGGATAGATAGATAAATGTACTCGTATATTTAAACTTTTGAGCTGTCAGTGGTTTTGGGGTTTGGGGGATATGAAACGCGAAACGTGAGAAGTCGAATCATGGTACCCATTACAATAGGTAGCTTTCTTATGAAATCTACCTAATTGAAGCCATTCAAAACTGCTTCAAAAAAAATGATTCTATTGAATCCGATGATGTTGTGCCGATAAGTTCAATCGAAGATGTGGATGACGAAATTGATCATTGGATTTCTATTGACAAGGACATTCCTGTTTGTACTCCTGTTACTGATGATGAAATTGTATCAGAAATTATTAATGAATGGCTGGAAGGGACGAGATTGAAGAAGCAGAGGAATTTCGGCCGCAAATACCATCGTTAAAAGAAATAACCTATGCGTTCTACAGAAAAATTTGTAATTACGCGTAGGAAGACCAGAACGGCTCCGTGATTTTTATAAAGTGTAAAATGATGCTTCTGAACACCACAAAAAAAATTTATTTCAAAATAGAATAATTAGTTACATAGCATTACAGAATACTTGAAATTTCTGTAGTCTGTACGTAAATTACAGATTTATTTTTTCTTAATTCATCGCATAAAACGTTTTTATAAATATGGTGTTTTTGCTCATACTGTCACTCAAGTAGTGGGGGTATACACGCAAGACTAGCTGGACCAGTCAGTCGACGCGCAATATCAGCCGTGTACGAAACTCACCCGTCTAGCGGCATTATTAACAATTTTATATCTCATTTGTTTTATTTTTTATGTAACTTATTTTCATTTCACGCAAGTCTCTTTATGACATGTATAAATTCGTATTTTAATCTTTTTATAGTCCACTCATTGCTTTAATAAATATGATTCTTTTCTGAATTATGAGCATTTATTTCTTTATTTAAATCACGCTAATCGAATTGTGAAACATCCATAATTAGTCAAACATGTGGATTTTACAATAATATCCTTTTTTTTGTATTTGTACTGTATCTTTTTACCATGCAGTACTGTATTTAATAGAATTGACTAAAACAAAAACCCATGGCAGTAAAGTTAAGATTTTGTTTTTACTTCCTTGAACGAAGTAAAGGGAGTATTGTGATCGCGAAAAATTTCGTTTTCCAGATTTCAACGGAAATATCCATTTTGACCATCCCTGAATCCATTTTGACTAGTTTCGGCGTGACGTCATATGTACGTACGTATGTATCTCGCATAAACCAAAAACGATTAGCCGTAGAATGTTGAAATTTTGGATTTAGGACTGTTATTACATCTAGTTGTGCACCTCCCCTTTTGATAGCAATCGACTGAATCAAATTATATTGAGAAGTAGTAAAAGTCTCATTTTGTAAAAATACAGTTCTTTCCTACATTAATTTGTCTCTTTAATTATTGAATGTCCCTCGTAATTTCACAACTTATGTAGAACAAATTTTGCTTGTACGGTCGGCAGATTGGTGTAGTCGCGAGGCTTATCGCACCAGGAACCGAATCTATCCGGCGATCGAGTTCGAGACCCAGCCAGACCGAGTTCTTTTTATAATTTAATTATACCGCTCACCTGTGACGACGTCACAACACAGCAGTAGTTAAGAGCATTTTTTGGGACAGGGTTCGATTTGCCAAAATTGTATTTGCCAGATATTATTTTTTAATTGTTAACAAATGTCTAAGAAAAATATGACCTTAATTAGGAGGAATCTCGAGATACTGAGAGTGACCTTGCTCTACAGTCTCACCCCCTTGGCCTTTTAAGTTGAAAATTTAACGGCATTACATAGAAGTAATCTGACTAAGTTTAGCCAAAATCGGTCCAGTAGTTCTGAAGATATAAGGTGATTTATGGTGCGACACGGAACGCACACGTGTACATACAGATATTAACATCTGGAAAATTTCCAACTGGTTTTTTGGGTTCCTTAGGCAAAACATCAAGATAGGTGAAAACAAAATATGCCAAAATTGGATCGATTACAATACTTTTCCTTTTAGAGCTGTAGCACTATCAAGACGGGAAAGTAAAAATTGATATTATTAAGGTCTATTCAGATACAACAGTGAAATTCTACCAGTGCCAGCGATAAAAAATATCATTATCTTGTTTTGTAATCGACATGTTCAAGTTGCTACACAACAATACGGTATATTGATGCTTAGTGCACAGAACGTTTCAGAGAGTGAAAATTTAAAAATTGGTTGCCAACAATATTTTTTGGTTTTCACTGGCGCAATATTGTGTACTAAAATTATTATTATTTCAAATTGTTATATACTTTCCAAAATAAAATAAGTTATTTTTTAAGCATTTTATTATTACCGTCTACATTTCCTAACTTATTTTATTTATTTACTATGATCAAAATACTACTAATAAATATAAATTATGTTACTTGATTGAACGAGTTCAGCTATATCCTATAATTTATATTTCAGGAAATGAAAAATACATGAATGTAAGTCATAAAGGGAAAATTTGGAATGAAACAGAAAATGAAATGAAAACCAACAGTAAGTACATTTCTTTAATAACTAATTTATGTCAATAAAGGTTTATAAAACCATAAAAGGTATTTTATTTATAGTCGCTTATAAATAATTTATGTAGTTATAATAACAGATTTAGTTATAAATAACTGATTTTAAAAACATGGTGTTCTTGCCACGGTACACTTCAACGTTTGAAATAAAACACTGTTTGATGAAAAATACCGCAATCGGTATATATATCTTAATTTCCCATTTCTTTCCGAATTGAAATATATTGTGAAGATTAAAAATTGATTAAATATGTTTTATTTACAACTACTAATTTCTTACTAAACTTATCTGAGAACTAAAAATTTTAAGGATATTTTTGTCTGTTTTAAATTTTCCTAAATGTTATTAAATGCGTTAAATTAAGAAAAAAAAATTGGCACATCACTACCAGCTTTATTTTTTTAGACTTGAGTAAAAAAAAAACCATTTTCTAAGCTAACTTAAATACTCTAATTTATATATGTGTATTATTTTTTAAATAAATGCACCTGTAGTAATTTAAAATCAAAAACACACCCTCTACATGGTTTTGATGCACTGTATATAAAAACGTTTTCAAGTTTCAGTCACTCATACTGAATATCCCATCCTGTGTACTTTTGTTGCTGCTTTCTTTATAATAGACTCAATGTTTATCGCATCACTACTTAATAAATTACTGCACATGAAGAAATGGTTTTCCATCCTCAAAACATTCATATATAAATTGTTTTATATTTTTAAATTACTGAAATTTAATTATGGTTTTTTAAGTAATAACTTATACATGCACTCAACCAGTGTAACAACACATACACACACACACACACACACACACACCTATATATATATATATATATATATATATGTTGTTTTTTATTCCTAGTGGATTAGATGATCCGGATTCATGCAGGAATATTAAATGTAGTATTACTATTATTGATAATATGAATGGTAAAATAAAGTGGAATGTAAAGAATCGATTAAGTGTGGGGTTGTCTACAGCGAATCCTCCTCATACTCATTGTACTACTATTTCTCCTATATAAGGAATTGCTGAAATTAAATTAGTAATTACTGTTGCTACATAATTAACATGATGTTAATTACATAATTAATTGTGTGTTGCTACATAATTAACATCATGATATCTCTATATTATATTTTTAACAACAGTAGGAGGACTAATAATTATATTTATATACATATCAAGAATCGCATCAAATGAAAAATTCAAACCAAGAAAAAAAATTTTTTTAATATGAACACTAGTAATATTAACCTCTATTGTTATTAGAAACATAGACCCAACAACAGAAATAACTACTAAACTCAATGAAATAAAAGAAATAATAACCGAATTAACTGAAGAAAAATCAACAAGAAAATTTTTTAGAATATATAAAATAAACATTACAATTACAATAATATTTATCCTAATTATTACAATAATCTCAGTAAATAACATCGTAAGAACATTTGAAGGACCACTTAAAAAAACTTATGTTTAAATCTATACGTAAATCAAGACCAATCAATTCATTCTTAATTGATTTACCAAGACCATCAAATATTTCATTATGATGAAACTTTGGATCACTTTTAGGAATATGCTTAATAATTCAAATTATCTCAGGACTATTTCTAGCAATACATTATTCACCAAGAATTGATAAAGCCTTTAAAAGAATTGTACACATTACCCGAGAGGTAAATTACGGATGAATAATTCGAAACATCCACGCAAATGGTGCATCACTATTCTTTATTCTAATCTTTATACACACAGGACGAGGAATATATTATGGATCATTTAAATTAAAAAAAACATGAATATCAGGATCATTAATTCTTTTAACATTAATGGCAACAGCATTTATAGGATATGTACTACCATGAGGTCAAATATCCTTCTGAGGAGCAACAGTAATTACTAATTTAATTTCAGCAATTCCTTATATAGGAGAAATAGTAGTACAATGAGTATGAGGAGGATTCGCTGTAGACAACCCCACACTTAATCGATTCTTTACATTCCACTTTATTTTACCATTCATATTATCAATAATAGTAATACTACATTTAATATTCCTGCATGAATCCGGATCATCTAATCCACTAGGAATAAAAAACAACATTGACAAAATCCCATTCCACCCATACTTTACAACAAAGGACATCTTAGGAATAGCAATAACAATAATTATTTTTACAATAATAATTAATTTAAACCCATTCCTAACTATAGACCCAGAAAATTTTACTCCAGCAAACCCACTAAGAACACCCCCACACATTCAACCAGAATGATACTTTTTATTCGCATACGCAATTCTACGATCAATCCCTAGAAAACTGGGAGGAGTAGTAGCACTAATAATATCAATTCTAATTATTATATCAATACCATTTTCAATAAAAATAAAATTTCAAACAAGATCATTCTACCCAATAAATAAAATAATATTTTGAATCATAGTAAATACATTTATTCTACTTACATGAATTGGAGCACGACCAGTAGAAGAACCATACATTATTACAGGTCAAATCTTGACCACAATTTACTTCTCATTCTTTATTATCCATCCCATGTCTACAAAAATATGAGATAAATTGTAAATTTCAAGTTAATAAGCTAAAAGCAATATAACTTGAAATTATAGGAAAGTATAAAATACTATTAACTTTTTTTTCACCTTAAAATAATGAAAAACAAAAAAATCCTAAAAAAAATAAAAACCAAAATATAATTTAAAGTAACAGGCAAATAACTCCTTCAACATATATATATCAACTTATCATAACGATAACGAGGAAAGGAACCACGAACCCATACAAAAAAATAAATAAGAAACACAACCTTAATAAAAAAAAAAAAATTTATACAATCACCCCCTAAAAACACTAAACAAGTAAAAAATCTCATAAATATCATATTTCTATATTCAGACAAAAAAAATAAAGAAAATCTAAATGATCTATATTCAACATTAAATCCAGAAACTAATTCTGACTCACCCTCAGAAAAATCAAAAGGAGAACGATTAGTTTCAGCTAAAATACAAGAAAGAAAAATTATAAATAAAGGAAAAGAAAAAAAAATAAATCAAACATCAAACTGAAAATAACAAAAATAATTTAGATTAAAAGACTCACAATATAAAATAAAACAAAAAATAACTAAAAAAAAAACAACTTCATAAGAAATTCTTTGAGAAATTCTACGTATACAACCCAATAAAGAATAAACAGAATTAGATGATCAACCGGCAATTATAATAAAATAAACCCCCAAACCAGAACAACAAAAAAAAAAAAAAAGACAATAAGAAAATCCTACAAAATTAAAACTAAAAGGAAATATTAATCAAAAAATTAAAGAAACGGAAAGACCCAAAATAGGTACAAAAAAATAAATTAAATAATTTCCAAAGACAAGAAAATAAAATTCCCTTCTAAATAACCTTAAAGCATCTCTAAAAGGCTGTAATAAACCAAACAAACCAACCCTATTAGGACCCCTACGAAATTGAATATAACCCAAAACCCTACGTTCAAATAAAGTAAAAAAAGCAACACCCAAAAGAACAAAAATAAATAAAAAAAAAGAACTAAGAATAAACATTTACTAACTGTAAAAATACATTATTAAATTCTAAATTTAAAGCACTTAAATCTGCCAAATTAGTAAATAAATTATTATATTACCAAAAATCCTTTCGTACCAATCAGAATAAATTTAAAGAAGATAGAAACCAACCTGGCTCACGCCGGCTTGAACTCAGATCATGTAAAATTTTAAAGGTCGAACAGACCTAAAACTGTAAAACCTACCCCACAGAAACTTTTAATCCAACATCGAGGTCGCAAACAAATCTATCAATAAGAACTCTCCAGATTTATAACGCTGTTATCCCTAAGGTATCTTAATCTTTTAATCAAAATAAAGGATCAAACAGACATAAAAAAATGTAAAAAAAAAATAAAGATTAAAATTTTATTTGTCACCCCAACAAAATTTAATTCATAAAAATTTTAAAAATAAACTAAAAAAAAAAAATCAAAAATAAAATAAAGATCTATAGGGTCTTATCGTCCCTCTTCAAAATTCAAGCTTTTTAACTTAAAAATAAAATTCAAATTAAATTACAAAAATAAAGTATAATTTTCGTCAAACCATTCATTCCAGACCTCAATTAAAAGACTAATTATTATGCTACCTTAGCACAGTCAAAATACTGCGGCTATTTAAATCATTGAGCAGGTCAAACCTTAAATAAATTACAAAAGGACATGTTTTTGATAAACAGGCGAAATTATTTCTTGCCTAATTCATAAATGAAATTTTTAAATCTACTAATTTAATCATAATTAAAAATAAAAAAATTAATTTAAATCCAGTAAAAAAATAAATATAAAAAAAAAGAATATTTTAATCTACAACGAACTTTAAATGATGAAAGATTCTAATCCAACAAGAAAAAGAAAAAAAATAAATTATATACATAAAAAAGAGCTTATCCACCTTAATATAAAATTTCAAAATGAAAAAAAAAAATAAAATTAACAAAAAGAAATTCTCGATTGAATCAATTTACCAGATAACCAGATATAAAAAGAAATGAATTTCATATCAAAACAATCCCAAACTTATAAATAATTATTCCACAATAAAATACAGATTAAGATAGATCTTCACTATTCGGGAAAAAAAAATAAATTTAAAAAATTAATTAACCCTGATACAAAAGGTACTAAAAAAAATTATTATTCTAAAATAAAATTTAATTATCCAACACTGTACAATTAACTAAATTAAAAAAAATCAAATAAAAAAAAAGAAAGACACAAAAAAAATTTTTTTTAAAAAAAAAAAAAAAAAAAAAAAAAAAAAAAACCTATCAGACTCAACTGAATTGAACAGTAATAAATCTTATTGTAAATAAGATTTATGATATCATTTTCAATTATCATTTTCAATGATATCATTTATGATATCATTTTCAATTATGATATCATGATGTTAATTACTGTTGTTGTATATATATATATATATATATATCATACTCACTAAGGATAGGCTTACTCAAAAAGTCAAGACCTAATTTTACAAAAAAAATAATACGAAAATACATGTAAAAAGAAACAAATTTCAAATTTATGAAAATCCTCACAAATCTATTTCAGTTCAAAGTATTACATAGATTTATACCACAAAATTAATTTATCATTACATTAAAAACAATCAAAGTACTTATAATATTATAATTTAAGTCTGTTATTTTTAACCCATTAACTACTCATTAATTTTTAACTCTATCCTGTACTAATTGCACTATTAGCAGAGAAAAAAATTTAGTGCACTATATTTTCTTTTTCATCTGTTATTATATACATATGAATACATTTATTTCCCCCAGTTATTGAATAATCTTTCCGTTTCCTAAATTAAAACTGTAGTTTATATTATATTAGTCTTCATCCTTTAACTACCAAATTATTATTATATAAATAACTCTTCTATCCTTGTGTTTCAATACAATATTTTCTTAAAATCTTACAGATTCTCTGCATTAATGTAAAAATTATTATTCCTAATCTCTGAGGTGAAGAACACCACAGTTTCTTATGTTTTATTACGACCTTTTCTTGGGCATTCTCAACCCAAGGATCTGAATGAAATTTACACATGAGGTATCACTAAAAAAAGAAAAAAAATATTTCTTGGAAAATTATCAACAGTTTTCTATCACTTTCAGTTGTGAAATATACAAAACCTAAAAGGTTAGCTTGACTTTATTGCCCAAACTGCATCGATTATAAATTAGTTGATGCCATCAAAATTACTGAAAACTACTTTTGACTAGCTTCTTTCTACCCACGCATTATAGTAATTCCTAAACAACAGTAGCTATCTGCTTCTCAAATGCATGAAAGTTTGATGTGAAGGAATGTCAGTTTATTTACGTGACCAATACTTACCTGTAACATAGTGTAGTTATTGGTTTGTTGAATTTCATGAAACTGCGTTTTATGAATCAGGGTTTTTTTCTAGAACATTTACTTTTGTTTTCTACTATACCTTCCACCTTTCATTTTCCAAAACATTGTCCTAACTGGTTATTTAGAGAAATGAAATGACAGTTTTTTAAACGGTAGTTGTTAAATGTAAACTTTACTGACTTTAGAATACATATACTATTTTTATTGAAATATACATTTATTAATTTTTCCCTCAAATATGAATGACCATCAAATATTAATCTCTGCTTCACTGAAACACTACAGTGTTATTATGATTTCTTGGTTTGTATTTTGCTCCTGCAGCATTATTCTTGTTTAAATAATTGATAGTGCCATCAATTCCCTATCTTAGTGTATAATTTCCTCTGAGATAAAAATAAGAAGAAATTCTTACTTCAACAATTTCAAAACTCCTCAATTATGTTGTGTTGTTATGCCTTACATCCTCATGTCTTTGCATGAATTTCATACCCATGTCTCTCTAAAGTTTTTTTTTGCAATTTATCTTAGCAGTACATTTACCTTTTAGCAATTTTTTTAGCTTTCAAAATTAATTCTAAACTGGTCTGAAGCACTTAGTCATACCATATGCTTATGGAAAAAATCTAAGTGCTTCAGACCATATCTCCATAAGTCATATGTGTTTTGACACTTCCTTATGTTATTGGGTTGATTGACAGCGGGCAGAAGTCTAACAGCATGGAGAATCTACATGAAGGGTTGGCTATATAACTTACTGCCACTAATGAACTTTCTAGATACAAGTATTACCTGTGTATCGTGGGTGTTTATTCGTTCTTTACCTCCCTTTAATCTTTTGATGTTAAAATATGTGCAGTGATTTCTTATCCATGAAGCTATTTCTCCAGTATATTTTGCATGCTCCATAGGAATACAAACTGCTTCTTCAGTAGCATTAAATGCTGCTAAAATGATAGAATATATATCGATATTACACTGATATAAAATCCATTGAAATATTATAACTTATTTGCTAAGGCTTTGGATGTAGACATTATGAGTTGAAACCAAACTTTATTTCTGGCAACAGCCATGTAAAATTTATAACAAAGCAGTGTTCCCCTATTAATGTATAAAAGTATGTTATTAACTTTTCTACTATTCATTTTGTTTATGATATAATGTAAATTATTTTTGATATACTTCTTTACTTATTACATAATAAATGCACAAAATGAGAATGGTTATGAAACAAATGACAACAGCTAAACAGGATAGATTCTCTAAAACTTCTCTTCCAGTTATCATTCAAAAAAATTATAAAAACATAGCATACAAGGATTTCATTTTTCAAAAGGCCAAAATGAGTACAACATGATCTTCCTGAGTATGAAAAACCTGAATCTGGTGAGTTATATTTGGGTATAGGATCTAGAGTTTTAAACCTGATAGACTAAATATCATTTTTAATTTAGTTTATTGTAACAATATTCAGTTTAAATAATTTTTTTTTACTCATAATTATATTGTTAATTTTCACCCTTTTTGATATTTACAGATGCTTGAAATTTACAAGAATAAGGAGGTATGAGCTCTTTTCATACTTGTATTCTTTGCTTAGATTACATTCGTTTATTATTATACTGCTTACACATTTAAATATAGTGTGGATATAAGCAGATACTGCTGATTCATCATCTCATCTTTCTCCTTCAAAACTGTCTAGTCAAATCGATTTAGCCCCTATTAGATAAGATAGTTCATTGTGTATGTTCCTTATTATAATGATATTTAAATATCATTATTTAGTAATTTATTGTTAATTCATTATTATATTTTTATATTTTGATTTGTCTTATTGTAGTTTAGTTCACCCATGCTGTGTGTTTTTATAATTAATGTTATACATTTTTTTTTTTGTTTATAAATAGGATCTGAATTTTAGATAAAGTTCATTCACATATTTAAATTTTAGTAAAATAACCTCAGGGTTCAATTTATTTTTTTTATAGAAATTTTTAAAATATGAAAAATTTGTATATTTTAATTATAGGTTACAATTGAAGCTGAACTATTTATTATAGATTCTAATTTACACTATACATTATTTCCGTTATTGAAAGATTATATAAATGGTTAAGATTTTTGAATGTGTAAAATAGTTTATTTTGTAAAGTATAAACATGATTATTGTTAGAAGTACAAAAACAACCCATATTTTTTTTAATTTTACATAAAAAAAAATAATTTGCAAAAAAACAATGGTTGACAAAATATGCCAAAGTATTATGATGATGCTACTTGTAATTCTATAAAATATTCTGTTTGCGCCGTTTTGCGTAAAGTCGTTTTATTTCAATGAATTCAAGGTTATGGTGTTAGCTCATTTCTATCACGCATTATTTCATTGCTGTTTAATCTTAATGTATATATTAGGCTTAGTGTTCTTTTTTATTTTCAACCAATTTCAATATTGTCATAGTTCCTAGAAGTCTATTTCTCTTTGTCGGCTCTGATGTCATTTCTTCAACTTGCATATTCAGAATTATTTTTGTTATGTCTTCGGTCTCGAATTCCAACACGTTCTCTCTAATCGTTCTTATACTAACACTAAGACACTACTCTTGTTGCCAAAACACTCTCTCTCCTGTTCACTGCCTAGCTGTGGTTTTCCCCTCCTTTCGTTCACGCCATATTTTCGGCAGAGTTGATCAGACATTCACAATGTAAACACGTCTTTACGTTTCGCATTCAAGATTTGTGCTAATCTCATCATCACCTCCATACTCGCATGCACGATGCGGTATTCCTGTGTCAAAAATATTTTCTAGTTCTACTCGTCAGTTTTTCGTGATTTCACAGTTTTTCTATGTTCGTCCTCGTTTCTTCGTTAAGTTATTATTCAAATTCCTATATTACGTTTCTCCTGAAAGTGCTTCAATTACTACAAACTGCCATTTCTATCGACGTCGAATCTTCTCGAATCGCAGATTTTATTTTCCTCGATCCAGAATCTCCAACCTCGTTGCTACATATCTACTACGCATTAGTCTAACTCTACACCACGTCTAACTCCTGCGTTCCTGATACACCACGGCGGACTACGCTCAGGAATTTACTGTATGTATTCGTTTTACCTTCATTCACGAGTTCGTCTCTTACAATTATTTGTGTGCTACAGGCAAGTTTAATTTTCATTATTTATTACGTATAAACAGTTATTTTATCAGTAAAAATTTGTGGAACATTCGGTTCATCATACCTATGCCTTTCAAGTTTCAATTTCACTTAAGTACAGTCACGACAGGTTACTTACATAAGGTTGTCATTGTTCAGCTGCAACCTATTTTACGTGCTCAATTTCAATGCGATTATATTGTAATTAACTCTCTATTTTTATGTTTACTTATCACAATTTGATTATTGTTATTAACTCCTTTTGTACTATAATATTATTATGTCCTTTTTCTGCGTTAAACTAGAATTGCATTTTTATATTATTTAATGCTAAGTTTGTTGGTCATAAATCACGAAAGGCCAGTGCCAATTAAGATTTACTGTAATTTATTTTTCTAAGCGAATGACATTTGTTCATTCCTAATTTTCAATATTACTGCATTTATCAGCAATGCAATAGTTTTTCAGACATACTATGTTTATTGATTATGTTTCATGTTCTCTTTTGCAGGCTTTGTTAAAAATGTATATTGTCAAAATCTGTATTTAAAAGTGTATATTCATGTATTTTTTCATTTAATATCATGGCTATGCTGATTTCATTTGATATTCTTATGTATCATTAAATTATGTTATTTTCATAATTTCTTTTTAGTTTTTAAGTTAAGTTGTTTTTCTTTCTCATTAAAGTCCAATTTCTTTTGGCAAATACGAGCTGTGTTTTTTTTAGTTAACTTTACCCAACGTATTATTTTTACACATAAATGAAACAATTTTTTTATTAATTAAAAAAGATATTTTTTAAACATTAATGACTGATTTTTAAATAGTTTTAGGAAATTATTTTTCTCTTTATTTGATGCAACTTTTATATACATGGATGAACATACATGGACAGAACATCTGTTTTTTTACTTACTTCCAAGGCAGATAGAATTTCTTTAAGTTGATTATTTCCATAACCATTTTAAATTTTGGAAATTGCACAAGAGATCTATTCTGAAACATGAGAAATGACTAATGCAATACATACATTAGAATAATTTTTTTTAAATTCCTTTCTTGATGTTTTATTATGATGTTTTTCACAATACTATGGTTGTGCTAAAACATAAATATAGCAATTTCTTTTATCACTTGAAAATAATTTTCTTTAGCGTGTTTCCAACATAGATCCACGTATAGAAAAACTTTTAAATGAAAAACAAACACAACTATCTCAATTTATTTTATTTTCTTAAGGTAAGTAAAATGTTTATAATGATTTTTTCTCATGAAATGATTTCATTATTGGTTATTGTTTACGTTTAAATTTGTAGGCCTAATTTCCCCCTTTCATATCACCATGATCCCTGTGGTGATCTTGACTCTCAGGTTGAGAAATACTAGGTTAGGGTATGCTCTTCGGTGCTTTGAAAAAGGAGTTATTGCAGGCAGAGTGTTTCATGGAATTATGAACTTACCTAGACATGTAAAAAATTTAATAAATATGATGATATATTAGGCCCAGCAGTAAACCGTGTTACTGAAGATGCAATGTTAGAAGCAGTAATAGAAAACAGTTTTAGAATGTGACATAGAAAACAGATTTATGATGGGACATAGCAGAAATGAGGCCAGCAATCAATGAATGACGTTTCATCAAAGTTATTGATGAATGTTTTTTGTCCAAGTATTGTTTTTGCATTAAGGAACATCATGAAGAAAATTGTAAAGCTAACTAAAATGAAAGTAGTGGTGGCATGGAGGTAGCTGATGTGTCAGATTTTCAGACTTTCAGTACAAAAAGATGATGTGCACTAACTCAGTTGTTTAGGTGGTGAGAGGTAGCAACTCAAGTAAATCAGTACTTAATATACCTTACAGTGATGTAACTGTCAAAAGGCTGGAGTACTGCACCACATCCAGAAGAGTATGGGGGGTTAGATTACAAAGGAAAAAAATTAGAATATAAAGGACATTTAAGAGGGATAATTTACCTATAGGAGGAAAAGTAGATTGATGCTGAAATTGACAAGTTGCAAAATACACATTTTTCCAGTAGCACATGTCAAAAAATTAGGATTCTAACTGATGGGAGTTTTATCTTTTTTTAGGATTGGAACAATACATGCTTTCTTCCACTGCTACAGATAAGTTCCATCCCATCATATCGGATAATCTGATTTTGTTTGGTGAATCTATTAGATCGTGTTCAGATTAACAGCATAATATGGAAATAAAGTTTGTACGCCCACAGATGACCTTCACTATCTTCCAAATGTCTGCTGTAGTAGTATTTCTATTAGTGTACAACAAGTATTGTTGTCAGGATCATTTTTTAAGTCTTATAAATTTGAGAGTTAAGTAAAACATTGGTTAAAGCATCGACATTTTTCAAGGAGTGAAGCTCGTCCAATCTGCCGTATCATACAGTTGCGTTTGGAGATGGAACTGTTTAAATTTTCACTGGAAAATAGTCACTTCTGTGGAAATTTCTAAAACCTTGAAAGTATATTTCAGTGCCATTGATGCAGTTATAGATGTTTATTTTAACAAGACATCAATCTGTATCTGTCATTTAAATAAGTTCAAAACCATTATTTAATACAACAAAGTCAGATTTTAAAAGGAACCTTTCCAGTACCCCCAAAAAAGTATGTGTGAGGAAGCTGGTTAATTAATCGCATTATGTCCTCCTAATCAAAATTCGACAGATATGCTGCATTATTTCATTTCAATACAGCTACAGGTTTTGATATAACAAATCGTATTACATTCACTCAAAATTTAATATCATATTCTGTTAGTAAATCTCAATGAGGGTTGGATATAAGATATAGTTAAAATTTGAAGTAAATTGAATCAGTATATGTATATAGCCTTTTTAATTATAACACTTAATAAACAATTCTAGTAAAATACGTTGTCTTTCTTTCCTATCTTTTACCTTAAAATAGTAATTGTAAATTTTAACCCATTTCCTATCTGCTTTCTGTAGGAGAGGTGAAGGAGTAATAAACTAACACGCAGTATTAACAGAAATACATTTATTAAAAGTTAATACATTTATAAAATTACATTTAATTTCTAATATTCTCGATAATATTCTACAAAACAAATATTTTGAGAATTATTAAACCTTGATAAATAATAATTTTTTCTCAGATTGATGATTAAAAGTTCAAATGAAAAACAGACATTTTTCTTGTCCTCAGTCATTTAACTGGTTTGATGCATCTCTCAAGATTCCCTACCTAGTGTCAGCCATTTCACTTCAGTATACCACCTACATCCCTAACAATTTATTTTACATATAACAAACGTTACCTGTCTGCACAATTTTTCCCATCTACCTGTCCCTCCAATATCAAAGGGACTATTCCAGAATGCCGTAAGATGTGGCCTATTAAGTCTGTCTTCTTTTAGCTATATTTTTTCAAATGCTTCTTCCTTCATCAATTTGCCGCAATACCTTTTCATCTGTCACTTTATCCAGCCACCTGATTTTTAACATTCTCCTAAAGCATCACATTTCAAAAGCTTCTAATCTTCTCTTCTCAGGTACTCCGATCTTCCAAGTTTAACTTCCATATAAAGCTACGTTCGCTTTCATATAAAGTAGCTAAGCATATTCTCAAAAATGGTTCCCTGACGTTTAAATTAATTTTTTATGAAAGCAGACTGTATTTCAGACTGAAAGCACATTTCACCTGTGCTATTCGGCATTTTATATGACTCCTGCTTCGTCTATCATTAGTAATTCTACTTCCCAAATAACAAAATTCTACCTCCATAGCCCTTTTTCATCTTATTTTTATATTCAGTGGTTCATCTACTTTATTTCTTTACTTTTACTTTGTGTTTTTTTTTTTTTCATGTGGTAGTTCATGCAAAGGACATCATCCATGCCATTCATTGTTTCTTCAAAATCTTTTCTGTCTCAACTAGAATTAATATATCACCAGCAAATTGTTACTATATCTTCAGGAAACATTAGCATTTTTAACTTTTAACCTTGCACTGTTACTCTGGATCTAAATTGTTCTTTAACATCATTAACAGCTAGTTTTAATGGAGATAGGGGACATCTTTTTCAGACTCCCTTTTTTATTATTGCTTCTTTCTTTGATTATTACTGTTGCATTTTGGTTCCTATAACTGCTAACATTTGTTCTATCGCTATACTTGAACCCTAAACTTTTAAAATGCTAACATTTTATTCCAGTCTACATTATCAAATGCTTTTTCTAAGTCTATACGTGCCGTGTATGTCGGTTTGTTTTTTCTTTAATCTTCCTTCTACTATTAATCTGAGCACTAAAATTGCTTCCTTGTCCCTATACTTTTCCTGAAACCAAATTGGTCTTTTCCTAACAGTTCTTCCACTCTCCTCTCAATTCTTCTGTACAGAAATCTAGTTAAGATTTTTGATGCATGAGTAGTTAAGATAATTTTTCTGTATTCTTCACACTTTTCTGCTCCTGCTTTCTTTGGTATCATGAAAATAACACTCTTTTTGAAGTCTGATGGAACTTCCTTCTTCATAAATATTGCACACCAGTTTGTATGACTATAATATACTTATTGTTTCCTCACCTACATTGTGCAGTAATTCTGCAGTATCCAGTTTACCCAAGGAGCCTTTCTTCCATTCAAATGTTTTAATGATCTATTAAGTACTGCAACTCCATTTTCATCCTCTTCAACTTCCTCCTCTTCCTCTAAAAAATCAGTTTCTAATTCATTTCCTCTGTGTAACTCTTCATTATTTTCCGTCCACCTATGAACCTTTCCTTTCGTATTATAAATCGATTTACTATCTTTATTTAACACATTAGATTTTAACTTATGTACCAAAAAATTCTCCTTTATTTTCCTGTATGCTCCGTCTATTTTACCAATGATCTTTTTTTTCCACTTCTGTACACTTTTCTTCATTCCATTATTTCTTAACTGTCGGTAATTCCTTTTACCATCATGCATTCTTATACTCTCTATGTTAATCATCAGCTGCAATCATCTGCCTAGGTTTGTTTTTGCTGATTTAAGAATTTCCTTTTTAACATTCTCCCATTCTTTATATTTTCTACCTCATCTTTTTTACCAGACCTCTTGTGATATCCTCCTCAAAAATTTTTTTTCCTCTTCTTCATCAAGCTTCTCTAAATTTCAAAGATTTGTCCGAAATCATTTCTTTAGTTTTTTAAACCTCAATCTACATTTCATTATCACTAAATTATGGTTGCTATCAGTGTCTGCTCCTGTATATGCTTTGTAGTCAATGAATTTTTTTCTAAATTTTTGCTTAACCATGATTTAATCTACCTTGATACCTTGTAGTATCACCCAGCTTTTTCCAAGAGTGGTTACTCTTCTATTATGATTTTTAAACTGGGTGCTGACAATTAGTAAATTATACTTCGTGCAAAACTGAATGAGTCGGTCCCCTACTTTACTCCTTTTGCCCAGCCCTTATTCACCCACAATATTTTCATTCCTTGCCTTTTCCAATGCTTGTATTCCAATCTCCAAGTATTATTAAATTTTCATTTCCTTCTATGTGTTTAATTGCTTCGTCAATTTCTTCATATACACACTACTCATCATTATGGGCACTTGTAGGCATGTAGATGTTAATAATCACTGTCGGCTTAGGTTTTGATTTTATCTTGATTACAATGATTCTATTGCTAAGCTTTTTGAAATATTCTGCTCTCTTCCCTATCTTTTTGTTCATTACAAAACCTACTCCTTCCTGCCGTTTATTTGACGCTGAGTTAATAAATAACCTGACCACATGTCTTTCCTCTGCCCACCAAAACTCGCTAATACATATAAAGGTTGATATAGATATATTACATCTATGTCAATATAAATATGAATATAGATATATTTTTAAAAGTTGTAAAGGGAAAATATTACACCAAAACACTACTGACATATAACAATTGTTTGTTAGCATTTGAATATTTAAAACTTGATAACAAAGTTTTGATGCTTCATAAAAAAAAAATTGTAAACTATTAAACAATTACATCAATTTTTAATAACAGGAATATTTAAAATATTATTTTTATAACATTAATATTATATTGTAATACGGTAATTAATTTTTTTACATGTTCAAATTGGATTCATTAAGTATAATTTCCAGTCAAATAATTTTTTTTTTTTTTTTTTTATAATATTTTTCTGTATTCAGGCTATAATTAAAGAATAACGTGTAAAATATATTTTACGTATCGAAATTTTCAGCAAAACTAAAATGGAAAGAGATTTGATTAAATCAGGCTCTTCTTTTTATATCTGCACTTTAATAATATTTTTTTTTATTTTCACATTTTGTTTTATTTTATTAAATGTGTCGAGGGTTCATACATACATAAATAATTAATATATGATTATATATATATATATATATGAATGTTAAAATACCATCGAAACTTAACTGCAACGTTTCTTTTTTATTTGCATTTATTCAATAAACTAAATAGTTCCCCATTTTTTACATCAAAATTTATTTTGATGTAAGTAATAATTTTCTTAAGTCTATTTCTTTCAGTTATAACTACATATGATGCTGCTGATTATGACATAGAAGTAATTTTTCACACTCGATGTGAAATTATTATTTACACTTATAGATAGAGATGCATAACGATATCAATAATGGAAACTGTAAAGCGTTTAAACATTTAACTTTTCAATAACATTTTTCTTTTTCATGGAAAATGTACCATTTTTCATGTTCACGAAAAATGGTACATTACTATCATTAAGTTTTCCAAAATCACTTGTTTTAGTTTTTCAGGCACTAATGATATTCTGCGTGATAAGCATAAATTAATGGAGACTGATTAGGCTTTAAATTTATTTTAAAATTGATATTTAAATAAACAAATCTGTCTTAACTGAAGAAAATGAAAAAATATGCCAAATATTTATTTATTTTTATTTTTGCAAAGTACCTTATGACAGATTGTTATTATTATTATTATTATTCTACGTTACAGCATACCACTTTTTCATCTATTAGGCTTCTTCCATCAATTCCCAATTCACACATTATAGAGTACCATTAGTACCTCAAAAAAATAAGAGAAGTGATTTTGGTAAAATTAGGCATCATGTTGCCAAGTTTTGAAGTTGTACCAACATATTTGATAGAAATATTTTTTTAAGAGATCAAATTGAAAGATATGTTCAATATTAAAGATAATAAGAAAGTCTAGATGTAATATATATGTAAATAAATTCATTGCAAATAAGTGTTACGTACGATAAATTTTGAGATCACCGTAGGCTGAGGATGGTGACCTTCACTGTATAGTTTCGCCACCAATCGCCGTCCAGACCAATACCCTACCTAACGCAGAGTTCCCCTCTCCGTTCCGCACTAATAGAACACTTTGGATGAGCGGCTTCCCCCACCCAACGCGTCCCGACCGATATCCCACCTAACACAACCCGACCGATACCACACCCAACGCCCTTCCACCCAGCGGCCCTCCTGGCAACCGTCGGATGTGTACGTCCCTCATCGCAAAGAACCTATATCCCGATCGGCAGAGTTCCCCTCCGCTCAATACCACATATCTAGCACACATTGGATGAGCCGCTTCCCCCACCCAACGCGTCCCGATCGATAAGATATCCCGCCTAACACAACTCGACCGATACCAAACCCAACGCCCTTCCACCCAGCGGCCCTCCTGGCGCCCGTCGGATGTGTACGTCCCTCATCCCAAAGAACCTCTATCCCGTTCGGCAGAGTTCCCTCCTCGACATACCACACATCTAGCACACTTTGGATGAGCCGCTTCCCCCAACCAACGCGTCCCGATCGATATCCCACCTAACACAACCCGACCGATACCAAACCCAACGCCCTTCCACCCAGCGGCCCTCCTGGCGCCCGTCGGATGTGTACGTCCCTCATCCCAAAGAACCTCTATCCCGATCGGCAGAGTTCCCCTCCTCTCAATACCACACATCTAGCACACTTTGGATGAGCCGCTTCCACCACCCAACGCGTCCCGATCGATATCCCACCTAACACAACCCGACCGATACCAAACCCAACGCCCTTCCACCCAGCGGCCCTCCTGGCGCCCGTCGGATGTGTACGTCCCTCATCCCAAAGAACCTCTATCCCGATCGGCAGAGTTCCCCTCCTCTCAATACCACACATCTAGCACTTTGGATGAGCCGCTTCCCCCACCCAACGCGTCCCGATCGATATCCCACCTAACACAACCCGACCGATACCAAACCCAACGCCCTTCCTCCCAGCGGCCCTCCTGGCGCCCGTCGGATGTGTACGTCCCTCATCCCAAAGAACCTCTATCCCGATCGGCAGAGTTCCCCTCCTCTCAATACCACACATCTAGCACACTTTGGATGAGCCGCTTCCCCCACCCAACGCGTCCCGATCGATATCCCACCTAACACAACCCGACCGATACCAAACCCAACGCCCTTCCTCCCAGCGGCCCTCCTGGCGCCCGTCGGATGTGTACGTCCCTCATCCCAAAGAACCTCTATCCCGTTCGGCAGAGTTCCCTCCTCACCATACCGCACATCTAGCACACTTTGGATGAGCCGCTTCCCCCACCCAACGCGTCCCGACCGATATCCCACCTAACACAACCCGCCCGATACCACACCCAACGCCCTTCCACCCAGCGGCCCTCCTGGCGCCCGTCGGATGTGTACGTCCCTCATCCCAAAAAAACCTCTATCCCGTTTGGCAGCATTCCCGTCTCCCTACCGCACATCTAGCACACTTTGTATGAGCCGCTTTCCTCACTCAACGTGCCACGACCGATATTCTACTCAAGGCCTCCCACCCAGCTAACCTCCTGGCGCCCGTCGGATGTGTAATAGCTCCATACCGACGTATAGCTCCACCCCGTTCCGCGACGTATCATCTCCGTTGACAGGCAGAACCCGCTGATCACCACTCCCTTCTGTGACGTTTCCTCTCCGCTGATCTCAACTTCTTCTGTGGTGTTTCCTCTTCTCTCACAACCCGCTGATCACCACTCCCTTCTGCGGCGTTTCATCTTCGCTGATAGAATTTGCTTTAAAAACTGATTGTAAGCTGTTGGTGGAGCGGTGACTGTGCGGTTGTGTGTGTGACCTTTCAGCCGTGGCGTAACATCATTTCGACGAGGACATATTAAACGAGCAAACGTCACTGTCGGCCATTCCGGCCTTGATGTTTTCTACTGCCGGTTTAAAAGTATTTCAATCTTTTGTTAAAATCATCTTTCGAGGTAGGTAGTTCGGACAGCCCGGCTGGTTAGGGTTGTATGGCCCGCCCGGGTCATGCCTCCTGTCTGAGCCAGCCGGGACTCCGCATAGGGTAGGGCGGCCCACGCCAAGAAGATCATCGGATGAGTTGTGAGCAGAGCATGCAAGGGTTTTGCGGATCGTCTGTGATTAAGGCGTTTGAAGCTGTTTGGACGGCGATCACGTTGAGAAAAACGAATTTGTGTGCCGGTCCGAGAATCTCCCGATGAGGCCGGAGGGAAACCGAGGATGGCTGAGGGGGGGACATCTTAGCCTGGCGAATGCCTCTATGGCATAAAAGTTCCGAGGGCTTTAGAGGACTGCAGGCGAATGCTTCGGCCTAGGAACTGCAGGGGTGGTGGGCTACTGGAATAGCCCAAGGTGGGTGCCTCTTAAACAAAATTAAAGATGTCGGCGGGATGGCTCCCGTTAAAGCCTATCAGGCTTATGAACATGTTGGGGATGGTGTCGACCGGATGCGTCACAAGGCGGATGTCTTCCCCTACGGAGTTGGGATGTCGGTGGGATGGCGACTCAGCTATCGGGATAGCTGTGAATATGGCGACATCTCGATAGTATTAAGTGATGTAAATGTCACGCGGGACTCTGCGATGGAGCTGAGTGGGTGTTGGCGGTCTGTCCGCCTCTCCCCTTGTAGACCAGACCGGAGTCCAACTATTCCAATGTCTGGGATATGAACTAAAAATGAGTTCATTAAGAAAGCTAGGAGTAAATTCCGTTGTTGCGAGCAACATTGCTGGTGGCATGTTAAAAATATTATTGCAACAATTTAAGTGACATTTACAAATTGGCTCTGTAAAATGTAGAACTAGGAACGGGATTCGTGATTCCACGAACTCGGTCAGTTAAATTAGAGCTTAACGTTGTAGGACATTCAAGATGTCCGTATGGAGCCTACAGCGAAGGCAAAAGCTGAGTTAAAAAATCACCGATGTAAATGTCTACCGAGGTATTTAAAACGGTGGCATCCGAACCGAGGCTTGGCTTATTACTGTGAGGTGTAATCGGTTTATAAGATGACTCCCGTGTAAGCCCATCAGGGCTAGAAACGGGGGTGATGGCTAGAAACCGGAATCGTCTCAAGGTGGGCGTCTTCCCCTACGGGGGTTGGGATGATAGAACTCGCTGAATTCTCTTCTCCGGCGTTTCCTCTTTGTTGATATAACTCCCTGAAAAGAAACCAAAAAAATACATGAAGACTTAATATTCCGTTATCATAGCTACAAAAAGTTTATCATATATTTTATTTCAATTTTATCTTACGTTTAGGATATAAAAGATTCGATGGTATTTTTAATTTTCATACTGCATCTTAGTTAAGATTTTATTACACATATGTATATAATTATCGTTTGAAAAAAAGTTACGAAAATTAGGTTTAACAAAATGATTTTATAATATAAAAAAATAAATATCCCTGTAAATGAAATTATTATTGTTTTTAAAAATATATTGTGAATATATCACGAGATATCAAGTTTTAAGAATTCAAACGCTAACAACCAGTTGTTATATGTCAAGGTTTAGGTGTAATATTTTACCATTTCATTTATTATTAATATTATATATTCATATATATATATATATATATTGAAAATATATATTAACAAATGAGAAATAATATATAATAAATAATATGGTTTTACAAATATAACATGACCAATGAAGTCAAACTGAATGAATTTTACGGCGTTGTATAAGAATAAACTTGATAGTTTTTATGTTTTTTATCTGAAAAAAAATCGAATATAACAGCAGGTCCAAGAACTGTATTTCGCGTAGTTTTCACATCCAACGTAAAACGAACATTCGGTGACAAAACACTTTTTTTAGGTTCAATTGCAGCTTTGTTAAATGAGTAAATTTTGTCACCAAAACTTGTAGAGAATTCAATTCTGAGAAAACTGTTGTAATGAAACCTGTGAAAAACAAAAAAAAGTCAACTTTTATTATTAAAAACAAAACTTAGCATAAAAATGTTAGCAAATGTTAGTAGAAAAATTAATCTAAAAATTAAAAATTCCCGTTTTTTGTACAAAAAATTTAGACCTTCGAAAAATTAAAATACTTTGAATCTACTGTTCTTTTAAAAAAATACACATTGTGGTTTATATTGCATTAATTAACAATAAATGCTCGAAGATTCAACTACTGACATCGATGTACTTTTCAACACGTTTCCTTACATTCTCTAGCGCCAACTAGTAATTGATGAGGGCGCCCTCAACCGCCTTGATGAGGGCAGCGGCATTGAGAATGCGAGCGGTCAGTTCATTGCGTGCCTAATTTTTGTCTCCATACCTAACATTTAATCAGCCCCATAGACAATAACCTAAGAGAGTAAGGTCCAGTGATCTAGGTGGCCAATTTACCGGCCCTCTACGTCCAATCCACTTGCCAGTAAATTTTTCATCTAACAATTGTCATTCATTCATGAAATGTTTTGTTAGTGATCAATGAAGTCGATAGTACATTTCAATTCCTTTCACCAATGGGAAATTTTCACGCACTATACGAAATTGTTTAAAAATTCCGGAAAATTTCTCTACTGGTTTTAGTATAAAAGGGTCGTCTATTAATTGGTTTTCGATCATGCCACACCAAACGTTCTCTGAAAATATTTTCTGGAAATTTAATTCGATTACAGCATGTGGGTTTTCTTCAGACCAGCGATAAGTATTCCGTGTGTTGTTTATGCCATTACGAGTAAAAGTAGCTTCGTCCAAAAATAGAATGAATGAAATTAACTGGTAATTATTGTTAACCCGATGACAAAACTGCAGTCATCTGGTACGGTCACCAAGAGGAGATGTTGAACTTTCTGAACATAAGGATGCAATCCGTAATAGTGTAATGTCCTTCATACGGTATTTTGTGGAATATTGAGTCGTGTACAAATTCTTCACGTGCTCGTAGTAGGATTAAGCTGTTAGTTAACTGGTTCTAGCACCTGAAGAATGTTTTTTCTTGCCATCAAGGTATATCGGTTGACGTTCAGATGAAACATGTGCACTGGAAACTGTTACTTTCACGATGATTATTAAAAATTCTACAAAAATACTTTACGGTTTGAAAATATTTGTTCAGGATTCCTACGTTAGTATTCTTCCACCGCAGCTGCAGTATCATCATCGCAAAAGTGGTACGCAAAAATCATATCGGTGTATTCTGCATGAGTGGAGAGACGCGGTATTTTTTCAAACCAAAGAACTATAAACAGAATTTCACTTTTTTAAATTCAGTTTCAATTGGAGAAATTTAGGTACAGTTTATAGTGCAACAAACACAAAAATACTGCATAACTTGATTCTCAATAATAATTTAATGTAGTCAAATTTTTGTGAGAAACAACTAAACCGCTAACGTTTAATATTAAGTAATCATAATTTATAACATTTAATAATTTTCAGATTAATTTCAAAGCATACAATATACATTAGTATAATATACATAAAGTATATTTTTAAGCACATAAAACACACACACATGTATATTAGGATATATTATTTAGCAAATGCAAGCATTATTACTGGTATGTATTCCTGGATTAGTAGCAATTCTAAGAAATAATATGTTGAAGTTTTTGTTATGTACATTATTTTATTCAGTTGTTTAAAACGTACTCTGTTAGCTTGTACACCTAACATAGTTCATTACGGTCTTGTATTTGGAAGGTATATCCAATATAACAGAAAGAATATCTGTATGTGAAATAATTATTTTATATGTATAATAAAATAAACGTTTTTTTTTTTTTTTTTAAATATTCATCGCTAAGAAATAACTTAACTGACGCAGTCGGAAGGAAGTCTTCAAGGAGTTAATGGACATAATTCTTTATCGCTTTCCATAGTTCGTGAAGACGACAAACACAACGAGAATAAAAGCATATTATTCTAAGAAGTGTAATGAATAAGTGTAAATTATTCAAAACAATTTTATTTATTGTATGTGTTATATTTTTTATAAAGTAAATTTATTAAAAGTTGTAGAAAAAAATTAAATCGGTGTGAATCAGTAAAAATTAAAGTAGTAAAAAATAGTGCACGATCACAAAATAATTTTATGTTAAGTAGAAAAGTATTAATATCAAATTTAAATTCTATTATTAGTCCCTTTTAATTTGTGTAATTTTTGTGTAAAACAAATCTTATTTGGATAAAATGACGAGAACAGTGTTGAGAAAGCCAATATTTTGACATGATCCTTGAATTCTAAGGCGATCCGACTTTATTAAATCGATTTATTACTATTTTTCTACAAATCTGTAACAAGATTTTATGTAAACAGTAACCCAGATTTTCAGAATGAACATTTGTTTTCAACAATTTGTCCAAAATAAAATCGCCTGTTTTAGAATTAGTTGAAATAGTTACAAACGGGTTAGATTTAACCGATACCGAATCCCGCAACATTTTAATTCAAATCAACTTACCTTTCAAAAAATTCAATACCCAGAAATTACCTTACAGAAATCCCAATTCCTTTGTAAGATCGTAGTTTAAAAAAATACAACCAAATTTCAACGGGCGACTACTCTTTCAAAATACAACCCGAACCAGAGACCTCAGTTTAAAAGGACTCAAGTAATACCATGAGTATTACAAGAAATTCAGTAGAACCTCCAACAATTTTTCGCTATCCCGAAAAATATAGAAATGAAGTCGATAACCAAATTCAAGGTATATCAAAAAATTATTCGATCCTGATATTCACCCAGGAACTCTCCAGTTTGGATAGTACTGAAAAAACCTGACGTCTTATGAAAACAAACATTTAGATTAGCGATTGATTTTATAGAATTAAATTCATAAACAATAGATGATAAATTTCCGCTTCCGAATGTAACAAACATTTTAGACGAGCTAGGTAAGAAAAACTCAATATTTTAGTACGTTGGATCTCGCCTCAGGGTTTCATCAGGTAGAGGTGGATCTCAGTAGCATAGAAAACAGCGTTCTCCACAAAAACAGGACTCTTTGAATTTTTAAGGGTGCCATTTGAATTAAAAAATAGCTCACCGACCTTCCAACAAATTATTAATAATGTACCACGCGAAATTAAAAATGAAATTTGCCTTGTTTATGTTGATATTATTTATTCAACTAGTTCAAAGGAACAAAAGAGGTTTTTGTTAGATTTAGATAGGCTAATTCCAAAATTCAATTAGATAAAACAGAATTTTTACGAAAAGAGGTGCCTATTTAGAATATCTTGTGATAGCAGATGGTGCTAAATCAAATCCAGATAAGGTCAATGTAATTAAACGTTATCCGATAACAAGGATTTTTAGGTTTATTAGGATATTATAGAAAATTTATAAAAAATTCTGCTAATATAACAAAATAACTTCCTATATGTTTAAAAAAGAACGCGAAATATATATTGAAAACCCAAATTATATAAAATGTTTTGAAATGTGTAAAAATATTTTGTCAAATGAGTCGATATTCCAATGTATTTTATTAACCTCACTACAGATGCCAGCTATTTTTGTATCGGAACTGTTAATTAAGCCATAAAGACGGCACAGATCTACCCGTCGCATCTGCAAGTCGGACCCTCAGTGATACTGAAATAAATAATTCCACAATAGAAAAGGAATTACCGTAGTTTGGGTGACGAAATATTTTCTTCCATTTCTTTAGGAAAGAAAATTTTAAATATTCATCAATCATAAAAGCTATTTTCTATTAAGGAATCAAACTCCAAACTTTTAAGGTGACGATTAAAATTAGAAGAATTTGACCACAAAATAGTTTACAAAAAAGGAAAGAAAAATCAAAATGCTGGTTTATCAGGAATACAATTAAACCATTTTCTTAAAGTTTTAAGAAAACTTTATAAACTAAAATAAAAGGAATTCTAAGAAAATTTTAATATATATATTTAAATATTATATTTAATAAATTTAAATAAAAATATAAAGACAGTCATGTCAAAGATAGAATTTTTTTGTAATTTCATAAAGACAACTATATTTTCAAATTTACCTTATTTTACGTCCAGTATCCAAAATATAAAATAATTATATACCTTTATCTACTGTTAACTATTTGTGTTTATTTTCAGTAGTTCTCCGAATTATGTCCTCATGTCTTCTACCTTCAAAATTGTATAATGAATATGAATGTTTATTTTTTAATCATAATTTTTGAACGGTTGCTATGAAACAGAAATTGTTGTAAATAGTTTTAATGTTACTTTAATTTTTAACTTTGCATACTTCTTTAATTTAACGGCGGCCGGGGACCAGGAAGTGGCCTCCATTATCTCTCGGTCGGATCCCCGAGTTATGAAGGATGGTCACAGTAGGGCGGTGTGCTTCTCAGGACCTTCGGGATAGTCGACCAACCTAAACGTCGTTCAGTCGAGTACTTCGGTCGACGGGTTAGGGAGAATTATCTTGTCCATCTGTTGGGGTCAACGCGAAATGATATCGTCAGGGAACGACCGGTAGGCCCGCCGACGACGACAGTGGTGGTTAAAGTAGAGGGGAAAACCTACGCCGATCTCCACCGCTCAGTGAAAGGACCTGTGTCGCCAGGTGAAGTTGTCGTCCTCTCCGCACGTAAGGGGCAGGGAGAGGACCTTCATATGTGGGTGCGGGCCGATAAAAATCAAAGACCTTCATACGGGAGAGGACCTTCATATGTGGGTGCGGCTGAACGAATTCAGTAAGGATATTTCCGCAAAGGTCGAGGCCACCACTACGGTCCTGACAGGGAGGGGTGGCAGGAGAGTTCACGTCCTTGTCAAGGACATGGATGTTCTAACTACTCAGGATGAGTTCGTGACGGAACTTCGAAATTTTACGGGGGAGTCAATGTCGATAGACGTTCTGTCCATGCGACTGGCTTATGGTGAAACGCAGGTGGTCGCTGTGACCGTGACGCCTATCCTGACAGACAAATTATTGGCCGACGGACGTGTCCGTATTGGTTGGGTGGTTGCAGAGTCATGAGGCGCTCGGTTGACGACCTTTCTTTCCTCTGCTGGAAGCAGGGCCATAGCCAATTCTTGAACTGGGCCAGACCGTAGTGGGCATTGCTTTACCTGCGGTGAGGCCGGTCACCTGCAGAAGGACAGCCGGCGGGATGCTCGATTTCTTTCCTGCAGTTTGCATGAGCATGCACCCGGGGGGGCCGGGATGTACGACTTCACCTGCGCCATAATATGCGCCGTCTGCTTAGCGCTGTTGGGTGTCTGTGGGGCAGAACCCCGTCCAAGAGGAGTTTGAAGCACTGGGGCTCCACCATCAATGATTGGCCGGGAACTCCTTCGCAGCACCTTCGAGGAGAGAATGTAAGACCTTAGTCGGGAGATCACTTTGGAGGTTCCTCATTAGAGGCAGAGCGTAAAGACCGGAATCCCGGTGGGGGTCCCATTAAGGTAGCTTGAGGCGATGGCACCCCCCGGAGCTGAGTTTATGGTTGGCTGTGGACCCGGCTCGGGGGGGGGAGGGGAAAATACAGAAAAAAAATGTATGCTATTAACAAATATGCACGAACCTTTTGCAATGTTTTGGTAGAAAATCGAGCAGTAGTTGTGAATTCACAACTTATTTAACCTAAAAAACTTTCCTTTTTTAATTTGTTATATAGAGTTCAATCAGCGACTTATATGTAAACTATTACAAATACCCTTAAAAATTGTTAAATTCCCTGTAAAATGAGACGTCTTGCGTTAATTTATCTTTATTGAAAAATATATTACAGCAATTTTAATACAAGTTAAGCACACAGCATGAGTAACTTTCTATAATAATAAAAAAAAATCATAAATTAAGTTTTTTTAAAAATAAATTATTCATGATGGTTTTAAGTTGTAGCTAAGTTAAACAATTGTAGTAATAATAATTTATTATGCTTGCAAATACGTAAAATTAGTTTTTTGCTTGACGAATTAGTTCACGACAGAAAGGTTTTAAAGCATGCACGGTATTTAGAAATATGGAAATATAATTTTGTAGCAAATTAAAAATACCATGCCTGACCGGGATTCGAACCTGGGACCACCGGATGTAAGGCCGAGATACTACAACTGGGCCACAGAGATTGACTATATGAATATAATTAATTTTAATAAATTTTACTAAGAAAGCTACTTTTCTCATTTTTTACCTTCTAACCAAAATTAAAGATTATAAAATACAATCAATGTGTTGAAAATTAACTTCAAAAAAGTGATATAATTCTATGTGACAAATTTTCCATCCAATCGTTTATTAAATTTATGTTTTAATTTGATATTTATAAAATAAATTGATAAAACCAAACTCATTGCTCAAGGGAGAAAAATTATAAGAGCTTTTAATTTTTGTTATTGTATAAAAAATAAAAAGGTAATTTACGCGGCTAAAGCAAGTCCTACAACTATGGGTTGTTTCTGAAGGACAGCTTACCCACAACTTAATTTAAAACATTTATTCTTTTATTTAAATATCATATTTTTTCGTTTAATTCAATGATTCTAAAGCGCGCGCGCATACCGTATTTAATTCGCGCAGTTGTGTCAGCACTAGCGGCGACGGTCAGCGCAAACTAAATTAATGTAATTTCACAACTTACACAGAACAAATTTCGCTTGTACGGTCGACAGACTGGCGGTTTAGCCGCGAGGACTAACGCACCAGGGACCAAGTCAACCTGGCGATCGAGCTCGAGATTCAACCAGACTGAGGGCGACGGTCAGCGCAAACTAAATTAATGTAATTTCACAACTTACACAGAACAAATTTCGCTTGTACGGTCGACAGACTGGCGGTTTAGCCGCGAGGACTAACGCACCAGGGACCAAGTCAACCTGGCGATCGAGCTCGAGATTCAACCAGACTGAGTTACTTTTTGCATTTTAAATATTATTCATTTATTTAATTCTACCGTTCACATGTGGCGTCATAACATAACAGTCGAATACAACAGCATTTTTTGGGGTGGGATTGCGATTTTGCAAATCTTTTTGTTGCAAATATTGACATTTTTACCCAAGAAAAATGAAAAATTAATTAAGATTAAAATCAATTTTAATTTAATCTTAATTAAAATCTTAATTTTAATTTTAATTTTTGAAATTTTAATCTATTTAGTGTTGAAAGATATTATTTTTTTATTATATTTCCTAACCAGTAAAAAGTAAAAGTGGTTTGGAGTAAATAATTTAAGTATTGGTAAGATTATCTGAGAATATAACTAAATATGTGCTTGTCAGTGCATTAAATTTGTATATAAGGTATAATCATTGGAAAAAGTGAAAATCTCTGTTTGAAAGTTAGATTAGAATTTCCATAACATTTTAGAAATAAATTAAAAAATTACATTATCATTTGCATATTTCCAATCGTAATATAGTATTTATATTTTTTCTCTTTCATGTTAAAACACTTAGTCTTAATTTTATTAAGATAAAAATTGAATATTTGACATATGTGCCCAAGAAAAATATGACCTTATTTAGCCGAAATCTCTAGATACTGAGGGTGACCTTGCTTTACAGTCTCATGGCCTTTTAAGTTGAAAGAATATAAATACTATTTTACGATCGGAAATATGCAAATGATAATATAATTTTTTAATTTATTTCTAATATGTTTTGCAAATTCTAATCTGATTTTCAAACACAGATTTTCACTTTTTTCAATGATTATACCTTATATACAAATTAAATGCACTGACAAGTACATATTTAGTTATGTTCTCAGATAATCCACCAATACTTAAATTATTTACTCCAAACCACTTTTACTTTTTACTGCTCAGGAAATATAATAAAATACTAACATCTTTCAATACTAAATAGATTAAAATTGCAATAGGATGGACACTCAAGGGTCAAAGTCGTAAATATAATTTTTTTAATAAATAAAAGCTAGGATGTAGTAATTGGGCCACAACTGTCTTATGTAATTACTATTATACTAGTTAAAAACTGTAGTTAGAAAATGGTTTAGTGAAAAAGTAAATGAATAATCGAGAACCTAATTCCTAACTAAATATATGACTCGTTTCTCAGCGAATATTTTCTTTACTGTTCTTAGACTTCATAGATAAAGACTTACAAAGATCATCTATTTCTTTCCTCCATGTGGTACACATTTATGAATGTTTAAAAATGTTTTTTATAAAAAAAAAAGTCATATCTAAATTTTGAGACTGGTATTTACTTCTGAAATTTGAAATATTTAAAAATTAAAAGAAAATCAATTTTTGAAGAATGCTATATCCCAGACTTACACATTGATTTTGTAGGCTAGATTATGTATTTTTCTCCAACGTAGCGGGTGGACTTGTGCTCCTAGATTTCCTTGTTTGGAAGAGGGTTGAGATGTACAGGGGAGAGGGTAAGGCAGGTGTGGAGACATCGATAAAAACATGGGGAACTGTCAACTTGAATTCAGTTGAATCAGTTCCTTTCCGGTCACTGATGTTTCAAGGCACACTTGTGCCTTGAAACTTGTGTGTACAGACACTGAGTCCTTCTGTGGATTGCGATTACTGCAGGGAGAAAGACACCGTAGAACACACAGTGTTCATGTGCGATCAGTTCCTGCAGCATAGATAAGCATGCAGGGGAGAATTTGGCATGCTTTCCCCAGAAAACATCATTGGGACTATGCTTCAGACTCATAGCCAGACCTCATAGCCAAGGGAGGTCAGTTCCTCCCTGATTTCCTCCGGGGCAGCCCCATAGGGGATCCCCCGTATAACCACCTTCAGCTCCCTATCCTTCGGGAGCTGGAAGGAGTGGAAGGCGATTCCCTTGGAGTGCAGGAAACTCTGCACCGCCCGGTAATCTGCCTCGCTGCCCAGCTGCAGCCTGATGGAAAGCCCGGTGCTTTTCGCCACCAGGCTACCCCCGATACGCGACTTAATGTCGCGCGCTAATGCTGGCCACTCCTTCGGGCAGTCCAGCATAATTGGCGGGATTTTCTCCCGCCTGACGGTAGCAGGCTGTGATGGGGCCCCATCATCAGCCTGCGGGTTGGCGGCTGCTGCAGCCCGCTACGGGCTCCGCCTCCATAGGAGGCGCGGAGTTCCGGCGTTTCTGGCGCTTCCTAGCGCCAGACCCGCTTTCCTCTCCACCGCCGGACAGTTCCGGGGTGGGAGAACGGGGTGGAGGAGGCCTTATTTTTCCTTCCATGAAGGAAAAAAAAAATAGAACCAGAAAAATTAAAAATTAAAATTAAGTCTTATACTACACTTCCTGAAAAGTAAAACACTGACAAAGAAAGATATAACCTGTAGACCTAAATAGGTACAGATTAAATCAAACAATTTAAAATAAAATTATTTTATAGCTATCACAATAGTTCACTATAATAGGCTATTAACCTAATGTAATACTAATGACTTCTTAGAAAGTTCACTTTACATTTTGAATAAATAAATAAAAGAGAAATAAAAGATTACGCTATTCTTAACTGAAAGCAGGTAGCTGGCGGCCCAGCTGGTGTCCTCGCAGACCCTTCTCACATTGTCTGTCGACGCAGGTAGAAGTCCTGTTGAACACCTGGCTAGACTGGTAACGACTCACAATTCACAGAGCACAAAGAGATCCTTCCACAAGCAAAGCCAAGGATAGAATCCCTCCCCTCGCCTCCCTAAAGCCAATGGAAAATTATTACTATATACGTTAGTTTGGCGGACTTTAAAGGGAGCAGCGACTTTGGCTGCTAGCACGTCACCCCGGCCATCACTGAATCGTGCTTACACCGTTCGTTCGGCGCGCGTTTTCTCCTTTAACTTGCGATCTTTATCGACGTACACGGTTCGGTTTCGTAAACGACATTCCGGGCTGCAGTAGTGACGAGCTAAACGTTCGATTTCAGCCCGTACGGGAGCTTAAATGGTACCGAAATCCCGGACACATCCCGAACCGGCGTGGTCGGACCGCCGTAAAACCGTTTAAAAATCGTAAATACCGGTGGCAATATTTGTATATAGCACCCGCGTCCAAGTTAAACATCCCGTTGTTTCTTTCGATTCGTTTTTGCGACGATACGTGTGCGAATTCAATCTTTTTGCGATGTATATGTCCGAGCGTCAAAGTACGACGGTTAGACAACATCCCCATCACTGTTTTCATACACAGTAATAGTTTTCATCGGATTCTATGCGATTATTATTAATCTGACGGATATAAACTAATGACGGTCGTACGGTAACTTTCAGTTTTTCTATAACATCAACCGTTGGGGGAAAATAAGAGTGGGATAAAAATAAAGTAGCTCGAATTATACGTACGCTTTGCGTTAGCCTGAAGTGAAGAGAGAGACTCCTGCCGGCCGACCCGTTTGCACAACGCGCGATATGCAAGCATACGATTGTAGACGTGTAGACGTTTGGACGTGTTTGACGTTAACAGGAGCGCTGGAAAGAAAAACAAAAAAGATATAAATCCAAATTAAAAAAAAAAAAAAACAAAACAAAAAACGTACATACAACAATTCTGCATAAATACAAAACATATAACCGGTGGTTTCTGCCCCACTCGGTATATATATATATATATATATATGTCACATACACACGTACATGCGCAGGCTTACGGGCACAGGTTAATGGCTTAATGTCTTACGAATAAAAAGCGTCGGGGAGGGAAAGAAAAGAAAAAAAAAACCAAAAAAAAATTCGGGCCGCCTCTCTTAACCGACCGGACGCGAATCACTTTTGCATTAAGTTTGTGTTTTCTTTTTTTCGCTGTCCGCGTACATTTAATACACGTTTAATTAAAGATCGGTCGGTCGCGCGGTTTTCGTTCACGTTAACAAGAGTTAAGTGTACCCGGACCCCTTCCGTACGGTAATTTTAAGGTACATTCACTTCAGGTTGTATACGTATAACTACGCCGCCACCAAGTACATTTGGAAAAATGCGACCGAAGATCCGAATTTCATTGAAATAGCCGTTGAAATTTTATTTATTATTATTATTATTATTATTTATTTTTTTTGTCTTTTTATATATACATCTATCTATCTATCTATCTATCTATCTGATTTCATTTGTTCCGATACTCGGAGATTTCGCCGTTGCATGGAGTATAAAATCATAAAATGTAATTTAATAAGAAAAAAAGTAAATAATAAGAAGACCGCCCCTACCTACCGCAGGCATTCACTCACTCGGTCGTTCTTTCTCACTCACTCGCTCACTCTCTCTCTCTCTCTCTAAGGCTAAATAATATGTCTCATGTTGGGTTGTATTGTAACGTGGTTGTTGTACCCTGAAAATCTCATCTAATTATCTTTAGCGGTGTTGTGGAAACGTTTTCTTATATCCTGGAAAGAAAAAATGAAAATTATTTATTGAAATACTATATCACATTAGGATAAATTTTTATAACCTTTTTTTTTGTTGGTTGATATTTATTAGATTTTCCTAAATCTAATTATGCATACAGCGCCTTCATCGCTTTCACCATAATTAAACCGGGTTCTCTGCGACATAAACAAGACGGTTGTGAAATGAAAGCGGTTAATGGTATATTTCAATTATATATATATATCACGCAAATTAACGCCATTTATTGTGAAATGTGTTAAAAATATTAACGCTGAAAAAAAAAAAAAGAAGAAGAAACGACGTGATGACAACAAAGTTGTTTTTATTCACTTTCTCCTGGCATTGGTTGGTTATTCTTGAATATTGGAGAAAGATAGTATATTAAAAAATCTTACAAAATAAAAAACTCCATTTTATAATATAAATTCTGGTCGGTTGAATTTTTTTTTTTTTTTTTAATTTACCCAAAGGAAATTATGTGCCCCACCACATGCAGATATTGACCCCAAACCCCTTTACCAACCAGCGAATTACCCCATCCACGCGAGTCTATGCCAGGTTTCATGGAAAGTAAATAAAATGAAAACTTAGCGGAACATTTATGGTCACTTCTATTATACGAGCACTTAAATTGAATTTATTTGATAAATAGATCAATTTGTATGTAATTAAAGTTATTTTTTACGATTTTTTTTGTTTTTGTTTTACACATCAGTAATCAATCTCTCTTTTAATGTACAAGTTCAGGAAATCGATTAATCTAAATTCAGGAAAGCAGTCTAATTATTAGAAAATCAGCTATGCTTTGCCGTTATGTAAGTAACGGCTTGCAAAACACAAAAAAAAAAAAAATGAAACAGTATTATGATGAAGATGAGGAGGAGGAGTAGCAGTAGTAGTAGTAGTAGTAGTAGTAGTAGTAGGCGGTGAAGAAAGAAGAAGAAGAGGAGGAGGAGGAGGAGGAGGAGCAGTAGTAGTTAGTTGGATTTTGAAAAGTAACCGGAATCTATCATCCCGTTTGTTAGTGTGTATTTTGTGCAATGGCGCGCACGCGCTACCACTCACTCGACAACCGCCCCTACCTCAAGGTCATTCCCTGTGTGTGTGTGTGTGTGTGTGTGATGGGTAAGTAATAATAATATGTCAAGTGAAATGATTTTCTGGTTTGCGGCGGTTTTTTTTTTCGCGGATAGCGGGCGGTGGGGGGTGTTTGAGTTGCTGGATCTCCCTGCTGGTGATTGTGGACCGCTTGTTGTAGTGGGCGAGCCTGGAAGCCTCGGCCGCGATGCGCTCGAATATATCGTTAACGAAGCTGTTCATGATGCTCATCGCCTTAGAGGAGATGCCGGTGTCAGGATGGACCTGCTTCAACACTTTGTAGATGTACACCGCGTAGCTTTCCTTCCTCTTGCGTTTCTTTTTCTTGTCTCCCTTGGCGATGTTCTTTTGCGCCTTGCCGGCCTTCTTGGCCGCTTTACCGCTGGTCTTAGGTGGCATGATGCTTTGAATTTGGTGGAACGCAGGTACGGAAGGACCTATTTATGATAGAAATCGGTATTTTTGCTCCCAATAAGACCGGCCCGTCGAAAAGAAATTCCCTTTTCCCACGAATGACGAGGCTGCAAACAACGTATGGCAACTTGCCGACCAATCGTGGAATGCAAAAGTGGCAGGAGTCTATTACTCCCTACTTTATCGCACAGCCTGGACAGAGTCCCTTGCTGCTGGATCTTTCTAATCGGGCTTGTTTTTAAAAGGGTTATTTTTAGTCTCGGTTCTTATTTTTCAATTTTTGTATATTATTATTATAGTGAATTTAAGACGGATTTAATTGCATTCCAATTCCGTTGTTATACCAGCGTTATCGAACCCATTTTATGGGCCGACCGCGGAAGGCTAGGCTTATAAAGCCTGTCCTCCCGACGTAATTCCCCTTCAGACCGTCCACTGAAGTCCTTTCGGTGCTAACTCTTTAATAGGCTAGCAGGAATACGCCACAACGGGGCACTATCTGTAAGGAGGGAGCAATGCGTCCCCTTTTCCGGAGGAGTCGCAATTGCTGGGTTATTTGGTCTGATTGTAAGTTTGAATTAGGAGAGGTTGTTAAGAAGCTCTTCATCCGCTTCTGGTATGACTGCCCTTCAGGACGCATCTCTGCTGGGCTCTGTTCCGGACTCCAGTCCGTGATGTTGAGACGAGTGGCTGGTCTTCCTTCTTCTTCATCTTCTCCCTCTTCTTCTCCCGAAGACCTCTTCGTTCTTCTTTGGCCTGCACTTTCCAATAATTTGTAGTAACCGAAGTTACATACCGTTAACCTTGTAAATCCCGAGCCCCGAAGGGCTGAACGGGGGAAAGTGCAGGTTTCTTCGCTCTTCTGTGCTGTCAGTGGCTGCTGGGCAGGTCGCTGCTGGGCAGGTGGCTGCTGGGCAGGTGGCTGCTGGGCAGGTGGCTGCTGGGCAGGTGGCTGCTGGGCTTTCGACTGCTGGGCTGATGGCTGCTGGGCTGATGGCTGCTGGGCTCGTTCCCTCTTTCTTCTTTCTTGAAAGGAAAGGAAGGTAATAGGGAACTTACAAATGGTGGTGCCTATTCTCGATCGCGGTTTTGGGGCGGCGATTTTCTGGAAAGAAGTAAACAGTAATTATTCACTCCACGTAATTATTAACCTTCAGACACACGTGTGTCTGAGAAGGGGTTGGGGGGACCGCGTGGCCGCAGTGAAGAAACCATTTGTTTTGTGGTGGCTGTTGGTATCTGCAACAGAAGAAACAGAACACACACACGAAAAAAAAAAAAAAAAAAAAAAAAAAAAAAAAAAAAAAAATTTCCTAATTACAACTATTCTTTTCGGCTGGCAGGATGAGACGGCACGTCGAGTCGTTCCACATCCACGTTTCTCCCGTTTCTGAAACAAGAGAAACAGAACAAAACACGCAAAAAAAAAAAAAAAAAAAAAAAAAAAAAATATTTTAAATTTAGACCGCGTTTTTGTTGTATGCGCGACTTACCGTATTTGAAGTCTTCAAATTCTATAACTCGCGAAAAACTATTTACTCGCGACCCCGGAAACGCGTCTGACGCACTATTCCGTTTATGGCTCATGCGATATGGAGGCCCCTAAGCCTGGTTTGTCGATTTTCGGCTACCGCACCGCACCATCACGGTGGTTCGTCCAGTACGGCGTGAGGCCGCTTCCTTACACCTGTCGGAGTTGGGTCCTCTCTGCAGATGTCCCGAAGATGACTGTGTTCGGACACAGCCGCTCTCCCGAACAGTCTGCGCGCCTGCGCCACCCCCACCTCGGACACGGATTGAAATCTCGCATCAGATCGGAGAGTGGCGTTCCTGACGAACCACGGAGCTCCAAAGATCGTCCGCAACGCTATGTTTTGGACGGCCTCGATCTTCTTTTGAAGCGAGGAGCTCAACACTGCCCCCCATGCCGGGTAAGCATATGTTAGAATCGGCAGTACGTACAGCCGAAAAATGAGCAGCTTAGTTGCCAGTGGGTACGGGCTGGCACTGTTCAGCACTGGGTATAGCGAGGCTCTGGCGGCCTTAGCCCTTCGGGTCGCATAATTGACATGCTCGTCGAAGGTAAGCCGCCTGTCCAACACCACCCCCAGGTACTTAACTGTTTTCTCAAAAGGGATTTTCTCCCCTGAGATTTCCAGCTCTCTGGTCGGTTTTCGTGTCTTGCATGTGAACATCACGGCCACCGATTTTTCACCGTTGACCCTGATTCTCCACATGTCGAGCCACGGTTCCACTAAGTCCAGCTGCCTTTGGAGCCTCCGGACCGCGTAATCCACATTTGCGGATTCGTAGAAATATGCCGTGTCGTCTGCGTAAAGGGCCGTTTTGACCCCTTCCGACAGCGGCATATCGTTCACGTACAAAGTGTACAAGAACGGGGAAAGTACTGCTCCTTGGGGAACCCCAGCGGCTATTTCTCTGGTAGAGGAAATCGTTTCCCCTACGCGCACGACAAAATGTCGGTCTAGTAGATATGACCGCATCAGTCTGACATAGCGGTACGGGATCGCCGATCGCGCTAGCTTATAAAGCAGCCCGCTATGCCAAACTTGACAAAGGCCTTGGCCACATCCAGAAAAACGGCTGCAGTCACCCGTTTCCTGTTCAGGCCTCCGACAAGGTCGTCTATTATTTTTACCAGTTGGAGGGTAGTTGAGTGACCCTCCCTGAACCCAAATTGCTCGGGCCGCACTTCTCCCTCCATGTATCGCCTCAGTTTTTCGAGAAAAATCCTCTCGAACAACTTAGACAATACCGGTAACAGGGAGATTGGCCTATAATTCCGTGGGAAAAGTAAACTTTTCCCCGGTTTGGGTAAACATACGACTTTGGCCGTTTTCCAACAATTCGGGAAATATCCAACGTACAAAATGGACGTGAATATCACCGAAATTGCTGTAATCACGGAGGCCGGTATGTTCCGGAATGCACGGGCGCTGATCCCGTCGACACCCGGGGCCTTGTCGGGGCTTGTGGCCTTAATGGCTGCGGAAACTTCCGCTTCAGTGACTTGGTCAATCTCTAGAGGGGCGTCCTCCACCTGTGAGAAATAATCTACAAGAAAGGATTCCACCTCGGTTGTGTGCTCGTCGTTCGGGGAGGGAGGGGGGTTTGGAGTGAACTGCTCCTCCAAGGTATCGTCGAATACCTCGGCCCTCTCCGCCTCCGAGTATGCAAGAAAACCTCGCTGCCCCACAACCGGATGGCGAGGCTTCTTCCCTTCTCGCAGTCTCCTGTTCAACCTGAACACCGAGGAGATGTCGTCAGAGACCGAGGCGAGGTATTCGTTCCACGAATCCTCTCGATGGCTTTTTAGCAGTTGTTTTACCCTGTCCGTTTGATTATAAAAGGCCCGCTTATCAGCGGGGGACAGGGTGATTCGATATCTCCTCCTCAATCGTCGTTTCTCCGTTATGGCTTCGGAGATATGAGGAGGGAGGTCGTTTCGAACAACTGCTCGAGTCTTGGCCGATGAGCTGCCTGCCAGGGCCTCGGTCATTGACGACGTGACGCGCCCGACAGTGTCGTCGATTTCCTCCGGGGTGTTCAGGAGCTCAGGATTTACCGGCCTGTACTCCCGCTGGAGGGTTTCGTAGAACATTTTCCAGTTAACTGACCTTCGGGGTATAGGCGGGGGATCTCGGCCACCCCCTGCCTGACCTAGTTCCAACAGGACAGGGGAATGGTCCGAGCTGAGGTCTTCTATCGTTTCAATCATGAATGGGAGGGTACCCCCCTTCATGACTGCGATATCCAGCACGTCAGGCCTAAATCTGCCTGTTTGATGCACGAACGTTGGCACCTCAGGGCCTACGACGACCAAGCGGCGGGCTCTCGCCCTTTCGTACAGCAATCTGCCATTTGGATTTGTCAGATTGCTGTTCCATGACACGTGTTTGGCATTGAGGTCGCCCATGAGTATCATGGGCCCATCCCAATTTTCCAGCACGGCATCCAGATCTGCGCCGGTTACCGCGTCGTTCGGCTTGCTATAAGCCGAAACCAGCCGATACACCGTGCCCAGATGCTCCACATGCACACACGTTTGCTCCATCACGTTTGTATGAAGAACAACGCGCGTATGCATGTGGCGTCTGTGGACTAAAACCGCAGTTCCACCAGAGGTGCAAGATCCGGGTCGAACTGGCCTATCCGTCCTATACGTAAAATAGTTCCGAAGGGTCAGTTGCTTGTTTGGGTTCAAGCGCGTCTCAGACAACAGTATCACGTCTATCAGTAGATCCTCGGCCAGACGGCATAGTTCCTCCGTCCGGCCTACTACTGAGTTGGCGTTCCACTGCAAGAGTCTGAGGGTGGGCCTAACCATACCTGGACAGTACAGTCATGAGGCACTCTATTAAGGACTGAATACAGTCCTTCAGAGATTTTGCCTGGAGCAGGCGTGGCAAAACCATCATGATATCTGGCAGGATATCCTTCACTGTCATCTGCGACAGGAAGTCCCTGCCAGTGGTCTCCAACGGGGTAGCCGGTTTCGGGTTGCCGCTGGGGGTGCCTTTTGGCGCGGCCGCACTTTTGGTGGGGCGCGGGGCCACAGGGGCCGCGGTGTTTTTAACAACCTGCTTGGCCTTCCCAGCCGGAGCAGGCTTTGCCTTTCCCGTCGAGGAAGGCTTGGCCTTCTTCGCCGGGGCCGGCTTTGTCGCCGCCTTTTGTTTTACCACCTTCTTGGTGGTCGCCGCCGGTTTTGGCTTGGCGGGTGTTGGGGAGGGTGCCTCCCCTTTTTTCACCACCGCCTTGGCCACAGGTGCCGGCACCTCCGGTTTGGGGGCTGATATTCCCCCACCGGCAACACGGGCCCAGCTGCGGCCGTCTAAAGTCGCGGGCTTTTTAAGTCCCTTGACTTTATTTGTCTGCTCCTTATAATAGGGGCAGCCCCTGTAATTGGCCGGATGTGGCCCCTTACAATTGACGCATGAGGCTGGTTCCTCACGCGGCTTGACGCAGGCAGAAGTGTCGTGGTTTCCACCACACTTCACGCATTGCTGGGCCCTCTGGCAGTAATTCCAAGAGTGCCCAAATTTTTGGCATCTGTGGCACTGGGGTGGCCCCCCTCGTGACACAAAAGCAGTCACTGCGACCTTGCAGTAAAAAATACTGCCAAGGTCGTATATGGTCCGGGCCGAAGGAGTTCTCTTGAGGGCCACTAGGCAGGTCGGGGTTTCCCGGCCGTCCCTCGTGAGGAGCTTCTTGACAGAAGTCACCTCATAGCCAAGGGAGGTCAGTTCCTCCCTGATTTCCTCCGGGGCAGCCCCATAGGGGATCCCCCGTATAACCACCTTCAGCTCCCGATCCTTTGGGAGCTGGAAGGAGTGGAAGGCGATTCCCTTGGAGTGCAGGAAACTCTGCACCGCCCGGTAATCTGCCTCGCTGCCCAGCTGCAGCCTGATGGAAAGCCCGGTGCTTTTTGCCACCAGGCGTCCCCCGATACGCGACTTAATGTCGCGCGCTAATGCTGGCCACTCCTTGGGGCAATCCAGCATAATTGGCGGGATTTTCTCCCGCCTGACGGTAGCAGGCTGTGATGGGGCCCCATCATCAGCCTGCGGGTTGGCGGCTGCTGCAGCCTTGCTGCAGCCCGCTACGGGCTCCCCCTCCATAGGAGGCGCGGAGTTCCGGCGTTTCTGGCGCTTCCTAGCGCCAGACCCGCTTTCCTCTCCACCGTCGGATAGATCCGGGGTGGGAGAACGGGGTGGAGGAGGCCTTATTTTTCCTTCCATGAAGGAGAAAAAATAAAACACCAAAAAAATAAAGAAATTAAAAATTAAAATTAAGTCTTATGCTAGCACTACACTTCCTGGAAAACACTGACAAGAAATACAAAAGAAGATATAACCTGTAGACCTAAATAGGTACAGATTAAATCTAACAATTTAAAATAAAATTATTTTATAGTTATCACAATAGTTCAATATAATAGGCTATTAACCTAATGTAATACTAATGACTTCTTAGAAAGTTCACTTTACATTTTGAATAAATAAATAAAAGAGAAATAAAAGATTATGCTATTCTTAACTGAAAGCAGGTAGCTGGCGGCCCGGCTGGTGTCCTCGCAGACCCTTCTCACATTGTCCCTAAAGCCAATAGGCTTGCCAATAGGGTCGCATTGAGGTCGCCCATGATACTCATGGGCGACCTCAATGCCAAACACGTGTCATGGAACAGCAATCTGACAAATCCAAATGGCAGATTGCTGTACGAAAGGGCGAGAGCCCGCCGCTTGGTCGTCGTAGGCCCTGAGGTGCCCACGTTCGTGCATCAAACAGGCAGATTTAGGCCTGACGTGCTGGATATCGCAGTCATGAAGGGGGGCACCCTCCCATTCATGATTGAAACGATAGAAGACCTCAGCTCGGACCATTCCCCTGTCCTGTTGGAACTAGGTCAGGCAGGGGGTGGCCGAGATCCCCCGCCTATACCCCGAAGGTCAGTTAACTGGAAAAGGTTCTACGAAACCCTCCAGCGGGAGTACAGGCCGGTAAATCCTGAGCTCCTGAACACCCCGGAGGAAATCGACGACACTGTCGGGCGCGTCACGTCGTCAATGACCGAGGCCCTGGCAGGCAGCTCATCGGCCAAGACTCGAGCAGTTGTTCAAAACGACCTCCCTCCTCATATCTCCGAAGCCATAACGGAGAAACGACGATTGAGGAGGAGATATCGAATCACCCTGTCCCCCGCTGATAAGCGGGCCTTTTATAATCAAACGGACAGGGTAAAACAACTGCTAAAAAGCCATCGAGAGGATTCGTGGAACGAATACCTCGCCTCGGTCTCTGACGACATCTCCTCGGTGTTCAGGTTGAACAGGAGACTGCGAGAAGGGAAGAAGCCTCGCCATCCGGTTGTGGGGCAGCGAGGTTTCCTTGCATACTCGGAGGCGGAGAGGGCCGAGGTATTCGCCGATACCTTGGAGGAGCAGTTCACTCCAAACCCCCCTCCCTCCCCGAACGACGAGCACACAACCGAGGTGGAATCCTTTCTTGTAGATTATTTCTCACAGGTGGAGGACGCCCCTCTAGAGATTGACCAAGTCACTGAAGCGGAAGTTTCCGCAGCCATTAAGGCCACAAGCCCCGACAAGGCCCCGGGTGTCGACGGGATCAGCGCCCGTGCATTCCGGAACATACCGGCCTCCGTGATTACAGCAATTTCGGTGATATTCACGTCCATTTTGTACGTTGGATATTTCCCGAATTGTTGGAAAACGGCCAAAGTCGTATGTTTACCCAAACCGGGGAAAAGTTTACTTTTCCCACGGAATTATAGGCCAATCTCCCTGTTACCGGTATTGTCTAAGTTGTTCGAGAGGATTTTTCTCGAAAAACTGAGGCGATACATGGAGGGAGAAGTGCGGCCCGAGCAATTTGGGTTCAGGGAGGGTCACTCAACTACCCTCCAACTGGTAAAAATAATAGACGACCATGTCGGAGGCCTGAACAGGAAACGGGTGACTGCAGCCGTTTTTCTGGATGTGGCCAAGGCCTTTGTCAAGTTTGGCATAGCGGGCTGCTTTATAAGCTAGCGCGATCGGCGATCCCGTACCGCTATGTCAGACTGATGCGGTCATATCTACTAGACCGACATTTTGTCGTGCGCGTAGGGGAAACGATTTCCTCTACCAGAGAAATAGCCGCTGGGGTTCCCCAAGGAGCAGTACTTTCCCCGTTCTTGTACACTTTGTACGTGAACGATATGCCGCTGTCGGAAGGGGTCAAAACGGCCCTTTACGCAGACGACACGGCATATTTCTACGAATCCGCAAATGTGGATTACGCGGTCCGGAGGCTCCAAAGGCAGCTGGACTTAGTGGAACCGTGGCTCGACATGTGGAGAATCAGGGTCAACGGTGAAAAATCGGTGGCCGTGATGTTCACATGCAAGACACGAAAACCGACCAGAGAGCTGGAAATCTCAGGGGAGAAAATCCCTTTTGAGAAAACAGTTAAGTACCTGGGGGTGGTGTTGGACAGGCGGCTTACCTTCGACGAGCATGTAAATTATGCGACCCGAAGGGCTAAGGCCGCCAGAGCCTCGCTATACCCAGTGCTGAACAGTGCCAGCCCGTACCCACTGGCAACTAAGCTGCTCATTTTTCGGCTGTACGTACTGCCGATTCTAACATATGCTTACCCGGCATGGGGGGCAGTGTTGAGCTCCTCGCTTCAAAAAAAGATCGAGGCCGTCCAAAACATAGCGTTGCGGACGATCTTTGGAGCTCCGTGGTTCGTCAGGAACGCCACTCTCCGATCTGATGCGAGATTTCAATCCGTGTCCGTGGTGGGGGTGGCATTGGCTTTAGGGACAAGCCAATATTGGCTGGTCGCCCATGGGGCGACCAGCCAATATTGGCTTAATTTAAAATTAAATTATTCTATATGGATTAACAGTAATAATAGACCTATACAAAATTTGAATAGGCTATTAAATCTATTACTAATGACTTAGAAAGTTCAATTTACATAATAGAGAAGAATAATAAAAGAAAATCTATTATAGTCTTATCTGAATACAGAACAATAGCCTGCTATACAGGCAGGTGCGGCCCAGCGGATGTCCTAACAGCACTCCTCTACATGGTCGGTCAGGTAGCCAGTCGATCCAGGTATAAAGTACTGCAGAAGCCGGTTCCTAGTAGCACTGCACACAGACACACTATAAATCACGTCCTTTCACTTCAGAAGCCAAGGAAGGAATAAACCCCCCCCCCCCTAAAGCCAATGGAAAATTATTACTATATACGTTAGTTTGGCGGACTTTAAAGGGAGCAGCGACTTTGGCTGCTAGCACGTCACCCCGGCCATCACTGAATCGTGCTTACACTGTTCGTTCGGCGCGCGTTTTCTCCTTTAACTTGCGATCTTTATCGACGTACACGGTTCGGTTTCGTAAACGACATTCCGGGCTGCAGTAGTGACGAGCTAAACGTTAGATTTCAGCCCGTACGGGAGCTTAAATGGTACCGAAATCCCGGACACATCCCGAACCGGCGTGGTCGCACCGCCGTAAAACCGTTTAAAAATCGTAAATACCGGTGGCAATATTTGTATATAGCACCCGCGTCCAAGTTAAACATCCCGTTGTTTCTTTCGATTCGTTTTTGCGACGATACGTGTGCGAATTCAATCTTTTTGCGATGTATATGTCCGAGCGTCAAAGTACGACGGTTAGACAACATCCCCATCACTGTTTTCATACACAGTAATAGTTTTCATCGGATTCTATGCGATTATTATTAATCTGACGGATATAAACTAATGACGGTCGTACGGTAACTTTCAGTTTTTCTATAACATCAACCGTTGGGGGAAAATAAGAGTGGGATAAAAATAAAGTAGCTCGAATTATACGTACGCTTTGCGTTAGCCTGAAGTGAAGAGAGAGACTCCTGCCGGCCGACCCGTTTGCACAACGCGCGATATGCAAGCATACGATTGTAGACGTGTAGACGTTTGGACGTGTTTGACGTTAACAGGAGCGCTGGAAAGAAAAACAAAAAAGATATAAATCCAAATTAAAAAAAAAAAAAAACAAAACAAAAAACGTACATACAACAATTCTGCATAAATACAAAACATATAACCGGTGGTTTCTGCCCCACTCGGTATATATATATATATATATATATGTCACATACACACGTACATGCGCAGGCTTACGGGCACAGGTTAATGGCTTAATGTCTTACGAATAAAAAGCGTCGGGGAGGGAAAGAAAAGAAAAAAAAAAACAAAAAAAAATTCGGGCCGCCTCTCTTAACCGACCGGACGCGAATCACTTTTGCATTAAGTTTGTGTTTTCTTTTTTTCGCTGTCCGCGTACATTTAATACACGTTTAATTAAAGATCGGTCGGTCGCGCGGTTTTCGTTCACGTTAACAAGAGTTAAGTGTACCCGGACCCCTTCCGTACGGTAATTTTAAGGTACATTCACTTCAGGTTGTATACGTATAACTACGCCGCCACCAAGTACATTTGGAAAAATGCGACCGAAGATCCGAATTTCATTGAAATAGCCGTTGAAATTTTATTTATTATTATTATTATTATTATTTATTTTTTTTGTCTTTTTATATACACATCTATCTATCTATCTATCTATCTATCTGATTTCATTTGTTCCGATACTCGGAGATTTCGCCGTTGCATGGAGTATAAAATCATAAAATGTAATTTAATAAGAAAAAAAGTAAATAATAAGAAGACCGCCCCTACCTACCGCAGGCATTCACTCACTCGGTCGTTCTTTCTCACTCACTCTCTCTCTCTCTCTCTCTCTCTCTCTCTAAGGCTAAATAATATGTCTCATGTTGGGTTGTATTGTAACGTGGTTGTTGTACCCTGAAAATCTCATCTAATTATCTTTAGCGGTGTTGTGGAAACGTTTTCTTATATCCTGGTAAGAAAAAATGAAAATTATTTATTGAAATACTATATCACATTAGGATAAATTTTTATAACCTTTTTTTTTGTTGGTTGATATTTATTAGATTTTCCTAAATCTAATTATGCATACAGCGCCTTCATCGCTTTCACCATAATTAAACCGGGTTCTCTGCGACATAAACAAGACGGTTGTGAAATGAAAGCGGTTAATGGTATATTTCAATTATATATATATATCACGCAAATTAACGCCATTTATTGTGAAATGTGTTAAAAATATTAACGCTGAAAAAAAAAAAAAAAGAAGAAGAAACGACGTGATGACAACAAAGTTGTTTTTATTCACTTTCTCCTAGCATTGGTTGGTTATTCTTGAATATTGGAGAAAGATAGTATATTAAAAAATCTTACAAAATAAAAAACTCCATTTTATAATATAAATTCTGGTCGGTTGAATTTTTTTTTTTTTTTTTAATTTACCCAAAGGAAATTATGTGCCCCACCACATGCAGATATTGACCCCAAACCCCTTTACCAACCAGCGAATTGCCCCATCCACGCGAGTCTATGCCAGGTTTCATGGAAAGTAAATAAAATGAAAACTTAGCGGAACATTTATGGTCACTTCTATTATACGAGCACTTAAATTGAATTTATTTGATAAATAGATCAATTTGTATGTAATTAAAGTTATTTTTTACGATTTTTTTTGTTTTTGTTTTACACATCAGTAATCAATCTCTCTTTTAATGTACAAGTTCAGGAAATCGATTAATCTAAATTCAGGAAAGCAGTCTAATTATTAGAAAATCAGCTATGCTTTGCCGTTATGTAAGTAACGGCTTGCAAAACACAAAAAAAAAAAAAAAATGAAACAGTATTATGATGAAGATGAGGAGGAGGAGTAGCAGTAGTAGTAGTAGTAGTAGTAGTAGTAGTAGTAGTAGTAGGCGGTGAAGAAAGAAGAAGAAGAGGAGGAGGAGGAGGAGGAGCAGTAGTAGTTAGTTGGATTTTGAAAAGTAACCGGAATCTATCATCCCGTTTGTTAGTGTGTATTTTGTGCAATGGCGCGCACGCGCTACCACTCACTCGACAACCGCCCCTACCTCAAGGTCATTCCCTGTGTGTGTGTGTGTGTGTGTGTGATGGGTAAGTAATAATAATATGTCAAGTGAAATGATTTTCTGGTTTGCGGCGGTTTTTTTTTTTCGCGGACAGCGGGCGGTGGGGGGTGTTTGAGTTGTTGGTGCGGTATAATGCCTGCCGATATCAACATTTTTTTCCAGATAGCTCAGTATACATGCAATTTCTTCATTTTGAGTCAACAACTGCAACGTAGGCCGGCGCCAGAAATTAAATTTTTTTCGCAAATTATAATTGAGGTTAAAAACATTATTTGTTGCGTTCTTTGCTTTGGGCAAGATGTGTGAATTTCCCTCCCCCCCCTGAAACCATGGTAACGAAGCGTTTTAATTACACTTACACATTTGTTCATTTTTTTTTTTACCTTAAAGGAAAACTGCAATAGTAAGGTAAGGAAAATGTTTTTTCTTTTTCTATTTACATATCTCGTGTTACGGAGTACATACATTTTATTATTTATGTACATAAAAAAGCAATTTATATGCCTGTACAATAAGCAAAGAACCAAAATGTTTTTAACCTCAATTATAATGTGGTGGCCCTTAAAAGGGCCGTTTATATTTAGTACATGGCCTATTGTAACCAGCTCCATCCGCTTACTTAGAGCTCGTGTATTTGGTTACGGCCTTGGTGCCTTCGCTGACAGCGTGTTTGGCCAATTCACCGGGCAACAGAAGCCGTACGGCGGTCTGGATCTCCCTGCTGGTGATTGTGGACCGCTTGTTGTAGTGGGCGAGCCTGGAAGCCTCGGCCGCGATGCGCTCGAATATATCGTTAACGAAGCTGTTCATGATGCTCATCGCCTTAGAGGAGATGCCGGTGTCAGGATGGACCTGCTTCAACACTTTGTAGATGTACACCGCGTAGCTTTCCTTCCTCTTGCGTTTCTTTTTCTTGTCTCCCTTGGCGATGTTCTTTTGCGCCTTGCCGGCCTTCTTGGCCGCTTTACCGCTGGTCTTAGGTGGCATGATGCTTTGAATTTGGTGGAACGCAGGTACGGAAGGACCTATTTATGATAGAAATCGGTATTTATTGCTCCCAATAAGACCGGCCCGTCGAAAAGAAATTCCCTTTTCCCACGAATGACGAGGCTGCAAACAACGTATGGCAACTTGCCGACCAATCGTGGAATGGAATGGAATGCAAAGTTGGCGGGAGTCTATTACTCCCTACTTTATCGCAGAGCCTGGACAGAGTCCCTTGCTGCTGGATCTTTCTAATCGGGCTTGTTTTTAAAAGGGTCACTTTTAGTCTCGGTTCTTATTTTTCAATTTTTGTATATTATTATTATAGTGAATTTAAGACGGATTTAATTGCATTCCAATTCCGTTGTTATACCAGCGTTACCGAACCCATTTTATGGGCCGACCGCGGAAGGCTAGGCTTATAAAGCCTGTCCTCCCGACGTAATTCCCCTTCAGACCGTCCACTGAAGTCCTTTCGGTGCTAACTCTTTAATAGGCTAGCAGGAATACGCCACAACGGGGCACTATCTGTGAGGAGGGAGCAATGCGTCCCCTTTTCCGGAGGAGTCGCAATTGCTGGGTTATTTGGTCTGATTGTAAGTTTGACTTAGGAGAGGTTGTTAAGAAGCTCTTCATCCGCTTCTGGTATGGCTGCCCTTCAGGACGCATCTCTGCTGGGCTCTGTTCCGGACTCCAGTCCGTGATGTTGAGACGAGTGGCTGGTCTTCCTTCTTCTTCATCTTCTCCCTCTTCTTCTCCCGAAGACCTCTTCTTTCTTCTTTGGCCTGCACTTTCCAAGCATTGGTAGTAACCGAAGTTACATACCGTTAACCTTGTAATTCCCGAAGCCCCGAAGGGCTGAACGGGGGAAAGTGCAGGTTTCTTCGCTCTTCTGTGCTGTCAGTGGCTGCTGGGCAGGTGGCTGCTGGGCAGATGGCTGCTGGGCAGGTGGCTGCTGGGCAGGTGGCTGCTGGGCAGGTGGCTGCTGGGCTGATGGCTGCTGGGCTGATGGCTGCTGGGCTCGTTCCCTCTTTCTTCTTTCTTGAAAGGAAAGGAAGGTAATAGGGAACTTACAAGTGGTGGTGCCTATTCCCGATCGCGGTTTTGGGGCGGCGATTTTCTGGAAAGAAGTAAACAGTAATTATTCACTCCACGTAATTATTAACCTTCAGACACACGTGTGTCTGAGAAGGGGTTGGGGGGACCGCGTGGCCGCAGTGAAGAAACCATTTGTTTTGTGGTGGCTGTTGGTATCTGCAACAGAAGAAACAGAACACACACACGGAAAAAAAAAAAAAAAAAAAAAAAAAATTTAAATTTAGACCGCGTTTTTGTTGTATGCGCGAACTTACCGTATTTGAAGTGTTCAAATTATATAACTCGCGAAAAACTAATCACTCGCGACCCCGGAAACGCGTCTGACGCACTATTCCGTTTATGGCTCATGCGATATGGAGGCCCCTGAGCCTGGTTTGTCGATTTTCGGCTACCGCACCGCACCATCACGGTGGTTCGTCCAGTACGGCGTGAGGCCGCTTCCTTACACCTGTCGGAGTTGGGTCCTCTCTGCAGATGTCCCGAAGATGACTGTGTTCGGACACAGCCGTTCTCCCGAACAGTCTGCGCGCCTGCGCCACCCCTACCTCGGACACGGATTGAAATCTCGCATCAGATCGGAGAGTGGCGTTCCTGACGAACCACGGAGCTCCAAAGATCGTCCGCAACGCTATGTTTTGGACGGCCTCGATCTTCTTTTGAAGCGAGGAGCTCAACATTGCCCCCCATGCCGGGTAAGCATATGTTAGAATCGGCAGTACGTACAGCCGAAAAATGAGCAGCTTAGTTGCCAGTGGGTACGGGCTGGCACTGTTCAGCACTGGGTATAGCGAGGCTCTGGCGGCCTTAGCCCTTCGGGTCGCATAATTGACATGCTCGTCGAAGGTAAGCCGCCTGTCCAACACCACCCCCAGGTACTTAACTGTTTTCTCAAAAGGGATTTTCTCCCCTGAGATTTCCAGCTCTCTGGTCGGTTTTCGTGTCTTGCATGTGAACATCACGGCCACCGATTTTTCACCGTTGACCCTGATTCTCCACATGTCGAGCCACGGTTCCACTAAGTCCAGCTGCCTTTGGAGCCTCCGGACCGCGTAATCCACATTTGCGGATTCATAGAAATATGCCGTGTCGTCTGCGTAAAGGGCCGTTTTGACCCCTTCCGACAGCGGCATATCGTTCACGTACAAAGTGTACATGAACGGGGAAAGTACTGCTCCTTGGGGAACCCCAGCGGCTATTTCTCTGGTAGAGGAAATCGTTTCCCCTACGCGCACGACAAAATGTCGGTCTAGCAGATATGACCGCATCAGTCTGACATAGCGGTACGGGATCGCCGATCGCGCTAGCTTATAAAGCAGCCCGCTATGCCAAACTTTGTCAAAGGCCTTGGCCACATCCAGAAAAACGGCTGCAGTCACCCGTTTCCTGTTCAGGCCTCCGACAAGGTCGTCTATTATTTTTACCAGTTGGAGGGTAGTTGAGTGACCCTCCCTGACCCCAAATTGCTCGGGCCGCACTTCTCCCTCCATGTATCGCCTCAGTTTTTCGAGAAAAATCCTCTCGAACAACTTAGACAATACCGGTAACAGGGAGATTGGCCTATAATTCCGTGGGAAAAGTAAACTTTTCCCCGGTTTGGGTAAACATACGACTTTGGCCGTTTTCCAACAATTCGGGAAATATCCAACGTACAAAATGGACGTGAATATCACCGAAATTGCTGTAATCACGGAGGCCGGTATGTTCCGGAATGCACGGGCGCTGATCCCGTCGACACCCGGGGCCTTGTCGGGGCTTGTGGCCTTAATGGCTGCGGAAACTTCCGCTTCAGTGACTTGGTCAATCTCTAGAGGGGCGTCCTCCACCTGTGAGAAATAATCTACAAGAAAGGATTCCACCTTGGTTGTGTGCTCGTCGTTCGGGGAGGGAGGGGGGTTTGGAGTGAACTGCTCCTCCAAGGTATCGGCGAATACCTCGGCCCTCTCCGCCTCCGAGTATGCAAGAAAACCTCACTGCCCCACAACCGGATGGCGAGGCTTCTTCCCTTCTCGCAGTCTCCTGTTCAA